>NC_081575.1:15658989-15681952 GCF_022355385.1 Mustela nigripes
TCTAACTGGTGTAAGGTGGTATCTCAATGTGGTTTTAATTTGGATCTTCCTGATGGCTAGTGATGATGGACATTTTTTCATGTGTCTGATAGCCATTTGTATGTCTTCATTGGAGAAGTGTCTGTTCATATCTTCTGCCCATTTTTTTGGTTATGATTGCCTGTTTTGTGTTGAGTTTGAGGAGTTCTTTATAGATCCTGGATATCAACCTTTGTCTGTACTGTCATTTGCAAATATCTTCTCCCATTCCGTGGGTTGCCTCTTTGTTTTCTTGACTGTTCCCTTTGCTGTGCAGAAGCTTTTGATTTTGATGAAGTCCCAAAAGTTCATATTTGCTTTTGTTTCCTTCGCCTTTGGAGACATATCTTGAAAGAAGTTGCTGTGGCTGTTATCGATGAGGTTACTGCCTATGTTCTCCTCTAGGATTCTGATGGATTCCTGTCTCACGTTGAGGTCTTTTATCCATTTTGAGTTTATCCTCGTGTATGGTGTAAGAGAATGGTCGAGTTTCATTCTTCTACATGTAGCTGTCCAGTTTTTCCAGCACCATTTATTGAAGAGACTGTCTTTTTTCCACTGTATAGTTTTTCCTGTTCTGTCAAAGATTATTTGACCATAGAGTTGAGGGTCCATATCTGGGATCTCTACTCTTTCCACTGATCTATGTGTCTGTTTTTATGCCAGTAACATGCTGTTCAAGGCTACTTCTGCATTTCGACAAGAGTGGACAAAGGAAAATTCATGAGTCAGATTTCTAAGATCCGAACACAATTCTGATGTGTTACAAAGTCCTGATACTGTTTCTGCTTTAAACTAATTGCTGTCAATGAAATTTCTACAGAACTTATATTGTTACCACATTTATGAATCACAGCAGTAGCATCTATTTGTACATCAGATGTAGTAATATAGAGTAACGTTTTTCTGTTTAGAATTCCAGGACTTGAGGACACTACATTTAATTTGAAATATCTCCATTTGAATGTGAAATTAGTACATTTGTAACTCCCTAATTTCTATTTGATATATTCTCCCCCCTTAAAAATTGAATCTATCATGTGGTGATTTGTGCATTTCTAAGTTCTATACTTATCTTCCCTTCACTGGGTACTCAAGAAATATATTCCCCTCTGTGTTATGGCTACACAGTCACCCAACACACTTTCAAATTTACTTTCTTTCACTCATGAAATCAAGGGAATAGACCACATTTTAAGCAAATGGCTTTATATATAGTCATGGTTTATGATTGTAGAGCTTTATTACCTTTCTCTTCTTTGTTCGTAAAGCTGTGATCACCAAGACAGCATGGTACTGGCATAAAAACAGACACACAGACCAGGGGAACAGAATAGAGGGTCCAGATATAGACCCTCAACTCTATGGTCAAATAATCTTTGACAAAGCAGGAAAAAATACACAGTGGAAAAAAGACAGTCTCTTCAATAATTGGTGCTGGGAAAATTGGACAGCTATATGAAGAAGAATGAAACTCGACCATTCTCTTACACCATACACAAAGATAAACTCAAAATGGATAAAAGACCTCAATGTGAGGCAGGAATCTATCAGAATCCTAGAGGAGAACATAGGCAGTAACCTCATCGACACTGGCCACAGCAACTTCTTTCAAGATATGTCTCCAAAGGCAAAGGAAACAAAAGCGAAAATGAACTTGGGGACTTCCTCAAGATCAAAAGCTTCTGCACAGCAAAGGAAACAGTCAAGAAAACAAAGAGGCAACCCACAGAATGGTAGAAGATATATGCAAATCACGTACAGACAGCGGAGTGATATCCAAGATCTATAAAGAACTCCTTAAACTCAACACACACAAAACAGATAATCACGTCAAAAGATGGGTGGAAACCGTGACCAGACACTCCTCCAAAGAATGCATACAAATGGCTAATAGACACATGAAAAAATGTTCATCATCCTTAGCCATCAGGGAGATTCAAATCAAAACCACATTGAGATACCACCTTACACCAGTTAGAATGGCCAAAATTAACAAGACAGTATGTGTTGGAGAGGATGCGGAGAAAGGAGAACCCTCTTACACTGTTGGTGGGAATGCAAGTTGGTATAGCCACTTTGGAAAACAGTGTGGATATTCCTTAAGAAATTAAAAATAGAGCTTCCCTATCACCCTCCAATTGCACTATTTGGGTGTTTACCCCAAAGAAACAGATGTAGTGAAAAGAAGAGCCGTCTGTACCCCAGTGTTCATAGCAGCAATTGCTGAAGAGCAACCAAGTTGCTCTTCAATGGATGAGTGGATAAAGAAGATATGGTCCATATATACTATGGAGTATTGTGTCTCTATCAGAAAGGATGAATACCCAACTTTTGTAGCAACATGGACAGGACTGGAAGAGATTATGCTAAGTGAAATAAATCAAGCAGAGAGAGTCAATTATATGGTTTTGCTTATTTGTAGAGCATAAGGAATAACACAGAGGACACAGGGAGATGGAGAGGTGAAGGGAGCTGGGGGAAATTGGAGGGGGAGATGAACCAGAAGAGACTGTGGACTCTGAGAAACAATCTGAGGGTATTGGAGGGGAGAGGGATGGGAGGTTGGGTGAGCCTGGTGGTAGGTATTATGGAGGGCATGTATTGCATTGAGCGCTGGGTGTGGTGCATAAACAATGAATTCTGGAACACTGAAGAGAAATTTAAAAAATAAAAAAAATAATATCATCCCACCTTTATAAGTTATGTAAGAGATTGCAGTCCATTTGATGATATGCTTTTGCTTTGGTATAATGTCTTTATGTCATTTGATATCACACCTTTTACAAATTTGTACAAATCTCAGGGCACCTGAGCGACTCAGTCAGTTGAGTGTCTGACTCCTCGTTTTGGCTCAGGTTATGATCTGGGTCATGAGATGGAGTCCGATGATGGGCCCTGCACTCAGTAGGGAGTTTGCTTCAGATTTTCTCTCTCTCTCTCTCTGTGCCTTCCCACACCTGCTAGCATGCATGCTCTCTCTCTCTCTTCTCTCTCTCAAATAAATAAACATTACAAAATTTCTGTGGAAGTCTAATTTGTGTGCAATAATCTCTTGATTGCATTGTTCTGATGCCTTATCATGTCTCTGTACTTAAATATAGTTTTTTCACAGACATAAAGGGTATTACTCATCCAGTTGTTTTCATCAAAAATTGAGCCCATCAAGATACAAATTTGTCACAATCATTTTTGCAGGCATAATGGCCTCTATGCACACTTGTATGTACCTGTCACACTTGGTCCCTTACTGCATCCCTGGCCTAAGCACTTTAATGCCAGCTCCATCGTCTTCCAAAGTAGGAAAATTTTTATCCGCTAGGGTATAATCAGCTTTTTCTCTTCATTTCAACCAAGTCAATAAAACTCCTTACTGTTGTGACATTATCTTTATCGTGAACATACATAATAAGCAGAAATTTTGGTTGGGTTGTGTCAAATCTGTTGTACAATCAAGAGGCAAGAACATACACATTTTGCTTCTTTTATTCTCAACAACATGCCACATTTAACATATTTTCCCAGAAGCATGAAACATTTGTTTTTAATTTTATAAGAGACAGATGACACAGAAGTTTTTTTTTATAATCAGCTAATTTAGCAGTTATATCGACAGTATAAAATAGAAATATAGTGTCAATGTTGTAATAACCTATGAGTTCAAATCAGTTGCAATATTCTAAAGCATCTGGACTTTCAGTCATTTCCTGAGATCTTTTAAGAGATCAATTATTTTGTGCACAACATTACAGCCACCAGTTTCATTCCATAATACTCAGCTGCTGTTTTCTACTTTGATCACCTTCTGCCAACCATCCTGTATGAAACTGAACATTTGCAAGAAAGCACAGTTTTGTATGGGACAATGTGGCCTGTGCCCTTGCTGCCTCTAAGATGACAGGGCCACAGGAGGGAGACCTGATGGCAAGCTCTGAAAGGTGAGAGTGGCCTGCAGCTCACGGCCTTCTAGAAAACTAGGATGATACTCTCATGTGGCAGGAAACTGGGTTGTGCCTACAATCCTGACCAAGTGTGGAGGCCAGTGTCCCCACAGGCATTCCACAGTATGACTTAGCTTGGCCACAATCATGATGTCAGCTTTTTAAGCCCTGAAGCGGAGACCCCAGTCAAGATGATCCTGAATTTGGAGCTACAGATAATGATAGAAGAAGGAAGAAATGGGTTTCACCCACCATATTTGGGAAAACTTGTGAAGCCATTGAATTTGGGTAATTTGTTACACAAAATTAAAAACCAGTACACTCTCTGAATCTGCACTCCTGTCCTCATGTGCATTTCATAGAACCGGTTGTGTAGAGAAGCAATTTAGGAGGCTTGGTTTACAGGTAGTTTTCATAATATGCAGGCACTGCCTATACTAGTTTTCCTTCCAAAACAAAAAGGAAAGCAATATAAATTATTTACAGTTAGATGCATGATTTAAACCTCATTTAAGATGTACCCTATATGAGGAAACACGTCTGGGTTGCTGGAGGAAGAACTTGTGAAAATCCACTCCAGCACACAAGCAATGAGAACACAGGCAAATTCTCCCTAATTTACTGGTTTCGGAACTGTGCATAAATTAATCCAAACAAGGCAACAACTGAAAGTGCGTTCACTCCCAAAAGATGGGTCTATCCCAGTAGGCATGGTGAGCTTTCTGCTGTTATCACCACCCCTCCTCAGCTCCAGGGTAGCCTTGAAACCAATGACCTCATGTCCATAGTAGCCCAGAACACCAGCAGCCTGTCAGCCACTGGAAGGGACTAAACTGATTGGAGTTCGCCACAAATCTCCATTCCCAGACAATTGTCACTATTTGACGTGCCTGGTGACTTCCTCAAAAGCACCATTCCTAGGACTCAACCACCGTTCTCACAGTTTGAGAGCTCTCTCTGTGCGCAGCCCTGTTCACAGTCTTAAGGTGCCAAGCAGGACCCCTGTAGGGAGTGTTGAATAATAGGGATGACAGTGCATAATCTTCTTTTGCTATATCATTTTATGTGCAAGAAATACTTCCAATGATTCTCCCCAGAGATAGGGTGCAAAGCAGATTTGTGTAGACAAAGTTTTATGAAATGTATTTAATTTTTCCTCATAATTGTGAAGATTAAATCATCCTCCTCTCTTTCTGTTAAAACAGTGGGCCAGTTTTCCATTGATCCACTCTTATCTAGAAACTCAACGCTGTGGCCTCCTATGTAAAAAAGAGTTCTGGTTCCTAGAAGTGTTTTTTCTTGTGGCCTGAGTGATCGAGTTCTGCCTGTAGGGGGCGCCTGAGCCGCGGCCGGAAAGACTTGCTTCCTGGTTCTGGGCCCCGGGCACAGCTGGCCCCTGGGGGGCAGCAGGCTTCTCCAGCACCTGGTTCCGCACGGCACACAGCTTCTCGGGGGGTCGGGCTGCTGCAGGGCAGTGTGGCCAACAGCCCGCCAAGTCGTGGAAACGCCCTTACACCTCCCCGGGGCAGTAAAAAGAAGTAGATCAGCCTTCTGGCCGGACAGCTGTGTGTGCGCACCGCTCCCAGATCCCCTAGGGGGCGGAGGTCCAGAGGTTTCCCAGGGGGCACCTTTCTGCACAGTCCCACCTGAGAGGCACCACGACGTCCCTGCCATTCTTGTTTCCAGGCGCCTGGAACGAGGTCAGGATTTTAACCCTGGGACAGTGGGTTCTGTCCCCTGGCGCTGTCCGTGGGCCCTGAAAGTGCCTCTCCCTTGGCTGTGGTGTCCTCCTGGGGGGATCTACCTCAGCTTTGTGGAGAGACGTGGGTGGGTTCTGACCTCAGCCCGAGGGGGCATTTTCCCGGGGTGCTCTGTCTCAGCCATGGTGGGGCTGGGCTTCCGTGGTGCTCTGCTGGTCCCTGGTGAGGACTCGTAGTCCTGGGGAGACTTTCGTGGGGGCTCTGTCCCCTCCTATGGGGTGCCGCTCCTCCGATGCTTTAAGACGATGGGGAAGCTGTCCCCGGGGGGCTCCGTCTGAGCCGGGCGTGGCCGGGAGAGAACTTGCCCTTGGGTGCTCGCTCGGCGCTGGGGGTTTGCGCTCTTTCTTGGCGCTCCCGCTGCCGTCTGGGGAGCCGAGGCTCTTCCTCGGAAGGTCCATCTCCGCCCAGAAGCGGGCTTCTCCTTGAGTGCTCCCTCCCAGCCCTGGGTGGAGGGTTCCTTGGGCACTTGGTCCCCCTTATGGAGGTGGGCGGCTCTTCCTCGGCCGCCCTGTCTCAGCCGTTGCCCGGGGGGGGGGGGCATTCTGGGGGCTCTGCTCAGGGGGTGCACTCTCCCTCGTGTGGTCTGTCTCACTCAGCCTTTGGGGTGAATTCTTACTCGGGGGCTCTCGGGCACTTGGGGTGGTTTGCTCTTGCTTGGATGCTCTGTCTCAGCCCGGGGTGGGGTAGTTTCCCTGGGTTTCTGTATCTCAGTCTCTCAGGGGTTCTATCTAACCTTCTATGGGTGACCGTGGTCATCAAAGTGGGAATCTGGGGCGGACAGTATATGAGAATTGGTTGCTTTCTAGGCTCAGAAACACTTAGTATACGGAGTCTTTAATCTCAGCCACCCTGGTGGGTGTGTGTGGGGGGGCTCTCCTTATGTCTACATGTGCATTTGGTGCTGAAATAATGTGCTTTATTGGCCAGTCATGTATGTATTTTATGATAAGCCTTTTGGAACTTCACCCACATTTTATTGAGATATCTGTAGTTTAAAATTGATTTGTTGTTCAACATATATTTACATATATAAGTTTGTGTGTCTTGTGCTGATCTTTTGTTTTGTGAATCTCTCTCTCTTTTTTAAAAGAGAGTGTGCTGGTGAGTGGGGGTGGGTAGGGGGAGAGGGAGAGAGAATCACGATCAGTCTTCACACTAAGTATGAGATCAAGATGGGGCTTGATCTCACAAACCTGTGATCATGACTGGAGCCAAAATCAGGAGTCAGATGCTGAACTGAGTGAGCCACCCAGGTGCCCCATGTCACTCCCTTAATAGTGCCTTTTTGATGAACAGAAAGTGTCAGCTTAATTTAGTCTACTTAATCAATCTTTACTTTTTAAAACCATGAAGGTAATATCCTAAGTTTCTTCTAGCTCTCCTATTCATGGGAGATTCATATTGTATGGACAGGAAGGGAATCAGAGCAGAGGTGCAGTCCCTTGCAGGGAGCAGGAGGACTTACTGAATGGATCACAAAGGTTTGCAGGTCCCGGTGTCAGCAACCTAGCACCTGCTGTTTCCCGAGTTATGTCTAGACTCCCTGTCCTGTCGCACTGGTGTATCCGCCCACCCTTGCTCCAACCCCATAGCGTTGTCATGGCTCCTATGTCTGCTGTCTGGCCATGTGTGTCTTCCAACCTGGTGCTTTTGCCTAAATAACGTCTCAGCTATTTTAGGCCCTTTGATATCCATACACTCTTTAGTATCAGGTCATGAATTATTCCCAATATTAACAGGGTGGGATTTTAAAATTTTAAATTAAAAAGTCATTTACATTTTGCTGTGGCTGGCACGACAAACCGACCAGGGTTGAGAGGGTAAGAGGACGGTGAAAAGAAATTAAGAGACAAAGAGATGGGGGCAGGAGGAGCACCAAGGAGGGTGTCCCATAGTGCCGATTTTATTCAAGGCTGTGAGGCTTTATATAGCTAACAGAAACAATCATAAGAAAAGTATCTATTTTTAGCTGATTACTAAAGAGTTTGCAACATGCACAGAAAATTCTTCAAGCTTTCCCATTATCTATTTCCCAAGCACCAATAGCAGACCTTCTAGTGCCAGATGTACTGACTTCAAGGTCACTCAAGACATAGTTTACGTAAGCACAGCACAGCCTTACAACGGTGTAGTCTATAGCCCATGCAAGGACCAGCCAAGAATTTCTGACCCCAACCAAATCATTTCTATCTGACGAGCAAATGTGTGGGAAGTCACGTAGGCGAGCACACAACACATAGCACAGACCCTTTCTCAGTGCTACTCGACTTTATGGACCTAAGCCTTTTGTTCGGCTATTCAGCCTTTAAAGGAGGCACAAGTCAGGGCCTGGTTTGGTCCTCGTCTCAAGCCTTACCGTGGCCTCCCACAACATTTTAAGTATGATGCAATAATTATTCTGGGCCGAGATGACAATGGTGACTTAATAATGAGTCTTGAAATCCAAGCAAAATTTCTAACTCCCCATTACTGATGCCTTTATCATCTCTTGGTGAGGTATTCTGTTTAACGTGGAGTGCTCCAACACACCTTTCATTAGGTTTACTCCCTGGGTTTTGATGCTCTTAACCTTCTTTTCAATGGTATTTTGAATTTCTTTTTCTAAATATTTTCATTATTCCACAGAAATAGATGTGTCTTTTTTGGTTCTTGGTCCTACATTCAGTAAATTGGCTATTGTTCCTTTATTAACTTTAATTGTTTTATATCCTTTAGGATATTTTATGTACAAAAAAATGCCATCTGTGAGTGACATTTTGGCTTCCTCCCTTCCAAAATTTATACTTAATATAGTTTCCTGGTACTGTGGCACACCTTATGAATTCCATATATTCTTGAGTAGATGGTGAACATCCTTCTCTTAGTTGCCAATGTAGGTAGAAAGTGTTTGGGATATCACCATTAAGTATAATATTTGCTATAGGATGTTTTGGGGTGAATACTCTCTACTAGGTCAAAGAAGCTGGCTTTTATTTTAACCTTCTAATAATTTTTTCAAGATTTTATTTATTTGTGAGGGGGAGGAGAGAGAGAGAAAGAGAGAACATGAGTAGGGGATGTGGCAGTGGAGGCGGGCAAAGCAGACTCCCCAATGAGCAAGGACCCTGATCTGGGGCTCCATCCTAGGACTCTGGGATCCTAACCTGAGCTGCAGGCAGACTCTTAAATGAGTGAGGCACCCAGGCGTCCCCAACCTGCTGATGATTTTTAATCATGACTAGTTCTTGAACTCGTATCCTTGTACAAAATTAATAATGGAATTTTTCCTTGTTTTTTCTAAATATACTATACATAGATTTTCACATTTGAACCCAATGTTGTCTTCATGGAATATACAACATCATGACATGAAGTCTCTCTTATTTGCCTCTTTGTGTTTTTTGTTTGTTAATCTTCTGTTTATAATTTTTATATCTATTTTTAGGAAAGAAATCTAGGCCTATAATGTTCTTTTCTTCTCATGTCCTTGTCAGATGTTGTCAAATGGTCCAAATCTAAGTTGTTACTGTCTGTGTTCTCCTGTAGGATTTTGGTGGATTCCTGTCCACCTAAGTCCTAAAGACATTTAGATCTTTCATCCGTTTTGAGACTGTTTTTGTTTATGATGTAAGGAAATGGTGCGTTCTTATTCTTCTGCATTTAGCTGTCTAATTTTCCCAACACAATTTATTGAGGAGACTGTCTCTTTTCCATTGGATATTCTTTCCTGCTTTGTCAAAGATTAGTTGGCCATAGAGCTGAGGGTCCATTTCTGGGTTCTCTATTCTGTTCCATTGACCTATGTGTGTTTTTGAGCCGGTGTCATACTGTCTTGATGATTACAGCCTTGTAATAGAGTTTGAAGTCTGGAATTGTGAGGTTACTAGGTTTTCTTTTCGACATTCTTTTGGCTATTCAGGGTCTTTTCCGGTTCCGTATAGATTTTAGGATTATTGGTTCCAGCTCTGTGAAAAAACTTAATGATATTTTGATAGATATTGCATTGAATATATAGATTGCTCAAGTAACATAGACATTTTAACATATTTATTCTTTCAGTCCATGAGAACGGAATGTTCTATCCATTTCTTTGTGTCTTCCTCAGTTTCTTTCCTAAGTGTTCTATAGTTTTCTGCATAGAGATTCTTTATCTCTTTGATTAGGTATATTCCTAGGTATCTCATGATTTGGGGGGCAATTATAAATGGGATCAACTCCTTCTTTTCTCTTTCTCATGTCTCATTGTTAGTGTATAGGAATACAGCTGATTTCTATGCATTGATTTTATATCCTTCCACTTTGCTGAATTCTTGTATGAGTTCTAGCAATTTTGGGGTGGAGTCTTTTGGGTTTTCCACATAGAGTATCACGTCACCTGTGAAGAGTAAGAGTTTGATTTCTTCTTTGCCTGTTCAGATGCGTTTATTTCTTTTTGTTGTCTAAAAGCTGAGGCTAGACTTCTAGTACTATTTTGATCCACAGTGGTGAGATCACACATCCTTGCCATGTCCAGGACCTTAGGCGTAAAGGTCTCAGTTTTTCCCCATTGGGAATGATATTCATAGTGGGCTTTTCAAATATAGCTTTTGTGTTATTGAGGTATGTTCCCTCTATGCTTGCAGTGTGAAGAGTTTTAATCAAGAAAGGATGTTGTATCTTGTCCAGTGTTTTTTCTGCATCTATTGAGAGGCTCATATGGTTCTCGTCCCTTCTTTTATTAATGTAGAGTAGCACATTGACTGATTTCTGGATGTTGAGCCATCCTTGCAGCCCAGGGATAAATTCCTCTTGGTCATGGTAAATAGTCCTTTTAATGTACTATTGGATCCTATTGGCTCGTATCTTGGTGAGACTTTTTTTGCATCTATGTTCATCAGGGATATTGGTTTGTAATTTTTTTTGGTGGGGTCTTTGTCTGTTTGGGGGATCAAGGTAATGCTAGCCCATAGAAAGAGTTTGGAAGTTTACCTTCCATTTCTGTATTTTGAAATAACTTCAGAACAGTAGGTATTAATTCTTCTTTGAATCTTTGGTAGAATTCCCCTGGGAAGCCAACTGGCCCTGGACTCTTGTTTGTTGGGTGATTTTTGATTACTGTTTCAAGTTCCTTGCTGGTGATGGGTCTGTTTGGGTTTTCCATTTCTTCCTGTTTCAGTTTTGGTAGTTTATAGGTCTCTTGAAATGCATCCATTTCAGGGCACCTGGGTGGCTCAGTGGGTTAAGCCTCTGCCTTCAGCTCAGGTCATGATCTTAGGGTCCTGGGATTGAGCCCCGCATCGGGCTCTCTGCTCAGCAGGGTGCCTGCTCCCCCCAACACCTCTGCCTGCCTCTCTGCCTATTTGTGATCTCTCTCTCTCTCTCTGTCAAATAAATAAAATATTAAAAAAAGAGAAATGCAACCATTTCTTCCAGATTGCCTGGAAGTTACAGTTACTCATACAGTTACTCATAATATGTTCTTAGAATTGTTTGTATTTCTTTGATGTTGCTTGTGATCTCTCATCTTCCGTTCATGATTTTATTTATTTGGGTCCCTTCTCTTTTCTTTTTGATAAATCTTGCCAGGGCTTTTTCAATCTTATGAATTCTTTCAAAGGACAAGCTCCTAGTTTTGTTGATCAGTTCTACTGTTCTTTTGGTTTCTATTTCATTGATTTCCACTCTAAACTTTATTATTTCTCTTCCTCTACTGGGTTTAGGCATTCTTGCTGTTCTTTCTTCAGCTCCTTCAAGTGTAAGGCTAGATTGTATATTTGAGACCTTTCTTGTTACTTGAGAAAAGCTGTATTGTCAAACACTTCCCTTTTAGGACCGCTTTTGGTGCATCCCAAAGGTTTTGAATAGTTGTATTTTCATTTTCATTTGTTTCCATGCATTTTTAAAATTCTTCTTTAATTTTTTTAATTTAAACTTTATTTTATTTTTTTCAGTGTTCCAAGATGCACTGTTTATGCACCACACCCAGTGCTCCATGCAATACGTGCCCTCCATAATACCCAACACCAGGCTCCCCTAACCTCCCTCCCCCCCGCCCCTTCAAAACCCTCAGATTGTTTTTCAGAGTCCATAATAGTCTCTCACGGTTCACCTCCCCTTCCAATTTCCCTCAACTCCCTTATCCTCTCCATCTCCTCATGTCCTCCGTGTTATTTGTTATGTTCCACAAATAAGTGAAACCATATGATAACTGACTCTCTCTGCTTGACTTATTTCACTCAGCAGAATCTCTTTCAGTCCATCCATGTTGATACAAAGTTGGGTATTCATCCTTTCTGATGGAGGCATAATACTCCATAGTATATATGGACCACATCTTCCTTATCCATTCGTCTGTTGAAAGGCATCTTGGATCTTTCCACAGTTTGGCGACCATGGCTATTGCTGCTATGAATATTGGGGTACATATGGCCTTTCGTTTCACTATATCTGTAGCTTTGGGGTAAATATCCAGTAGTGCAATTGCAGGGTCATAGGGAAGCTCTATTTTTAATTTCTTGAGGAATCTCCACACTGTTCTCCAAAGAGGCTGCACCAACTTGCATTCCCACCAACAGTGGAAGAGGGTTCCCCTTTCTCCACATCCTCTCCAACACACGTTGTTTCCTGTCTTGTTAATTTTTGAAAGGATCTCTTTTAATGTTTCTTGCAGAGCTGGTTTAGTGGTCACAAATTGTTTCTGTTTATCCTGCAGAGTTTTTATCTCTCCTATTTTGAATGACATTCTAGCTGGATAAAATATTCTTGGATACATATTTTTCTCATTTGGCCCTGAATATATCATGCCAGTCCTTTCTGGTCTGCCAGGTATCTGTGGATAGGTCTTCTGCCATTCAAATGTTTCTACCCTTCTAGGTTATGGAACTCTTGTCCTAACTGCTTTCAAGATTTTCTCTGTGTCTTTGAGATTTGTAAGTTTCACTATCAGGGGTGTTTGCTTATTTTTATTGATTTTGAGGGGGATTTTCTGTGCCTCCTGGACTTGAATACCTGTTTCCTTCCCCAGATTAAGGAAGTTCTCCACTATAATTGGCTCCAATACACCGTCTCCCCCCCCAACAACCTCTCTTTTGTGTTCTTCTGGGATCCCAGCTGGCCCAATATTGCTTCACTTTATGATATCACTTACCTCTTGAATTCTCCCATTGTGATCCAGTAGTTTTTTAATCTCTCTTTTTCTCAGCTTCATTATTATCCATCATTTTATCTTCTATATCACTAATTCTCCCTTCTGCCTCATTTATCCTAGCAGTTATAGTGTCCATTTTTTATTGCATCTCATTCATAATCTTTTTGATTTTGACATGTTTAAATTTACTTCTTTTATTTCTCCAGAAAGGGATTTTCTAGTGCCTTCTATGCTTTTTTCAAGCTCAGCTAGTATCTTTATAATCAATATTCTGAACTCTAGTTCTAATACCTTACTTATATCCATATTGATTAGGTCCCTGGCAGTCAGTATGGAATCTTATTCTCTTTATGAAGTGAGTTTTTCCATCTTGTCATTTTGTCCAGAGAGAAATGAACAGAGAACAAAATACTAAGATAGCAACAAAGACCCCAGAGACATATACACTAAATACATCAGAAGAGACCAGAACCCAAAAACAAAAATTAAAAAAGAGAAAGAGAGTATAGTCAAACAGGTGAACAGAACAGAGCAGTACACTGGATCCTGTGTGTACTTTGGTCTTTTTGTTAGAAAACTAAGTACCAAAATTGTAAAGAAAAGAATGGGGCGCCTGGGTGGCTCAGTGGTTTAAAGCCTCTGCCTTCGGCTCAGGTCATGACCTCAGGGTCCTGGGACTGAGCCCTGCATTGGGCTCTCTGCTCAGCAGGTATCCTGCTTCCTCCTCCTCTCTCTCTGTCTGCCTGCCTCTCTGCCTACTTGTGATCTCTTGCTGTCAAATAAATTAATTAAATATTTTTTAAAAAAGAAAAGAAAACTTATATATGTACAAAAATGAAAGTAAATATAATGAAAGGATAGAATGTAACTATACAAATGAAGATGAAAAGACAAAAAAGAGAGAATATAACTGACAGGTGAACATGACAGAGCAATACACTATGTCCTGAGTGATTTTTCTTGTTTTTTTTTGGTTTTTTTTTTTAGAAGAAACTATGTCTCAAAATTGTAAAGGAGTAATATCTTAAACATATATAACAATGAAATTAAATACATTGAAAGGATAGAATATAACTGTGAAGATGAAAACTAAAGAGAACTTTAAGAAAAAAGAAGATGAAGAAAAAGGAATAAAAGAGAATATGATTAGACAGGTGAAAAGAATGAGCCATACAGTAGATTCTGGGTATATTTTGGTCTGTTTGTTAGAAGAAACTGCTTCCCAGAATTTTAAAGAAAGAAAAACTTGTATATATAATTAAACACAATGAAAGTTTAGAATGTAAATGTAAGCATCAAAATTAAAAAGCATTAAAAAAAGAGTTGATAAAATAAGAAATTAGTTGAAGAAAGAAAGCGAAAAAAAAATTGAAAGAGTAAAGAATTGTGGGGAAAACCCCATGAATTCTATATCCTATTTTCCCCTAACCCTGGAGTTTTGCATTTCTCTATGATCAGAAAACTTGGTCTTAGCTGATGTTCTTGCTGAGGGAGGGACCTGTTGCACTGATTTTCAGGTGTCTGTCCCAGGTGGAATTGCTCCGCCGTTGCTGGAGCCAAGTTAGTAATTTGCTTGGGTTTGCTCTCTGTGGCTTT
Organism: Mustela nigripes; assembly: GCF_022355385.1. Lineage (NCBI taxonomy): Eukaryota > Metazoa > Chordata > Mammalia > Carnivora > Mustelidae > Mustela > Mustela nigripes. Next base: position 15,673,410 of record NC_081575.1, read on the forward strand.
TGTATCCTGAAGGGTTTCTGCAGCACTTTAGCAGATGAGAATGAAAATGGCGGTCCCAATCTCCAGCCTCAGAGCCGAGAGAGCTCAGGCCCCCACTCCTCTGTGGCCCTCAGGGAAAAGCCGTCAAACCTCACCTTTCTTCCTGGTCTCAGTTCGCACTCCATGCTCACCCAGGCTGTGACCGACCCTGTTTTGAGTCTCCAAACCCTGAAGAATCCTGCAGCGTGCACCCACGCTATTCCTACCAGGGGGATGGAGGAGGATCCTGTTGTGTGCTCTGGTTCACAGGATATGGCAACTGTGAGCTGAGATCCCACTCTTGGGCATGCTGATTGCAGCCTGATTCCTTGCTTTCATGCCTGGGAACTCTTCTTCACCAAGCACTCTTGGTCTTCCTGGTACCCAAGGAATCCTGAGACCACACTGTCCCACCTAGGGTTCCACCTCACTTTGCCACCTGAGCATCTTTCAGGTAGGGACATTCCACCACTGGAGAAGACTTCTAAGAGTTCTGATTTTGTGCTCCACTGCTATATCAGTTCCCAGTCCCTGATGATGCCAGTCCCAGTCCCAGTCCCAGATGATGGAACCTCCCAATCCCCCCACCCCACGGTTTATATTCTCATTATTGCCTGGGATTCACTTCTCCACACCTCCTACCTTGCAGAAAGTCATCACTTTTCTTTTTGAGGAGATGCAGCTATTATTTTCTTAGATCTCTGGTTGAGTTCCTGGTGTTCAGGATGATTCGATGGCTAACTGGCTCTATTCCTGGGACCTGATGAAACTAAGGTCTCCTACTCCTCCACTGCCTTGGACTATCTCTCCTCTGAAAGAAGTCTGACTTATCATGTACAATATTTGACTTTGGACTACACTGGTATATTAACTTCCTCTGTTTTCCCATACAGAGTGTTTGTGGGCATGGTAAGCTTTGGTCCCTGAGAAAACTCATATAAATGATGCAGATGCATGTTGTATATACAAATGTAGAATGCAGTTTGGGCATGGTTACATTTTTGTCATTAATGGTACTTGTTTCCTGATTCTCCTTAGGAAGTGATGAGTGATAAAGCAGATGAGTCTGCCATTGGGCCTGAAAACAAAATGAAACGTCATGGAGAACCTATGAGTCCTCCTCCATCTAAGAGACAGCCGAGCATGGCCCTGTCAGTGGAACAGGAAGTTGAACAGGAAGAAGAGGGAGCATCCCACTCTGGAGACTCAGCTATGTCCTCGGAAGATGGTGAGGATGCTTGTCCTCCCCTCCCCTCCCTGACCTGACCCAGGATAGCCCTGCCTCTGGCTCCTCCATGCCTCAGGATCAGTTCCAATCAAGGTCACTGGGTTTGGGTGTGACTGCCACTAATTTCTTAGTCACACTGGACCACGTGTTCACTCTGTCCTTTGTGGAGACATTCCTGGCTTCCCAAACTCCGGACTCTACTGGTTTCCTTCTCCTTATTGAATTTGCCTTTGTTTTCCTTTCTGATCTTCTTTCTCTCCTCTTGACACTGTCATTGCTCCTGAGTCCTACTGTTACACTCTCCCACATTCAACACTGCCTCATCACTCAGCAGGCTGTTCCAGTAGCTTCTGAGCTCATGTCCTGCTTTCCCATTTGACCCTGTGTAGCCCATTTGTTCCTGTGCACCCAGAGTGACCATGTCCATATAGAAATCAGATCATTACATGCATATCCTGAAACCCATCATCAACTCCCCAAGCACTCAGAATGGAGTCTGAGCTCCTAACACTGGTTCCCACACCTTGCATGACTTGGACCCGCCATCCTTTCCTGCCATCATCTGTTCTTTCCGTGTTCTCCTTGCTCTCTTTGTCTCTGTCCTTTGCTCCATGGCCCTAACTCATCCCCTCCTAGGAGCCTTGCATGGCCCACACGGTAGCTGGAACTCCTCCTCTGCATGTATACAGGCCAACTCTATCTCCTGTGCCTGGCTCTGCCTAGGGATCACCTCCTGAGAGGTCAGGAAGGCTTCCCTTCTTGCTTTCAGTCACATAACTGCTGACTTCCTTCTTAACAGAAAATTAAACGGTGTGAATCCTCTTGCCTATTTTCCACCTCAGTTCTGCCTTCCCCATGAAGATGTAAGATCCATAAGGGCAGGGATTGTCTTTATCTGTTCTGTCTGTCTGGTTCCCTTCTGATCTCCCAGTTTTGGACACATGTCTGGCACAAAGGAGGATGAGTAAATGCAGTAGAGGTGTCAGACGTGGTGTAGAAAAAAATTTATCTCCTGAGACAGAAAAGACAGATGAAGAAGGTCATTTACTGACTGGGATTTCTAGTGATGGAGTGCCAATATCAGGCATCCTGACATCAATTGACATGTTCAGCTTTTCACCTTGTAGAGGACATCAAGGGAACATTGAATCCTGAGTCCCAGGGCTCTGTGAATGTTAATTGGTTATACTGTCCAAGTGTGTTCTGTGCTTATGCACTGTGCCAAGAATAGAGGAGGCTTCTTTATTGTATTATTTTTCCCGAGGTCAAATTTTCAGTACTGATACATCTAGCTGGTATATTCTTCTGCTATAAAAGGAAATTTTAGAGACTGTGGAGCACATGGATGTGTCTGTGAGGTAGTTGAAATGCATGTCATCGTAGCTCCACATTCAATTAGGTTTCCAGATGCGCCTGTCTTTCCCAGTATCCACGGGGAGGGGAGGGAAAGTGGTTGATCCCCACCTGATGGCTTCTAGTCTAAATCTGATCTCCAGAGCTTATAAGTATGGCAGGAGGTGGTACAATTAGATTCTTTGTGTCATGACTTAACCAGTGTCTGCAAGGGTGGGCTGATTCACAAAGCTTGTAGTCATGTACTTGTGGGAGGAATCATTTCCAGCTATCGCTCTGCAGATGAGCCCGTGGTCAAAGCAATGTCTGTGTTGGGAGATGTGCCAGATCAACTGCCAATACCAGTGGAAATTAGTGCTGAAATGAAACATCAATTAAAGGAGGAAATTCGACGATTTGGACAAAGTAAGTGCGATAAGAATTTTCAGCAGTGAAACTACATGAAGTCTTTCCCATTCTGTGATTTAGACTGGATTCAACTGAGGTCTTGTAGCTAATCCTTCGCCAGAATTGTGTTTTCACATACTTTAGGACAGTTTCTCTTTATTTTGACTGAAATGTCCCAGTAACCGTTTTTTGTTGTCATTCTTTTATGTCTCTTAATTGGTTATTGTGTAGTAGAGCTCCGTTGGTGGATATGTTCGGGTGTCTGAATGAATGTATGGAAAGCACACATACTCTGTAACATTCTAGCTCTTGAATGATTGCTGAGACACCAAGATTGAGTTCTACCTCCTCTTCATACTTTAGAGATATTGAAGGGCTTTCCCCCCCACCCCTGTATCTCCAGAATATGAAAAGGTCTTCAAATTGCTTGAAGGAATGGAAGGATCTGTAGAACTGCGGGACAAATTTTGTTTTATTGTCCGTCAAGGAAGCAGCAAGGTGGGTATAGAGAGAAACTCTGTAGCACAGCGGGTCCCAGTGTGGTGTCGGGCGAGGGGTGTGGTTGGGCCTTGCTTGCCTTTTCTCAACTGTAGTCTTCAATCAGATTTCATGTTTTCTCTGCTGTTATTAGATTGATATTATCTAAGTCTCCCTCACTCTTCCAAGTTCAAGAAGACTTCTGTTCACACTGGATTTTGAGGTAGGACAAGACATCAAAATACTGATACTCTTTGTGTTTGCTGGGTTGTCCCTCACCAAAATGGTCCATTTTCTATTCCCTTGTAGATTCTGAACTTCCCTTTCTGTCCCCCACAGTGCCTTCTACATTATGGTTCTGTGGGTGTCTTTTGGTTAATGACTTGACTCTCTATTTTCAGATTTAAAAGATAAGACTTAATAAGGCACCTGCAGAAGGTACCAGAAAAATTAGAACTTGACCACCTTCTCAAGAAAGATAATTATACCCCAAACTTATAATTCTGTTTTCAAGTTATCAATGTGTAACATGAACCAGTTGAATGGCACTGGATATTGGTGATGCCTTTCAGTACATGTTAGTTAAGAAAATTGTCTACTTGAGGTTATGAAAAAGCTTTGGAACTTTAATGTTATAAATTTCTGTTAATAAAGTTTGCTTTAATAATGCATTTAAAAAGATAATTTGTTATTTGTCTGTTTGTTTTCCCCCTGAAGTGGAGGAATGCCCTGAAGTCACTGGCCTACAGTATATCCTCGCTCCTCTGCAGGTCACAGGCCTGTAGCTCATATTTATACTTGTCTTCTACACTAGCCACTTCTTTTTAAAAGTTTTGTATTTTATGTAACCTCTACACACAACATGGGGCCTGATTCACAATCCTGAGTTCAAGACTCATGTGCTCCACTGACTGAGCCAGCCAGCACCCTATACAGTCTCCATTTCTTTTCCTTTTGCCTGAGACAGCCCCTCAGCCAGTCATATGGCTTGACCTGAGGGGATGACTCGCAGCTTAGTTACCAATGAACCCAGCACCATTAGATGTCCTGCCTGAACTGAATTGCTGTAATTTTCCTTTGACTTTAATCACCAACATGAGAGTGCTGAGAAAATCCCAAACATTGTGCACATAGTCTTGTGTCATGGCAGTCCTGTGTCCTTACCAGTCAGGGTTCATCTCCCCACACTGCGTAGGACCCCCAAGTTTGCCTGAAATCATCAGGCTATCAGGCTCCATTCCCAAAATGAAGGGAATGGAGCACTCCAGCCTGACCCCTTGGCAGAGTCTATTTCCATTTCAATGGAGTCATTGTTAGGCCTCTTGTGGAAAGCATTTCTCCTTTGGATAAAGATATGCAGTGCAGGAAAGCCTAAGGTTGTGAGGACTAGAAGCAAAATTTGGCTACTGGATACATAAGAGTAATAGTGAGAGGAGTCCCTCACACTGCCATCCCTTCATTAATAAAGGTGTGAATTGTGTCTATGGGAGAGACATCTGCATATACTGGCCAATGCGGTAGAGGATTGACATCCTCTAAGTTATATTATCCCAGCCCCTCAAGGTTCTGCTGTCATGTTAGAACCATAGCTGTGGCTTTAAAAGATCATTCCAGGACTTTTTTGAAGCCTTCACTTCAGGATTATGAGATAGTTAATAAACCTACTGAATGCCATAAGCATGTGCTTTGAGAAGCTATTTCCTTGTTTATATGTGATGCTGTGTGGAATACCATAACAGTGGATAAGGCATTTTCTAAATCCATGAATGCTGGTTTCCTCAAACATCTATGGGTGGAAGGAAGATCCATATCAAGAATCATTGTCTATTGGAGTACATAGAGCTCCCTTTCCCTAATGAATGTTGACCACAATAATCAGTCTGCCAACTGGTAGTTAGCTGACTGACCGCCTGGGGGTGCTCAGTGTTGGTCTGTCCCGCTGGCAGATGGAGCAGTCAGCGGTATCTGCAACACCATCAGTCTTGCTGAGTGGATGTTCATATTTATGGTCCATGCATAAATGCATCTTTGCCTCTACGACCATGATGCATCATTACTGCTTGGACAATGGAGGGGTGGACGTAGCGATGTGTGAAGGTGGTTCTAGGAGCTCAGAGTAGCTCTATCCTAGAGACAGCAGAGGAAAGGGGACTACAGTCCTCCAACCTCAAGAAACTAGAGGTGCCAATTACCTGGAAGGGCTTGGAAGTGGTTTCTCTCTCTTGAGTCTCCAATTAATGACCTAGCATGGCCAAAACCTTGAGTTCAATTGTGTGAGACCTTAAGCAGAGAACCCAATCGAGCCTGCCTAAGGTTCTGACCTATGGAACTCCTTGATCATCCATTTGTGTCATTTCACTGTTAAATATAGGGTAACATTATGTACTACTAATTGGAGGGGGAGATGAACCATGAGAGACTGTGTACTCTAAGAAACAAACTGAGGGTTTGGGAGGGAAGGAGGTTGGGGGGCGTTGGGTGAGCCTGGTGTTGGGTATTAAGGAGGGCATGTATTGCCTGGAGCACAGGGTGTGGTGTATAAACAATGAATCTTGGAATACTGGAAAAAATAAAACTACCAAAAAAAGAGAAAGTATATAATGGGGAAAAAGAAAACTGATATCTGAAAAAATAAAATTAAATAAAAAAAGAGAACTAATATGGACAAATACCTGCATATTGGATTGTTCCACCTGAAAATCAGGTATGATGCTTTTTCTTTTTCTGTCAAGTGGTCACACGGAGCTCCCTATGAGGCCATAGATGTAGGGTCAGAGAACTTTATTCTTCTGGGCCCCACTCCAAGCTAGCCAGTTCTCAAGTCACTTGTCAGGGGTTCTAGTATTACAAGAATATAAACATATGTGCTATCACCAGCACCTCATACCTACCCTTTGCTATGTCTTTTTTTTTAACGGTAAGATAATTGAGATTTGTTTATTTGCTGTTCACTGTAGAAGCACAATCTTGTCCTGCCCCCAAATACTAAATCTGTAAACATTTAACTATGTTGCAATGCCTCTGATTTCATGTAAGAATTAGTTCCTGTGTTCTGGCTTTCAAGTGTGTTGCCAATGTGTCTATTAGTTTCTACTTCTCCATCACAATGATGTCATCGATGAAAGGAACAGTGTGGTGTCTGTTACAAGAGAATGGTGATCAAGATCCCTAAAGAACAGTTTCTGACATTAGTTCAGAGAGTTGATGTAAGCATGAGGTAGGAAGTGATGGTGCCTTTTCCAGCTGAATGCAAGGTCTTTCTGGTGATATTTTCTAAAAGAGAGAGAAAAAAAGCATTTGCTCAACCAAATAGATAAACCCAATGCCGGGAATGTGTTGATGGCTAACACAATGGAGCCACAAGTGACACAGCTTGAAATTGAAATGAATTGTAATTTACTTGTAATTGAAGTAAACAACCAATTAAGTTTATATTTAGTTGTCATTCTCCAAGATCTATACGTTCTGCACATGTCAAATAGGTAAGACGAAAAGGACTTGTTTAGGATCACTGGGTGGGTTGGTGGAAAACCTGAGACCACTGAGAGATTGTACTGAGGTGAAATTCCAATAATGACCTGACTTCCATTGTCCCTCTCTGTGCCTGATGGACCACAGTGATGCTTTGGGTCTCCTGGAATTAGTGTCATTCTGATCCAGGATTGAATAATCTTCAAGAATTCTGGTTAGTATCTAACCTTTCCACTGTGAACTGTCATGCTAGTACTTGGCCACAGATCCATCAGGGGAACGTTGGGGGTAACAGTTAACAGCATAAATATTTGGCAGTGTCGCATGGTCCTTCCTCAAGGGCAAGCCCACAGTAATATCTGACCAGCAGAGAAGAAAGGAGCCACACAGAGCTCTTTACAGATGCCTGGGCTCCCCCACTAAAAATTAGTTACCAGAGTCTTGGCGAATGTTATGCCTTTTGTATTTGTTACAGGGAAGGGATGTCATGAAATGGTCCTTGATCATTCGGCAGTCTCTGTTGGACTGCATCCTTATCTGATGCTGGAGCAGGGCAGGAATTCAGAAACAAGAGATCAGGAGCAGGCCAGAAGCCACAGACATGAGCCTCATGCCCCACAACGATCTACTGATGCCCATGAGTGTACCTTTTCATTCCACCTTGGGGAAGAGGGTGTTTGCTAGAGGCCAGGGCCCTCCCAAAGGACTAACTGCCAAGGCCTGTTACTCTGATTCACATTAGATGTCTCATCCTCAGGGAGGCCTTCCCTGACAGCCCGATTAAAGTTGCTGTCCACCCATTTGCATTTCTCCATCCAATTTTTACTTTGTGCAGAGTACATACCACTACACGACAGTTGTGCTACTTGTCTAGTGTCTCATGGAAGATCCATGAAAGAGTGTCTAGTTCACTGTTCTTTCCAACCTAGAAAACAGGTGCCCCTTACCCAGTTTCTAGCAAATACCAAATGAATTATTTCTAATCCTCAGGACCAGCCTGTGAGGTTGATGCTGTCAGGAACCTCAGTTTGCAGTAGGGGATGTGGAAACACAAAGAGATTAGGTACATAGCCCCAGGTCATGAGCAATATATGCACATGGGTGGACCTGGAGCAATCACTCAGGGCCAGCTCTGGCCTGAAGCTAAGTTCTTTCCACTCCTCCAGTACTGCCCCAGACTCCACAGCCTCCAGCTACCCCTGGCCCACAGTCTGTGGTCCCTATTTGTCATCTGACTCTGGATCTGGAACATTCTCTGCTCATTCTCCCTCCCTGATAGGAGATCCAAGGAGAGGGAGGGCCTAGATTTCACCTGCCTCAGGCTCTCCCTCAATTCTTCAGCCCTGAGGATTTCCAGGAAGAGCTACCCTGTCAGACAGGATTAAAATTCTGTCCCAACACTAATCTCTGGCCCACAGTGGAATCTGCTTCCTGTGTGTTCCCCAAATGAGATCACTGGCCCCCAGTGAATGGCCCACCCTGTACTTCTTTCTGGCCCAGAGCCTGTAGCCTCTCTGAGGTACTGGGTCATGCCTGTCTCCTATAGGCATCACCAAGCCCAAGCAGAACCTTTCCAGAACACCTCAAAGGTGCCAGGGTGGGCTTTGGT
>NC_081575.1:15681962-15689687 GCF_022355385.1 Mustela nigripes
TTCTTTCTTTCTTTCTTTCTTTCTTTCTTTCTTTCTTTCTTTCTTTCTTTCCTTCTTTCTTTCTTTCTTCCTTCCTTCCTTTCTTTCTTTCTTTTTTTGCAATCCTCTACTTTATTTATTTATTTTTTTAAATATTAACTTATTTATTTTCAGCATAACAGTATTCATTATTTTTTCACCACACCCAGTGCTCCATGCAATACGTGCCCTCTATAATACCCACCACCAACCTCCCCCCGCCCACCACTTCAAACCCCTCAGATTGTTTTTCAGAGTCCATAGTCTCTCATGATTCACCTCCCCTTCCAATTTACCCCAACTCCCTTCTCCTAACTCCCCAAGTCTTCCATGCAATTTGTTATGCTCCACAAATAAGTGAAACCATATGATAATTGACTCTCTTTGCTGGACTTACTTTACTCAGCTTAATCTCTTCGAGTCCCCTCCATGTTGCTACAAAAGTTGGGTATTCGTCCTTTCTGATGGAGGCATAATACTCCATCATGTATATGGACCACATTTTCCTTATCCATTCATCTGTTGAAGGGCATCTTGGTTCTTTCCACAGTTTGGCGACTGTGGCCATTGCTGCTATAAACATTGGGGTACAGATGGCCCTTCTTTTCATGACATCTGTATCTTTGGGGTAAATACCCAGGAGTGCAATTGCAGGGTCATAGGGAAGCTCTATTTTTAATTTCTTGAGGAATCTCCACACTGTTCTCCAAAAGGCTGCACCAACTTGCATTCCCACCAACAGTGGAAGAGGGTTCCCCTTTCTCCACATCCACTCCAACACATGTTGTTTCCTGTTTGGTTAATTTTGGCCATTCTAACTGCTGTAAGGTGATATCTAAATGTGGTTTTAATTTGAATCTCCCTGAGGGCTAGTGATGATGAACATTTTTTAATGTGTCTGATAGCCATTTGTATGTCTTGATTGGAGAAGTGTCTGTTCATATCTTCTGCCCATTTTTTGATATGATTGCCTCTTTTGTGTGTGTTGAGTTTGAATTCATTATAGATCCTGGATATCAACCTTTTGTCTGTACTGTCATTTGCAAATATCTTCTCCCATGCCATAGGTTGTCTCTTCATTTTTTTGACTGTTTCCTTTGCTGTGCAGAAGCTTTTGATTTTGATGAAGTCCCAAAAGTTTATTTTCGCTTTTGTTTCCTTTGCCTTTGGAGACGTATCTTGAAACAAGTTGCTGTGGCTGATATCAAAGAGGTTACTGCCTATGTTCTCCTCTAGGATTCTGATGGATTCCTGTCTCACATTGAGGTCTTTTATCCATTTTGAGTTTATCTTTGTGTACGGTGTAAGAGAATGGTCGAATTTCATTCTTCTACATATAGCTGTCCAGTTTTCGCAGCATCATTTATTGAAAAGACTATCTTTTCTCCACTGTATATTTTTTCCTGTTTTGTCGAAGATTAATTGACCATAGAGTTGAGGGTCCATATCTGGGCTCTCCACTCTTTTCCACTGGTCTTTGTGTCTGTTTTTATGCCAGTAGCATGCTGTCTTGGTGATCACAGCTTTGTAATAAAGCTTGAAATCAGGTAATGTGATGCCCCCAGTTTTATTTTTGTTTTTCAAAATTTCCTTAGCGATTTGGGGTCTCTTCTGATTCCATACAAATTTTTGGATTATTTGCTCCAGCTCTTTGAAGAATACCAGTGGAATTTTGATTGGAATGGCATTAAAAATATAGATTGCTCTAGGCATTATAGACATTTTAACAATGTTTATTCTTCTGATCCAAGAGCATGGAATGGTCTTCCATCTTTTTGTGTCTTCTTCAATTTCTTTCATGAGTGTTCTGTAGTTCCTCGAGTACAGATCCTTTACCTCTTTGGTTAGGTTTATTCCCAGGTATCTTATGGGTCTTGGTGCTATAGTAAATGGAATCGATTCTCTAATTTCCCTTTCTGTATTTTCATTGTTAGTGTATAAGAAAGCCACTGATTTCTGCACATTAACTTTGTATCCTGCCACATTGCTGAATTGCTGTATGAGTTCTAGTAGTTTGGGGGTGGAGTCTTTTGGGTTTTCCATATAAAGAATCATGTCATCTGCGAAGAGAGAGAGTTTGACTTCTTCATTACCAATTTGGATACCTTTTATTTCTCTTTGTTGTCTGATTGCGTTGCTAGGACTTCTAATACTATGTTGAACAAGAGTGGTGAAAGTGGGCATCCTTGTCTTGTTCCTGATCTCAACGGGAAGGCTGCAAGCTTTTTCCCATTGAGGATGATATTTGCTGTGGGTCTTTCATAGATAGATTTGATGAAGTTCAGGAATGTTCCCTCTATCCCTATACTTTGAAGTATTTTAATCAGGAATGGATGCTGGATTTTGTCAAATGCTTTTTCTGCATCAATTGAGAGGACCATGTGGTTCTTCTCTCTTCTCTTATTGATTTGCTCTATCACATTGATTGATTTGCGAATGTTGAACCATCCTTGTAGCCCAGGGATGAATCCCTCCTGGTTATGGTGGATAATCTTTTTAATGTGCTGTTGGATCCTGTTTGCTAGGATCTTGTTGAGAATCTTAGCATCCATATTCATCAGTGATATTGGTCTGAAATTCTCCTTTCTGGTAGGGTCTTTGCCTGCTTTGGGGATCACGGTAATGCTGGCTTCATAGAAAGAGTGGAAGTTTTCCTTCTGCTTCAATTTTTTGAAGCAGCTTCAGTAGAATAGGTGTTATTTCTTCTCTGAAAGTTTGGTAGAATTCCCCAGGGAATCCGTCAGGTCCTGGGCTCTTGTTTTTGAGAGGTTTTTGATCACTGCTTCAATCTCGTTACTAGGTATCAGTCTCTTCAGGTTGTTGATTTCTTCCTGGTTCAGTTTTGGGAGTTTATAGTTTTCCAGGAATACATCCATTTCATCTAGGTCGCTAAGCTCATTGGCATATAACTGTTGATAATAACTTCTGATGATTGTTTCTACTTCCTTGATGTTAGTTGTTATCTCTCCCTTTTCATTCAGAATTTAATGAATTTGGGCTTTCTCTCTTTGCTTTTGGATTAGTGTGGCCAATGGTTTATTGATCTTATTGATTCTTTCTAAAAACCAGCTTCTAGTTTCATTGATACGTTCCACTGTATATCTGGTTTCTACCTCATTGATCTCAGCTCTAATCTTGATGATTTCCCTTCTTGTGTGTGGAGTTGGTTTGATTTGTTGTTGATTCTCCAGTGCTTTAAGGTGTAGAGACAGCTGGTGTATTCTGGATTTTTCAATTTTTTTTGAGAGAGGCTTGGATGGCTATGTATTTTCCCCTTAGGACTGCCTTTGCTGTATCCCATAGGTTTTGGACTGAAGTGTCTTCATTCTCATTGGTTTCCATGAATTGTTTATGTTCTTCTTTGATCTCCTGGTTGATCCAAGCATTCTTAAGCAAGGTGGTCTTTAGTTTCCAGGTGTTTGAGTTCCTTCTGAACTTTTCCTTGTGATCGAGCTCCAGTTTCAAAGCATTGTGATCTGAGAATATGCAGGGAATAATCTCAGTCTTTTGGTATCAGTTGAGTCCTGATTTGTGACCCAGTATGTGGTCTATTCTTGAGAAGGTTCCATGTGCACTAGAGAAGAATGAGTATTCTGTTGTTTTAGGGTGGAATGTTCTGTATATATCTATGAGGTCCATCTGGTTCAATGTGTCATTCAATGCTCTTGTTTCTTTATTGATTTTCTGCTTTGATGATCTGTCTATTTCTGAGAGAGGCGTCTTAAGATCTTCTACGATTAGTGTATTCATATCAATATGAATACAGGGCACTCTCTTATTAGGGGTATTACTTTCCAACTGGTCGCCTCTGGTGGCTCCCCCCCCCTTTTGTTTTCTTCCAATATCAGCCGCTGTTCCCACTCTGCTTTACCTGCCCACTGGCGTCTTCTGCCCCAGTAGAGATCCAGACGTGTATAATTCTGATCTCAGGCTGATTTCATGGGTGATCGGAGTTCTTTGGTAGGTAATCAGCTCACTTTGGGGTATGGGCTGAAAAGGCGCCTCCTCCTACTCCCCCGCCATCTTGTCCCCCTCGCAATCCTCTACCAGGCTTTGGTTTCTTACCATCCTCCTAACCACAACCACCACAGCCACCTTATGAGGCAGAGGCCATGATTTCCACTTAACACCTGAGGACACTGATCCCCTAGAGAGCCTATCCTTACTCCAGGTCCAACAGCTGGCTGGAAGCTGAAGCCAGAGTAAATCTCAATGTCCCTCAGGTCATGGCCTGTGCTCTTGAGAATGGTACAACACCATGCCCCTGCTTCACAAAAGGAACCTGGATTCCTTACGAAACCGAGATCTACAGACTAACAATGCCAGGACTTTCCCTTCCCAAGTGAAGAAGTTGTGAACCTAAAAAATAAAACTGTCAGTTATTGGGGTGCCTGGGTGGCTCAGTCGGTTAAACTCTTTGGCTCAGGTCATGGTCTCAGGGTCCTGGGATGGAGCCACACATCAGGATCTCTGCTCAGCAGGGAGCCTGCTTCCCCTCTCTCTCGATTTACCTCCTCTCTGCTTGCCACTCTGCTTACTTGTGATCTCTCTCTTTGTGTCAAATAAATAAACAAAATCTTCAAAAAAAAAAAAAAAGAAACAAACAAACCCTGGGGCGCCTGGGTGGCTCAGTGGGTTAAAGCCTCTGCCTTTGGCTCAGGTCATGATCTTAGGGTCCTGGGGTCCAGCCCCACATTGGGCTCTCTGCTCAGCAGGGAGCCTGCTTCCTCCTCTCTCTCTGCCTGCCTCTCGGCCTACTTGTGATCTCTGTCTGTCAAATAAATAAATAAAATCTTTAAAACAAACAAACAAACAAACAAACAAACCCTGTCAGTTATTTTGCCAGCAAAAGGCATCTATTTGGGAGAAGCAGAGAATAACAATCCCTAACAAGCAAGCTACAAGAAAACCATAGGCAGATCCTAGAGAACAAAGAAGATGAAGACCCTTTCATCCCTGAGAGGGGGCAGTTGTAAACAAAAAGTCCACTGGAGGAAACTGGGATTTGTAATTAGGGTGGCTTCTCATTGGTTGGGCTGTGACTGCCCTTCACTGGCTAGGCTGTGAGTGTCCCTCATTGGCTAAACTACGACTGTCCCTCATTGGCTGGGTTGTGACTCCCTCATTGGCTGAGGTGTGATACTCTCTCCTTGTTTTGACTATGATTGTCTCTCATTAGGTAAGCTGTGAATGTCCCTCATTGGCTGGGCTCTATCAGTCATTGGCTGAGTTGTGACAGTTTCTCATTGGCTGGGCGGTGACTGGTATTGCATCAGCTGAGCTGTGACTCTTCCTCATTGGTTGAGCTAGTACCTGTGTCTCATAGGCAGGGCTGTTGCTGGAATGGAGGAAGAAGATCTTTCTTCCTCCCGCTAAGATAGTAAAGCAGTGTCTGAAGTAGTTTGGGTTTGCAAGATTCCTCTCTTCTTGTTGGATTCGCAATTGGTGTCAGATGATTGGGTATTAGAGCACCCTTCGCAGCCTCTGTACACCAACTTACTGAAATTTCTTTATATGAATTTCATTAAGTGCATGACAAGACCGCCTGTCATCTCCAGTGCAGCACAAGGCCTTCCCGACTTAAGTGACCAGTACAGAAGGCTGAGTGCTCCTAGGCAGACATTTTCTCTTTTTAAAATTGTGTTATGTTAGTCACTGTTCAATACATCATTAGTTTTTGATGTAGTGTTCCAAGATTCGTTGTTCACATATAACAGCCACTCCTCCATGCATCCCATGCCCTCCTTAATACACACCACCGACTCAAGCATCCCTCCATCCCTCTCCCCTCTAAAACCCTCAGTTTGTTCCTCAGAGTCCATGGTCTCTCATTATTCGTCTCCCCCTCCAATTTCCCCCAACTCCCTTCTCCTCTCCATCTCCCTATGTTCTCTGTGTTTTTCCTTATGCTCCACAAATAAGGGACTCTATATGATAATTGACTCTCTCTGCTTGACTAATTTCACTCGGCATAATCCCTTCCAGTCCCCTTTTAACCATGACCTTGAACCATTCAGCCATGAAGGACTGGCAAGTGCAATCATGGAAGGGCCAGTTGAAAAGATTCATGTACAAACATGAACCACACTCAGGACCCTCAGGATCCTCAGCTCCCCACCCCTGTCCCTGCACTACAGCTACCCTGGCCTGCAGCTTCTCTGCACGTGGCAGCCTGCACCCATTGGGGGCCTTTGCAGTGGACGTCCCCCTGCCTCAATCTCCCTTCCAGAGTCTTTTTTAAAAAAGATTTTATTCATTTATTTGACAGAGAGAGATCACAAGGAGGTAGAGCAGCAGACAAAGAGAGAGGGGAAGCAGGCTCCCTTCTGAGCAGAGAGCCCCATATGGGCCTCCATCCCAGGACCTCGAGATCACGACCCGACCTGAAGCCAGAGAGGCCCAACCCACAGAGCCACCCAGGTGCCCCTCCCTTCCAAAGTATGTCATCCTTCCTCTCTCTCCTTAAATGTCACCTCCTCAGAGAGGCACTGTGTCGTCCCATCTAAAGTAAGACCCTCAGTTGTATATACCACATCTTCTTTATCCATTTGTCAAAAAAAGTCAGATAACATGATTTCCCTCATATGTTCAATTTAAGACACAAAACAAATGAACAAAGAAAAAAGAGACAAACCAAGAGCAGACACTTAAGAATAGAGAACAA
The DNA here is from genome assembly GCF_022355385.1 of Mustela nigripes. Lineage (NCBI taxonomy): Eukaryota > Metazoa > Chordata > Mammalia > Carnivora > Mustelidae > Mustela > Mustela nigripes. The sequence goes on from NC_081575.1 coordinate 15,688,645, forward strand.
CCTGGGGCGCCTGGGTGGCTCAGTTGGTTAAGTGGCTGCCTTCGGCTCAGGTCATGATCACAGGGTCCTGGGATTGAGCCCCGCATTGGGCTCTTTGCTCATCAGGGAGCTGGCTTCCTCCTCTTTCTCTGCCTGCCTCTCTTCCTATTTGTGGTCTCTGTCTGTTAAATAAATAAATAAAATCTTAAAAAAAAAAAAAAAAGAATAGAGAACAACCTGGTGGTTACCAAAGGAGAGAGGTAGGTGAAATAGGTGAAGGGGATTAAGAGTCCACTTATCATGATGAGCAGTGAGTAGTGTATGGAATCAATGAATCACTATATGCATCTAGAACTAATTTATCACTATTCTAATTATATTAGAATTAAGGAAGTAAAAATATATTTTTGAAAGTCATTGAAAAGATATTGTAAACTTGAAATATATGTGTACCTTAACTCACAATATTATTTTCAGTTTGAATATTTTTGTACCCAAATAGAATTTACTATAATTTGACTTTCTGGGTTTCATGGTAGCAAACTCATCAATATATTTTCAACCTATACTTCTTCGCAATGTCCTTTTTGATGAGCAAATTGCCATGTGTGCCAACCTCTCCTGCCAACTGATGATCTCTAATGATCTTTATTTAACTTCAGCTTACTGTAAATTCTTTTGCAGGATGCTGCTGTGATTGGTGTTTTGCAATAAAAATCGCAAGAAGGGGAGGTGAACCATGAGAGACTCTTGACTCTGAAAAGCAATCTGAGGGGTTTGAAGTGGCGGGGGTGGTGGTGGGAGGTTCGGGGAACCAGGTGGTGGGTACTAGAGAGGGCATGGATTGCATGGAGCACTGGGTGTGGTGCAAAAATAATGAATACTGTTATGCTGAAAATAAATAAAAAATAAATAAATAAATTTTAAAAAATCGCAAGACTGGGGTGCCTGGATGGCTCAGTGTGCTAAGCCTCTGCCTTTGGCTCAGGTCATGATTTCAGGGTCCTGGGATCAAAGCCCACATCTGGCTCTCTGCTCAGCAGGGAGCCTGCTTCCCCTTCTCT
>NC_081575.1:15689787-15691650 GCF_022355385.1 Mustela nigripes
ATAGAGGACATGGATTGCATGGAGCACTGGGTGTGGTGCAAAAATAATGAATACTGTTATGCTGAAAATAAATAAAAAATAAATAAATAAATTTTAAAAAATCGCAAGACTGGGGTGCCTGGATGGCTCAGTGTGCTAAGCCTCTGCCTTTGGCTCAGGTCATGATTTCAGGGTCCTGGGATCAAAGCCCACATCTGGCTCTCTGCTCAGCAGGGAGCCTGCTTCCCCTTCTCTCTCTGCCTGCCTCTCTGCCTACTTGTGATCTCTCTCTCCGTGTCAAGTAAATAAAATCTTTAAAAAAATCGCTAGACTACTTCTACATTTTGACAAGAGTGGACAAAGGAAATTCATGAATCAGATTTCTAAGATCCAAACACAATTTTGATATGTTACAAAGTCCAGATACTGTCTCTGCGTTAAACTAATTGCTATTAATGAAATTTCTACAGAACTTACATTCTCATCACATTTATGAATCACAGCAGTCCCTTCTTTTTGTAAATCAGATGTAGGGATACAGAGTAATGTTTTTCTGTTAAAAATTCCAAGCCTTGAGGACCCTTCATTTAATTTGAAATATTTCCATTTGAATGTGAAATTAGTACATTTGTAACTCCCTAATTTCTATTTGATATGTACTCCCCCCTTAAATTAAAAATTGAATCTATCATGTGGTGATTTGTGCATTTCTAAGTTCTATACTTATCTTCCCTTCACTGGGTACTCAAGAAATATATTCCCATCTTTGCTATGGCTACATAGACATCAAACACACTTTCGAAGTTACTTTCTTTCATTCATGTAATCAAGAGAATAGACCTTTTTAAAAGCAAATGGCTTTATATACAGTCATGGTTTATGGTTGTAGAGCTTTATTAACTTTCTCAATTTTTTTGGTAATATGATCCTGCCTATAAAGTTATGTAAGAAATCATAGTCCATTTGACGATATGCTTTTGATTTGGTATAATGTCTTTATGTCATCTGATATCATACCTTTTAAAACTTTGTACAAGTCTCAGGGTGCCTGAGTCGCTCAGTTGGTTGAGTGTCCGACTCCTGGTTTTGGCTCAGGTTATGATCTCAGGGTCATGAGATGGAGCCCTGCATTGGGCTCTGGACTCAGTAGAGAGTCTGCTTCATATTTTCTCTCTCTCTCTCTCTCTCTGAGACTCCCCATGTCCTTCTAGCATGCATGCACTCTATCTCTCAAATAAATAAATAAAAGTTATGGATGTTTTGTGGCAGTCCCTATTGTGTGTGCAATAGTATCTTGATTGCCTTTGGTCTGATGCCTTATCATGTCTCCATTTGTACTCAAATACACTTTATCTCACAGACAGAAAGAATATTACTCAGCCAGTTGTTTTCATAAAAAATTGAGCCCATCAAGATACAAATTTGACACAATCATTTCTGTGGGCATAATGACCTCTATGCACACTTGTATGTACTGTCATACTTGGTCCCTTATCTCTGCCCTGTGCTTTTAATGCCACTGTCATCATCTTACAGTGTATGAAAATTTTTATCTCCTAGGCTGTGGTCAGTTTTTTTAAAAAAAGATTTTATTTATTTATTTATTTGAGAGAGAGAGAGAGCACACATGCACAAGCAGGAGGAGCAACAGAGGGAGAAGGAGAAGCAGACTCCCCTCCGAGCATGAAATCTGCCTTTGGGGCTCCATCCCAGGAGCTGGGAGTCATGACCTCAGCTGAAGGGAGATGCCCAAAAGACTGAGCCACTCAGACACCCCAGCAATCAGTTTCTCTTCATTTCAACCAAGTCAATAAAACCATTTGCTGTTGTGAAATTATTCTTAGTGTGATCATACATAATAATCATAAATTTTGATTGGGATGA
>NC_081575.1:15692150-15724200 GCF_022355385.1 Mustela nigripes
AGAGGAGCATGAGTGAATGAAGTAGATGTGTCAGACTTGGAGTAAAATAATTTGTGTTCTGAAACAAAAAAGCCAGATGATGAAGATCATTAACTGACTGAGATTTCTAGTTATTTAGTGCTAATATCAGCCATCGTGACATCAAGTGACACGTTCAGCTCTTCCCCTTGTAGAGTGCATCATGGGAACATTGAATCCCGAGTCCCGGGGCTCTGTGAATGTTTGTTGATTAGTTATATTGTACAATTCTGTTTCTGGGTGTATGTGTAGTGACAAGAATAGAAGAGTCTTCTTTGTTGTATTGTTTTTCCTGAGGTCAAATTTCATACCTGATACATCTATCTTGTACATTATCCTGCTATGAAAAGAAACATTAGAGACTGTGAAGCACATGGATGTGCGTATGGGGTTGCTGAAATGCCCATCATTGCAGCTCCGCCTTCAGTGAGGTTTCCAGATGCACCTGTCGTTCACAGAATGCAGGGGGAGGGGAGGGAAAGTGGTTGATCCCCACATGATGGCTTCTGGTCAAAATCTGATCTCCAGAGCTTTTGAATATGGCAGGAGATAGTAGTTGACACAGTTAGATTCTTTGTATCGTGATGTAGCCAGAGTCAACAAGGGTGGGCTGATTCACAGACCTGGTAGTGATGCACTGGTGGGAGGAATCATTCCCAGCTGTGTCTCTCCAGATGAGCCCAAGGTCACAGCAATGTCTGTGTTGGGAGATGTGCCAGATCAACTACCGATACCAGTGAAAATCAATATGGAAATAAAGGAGCGAATAAGGAACGAAATTCAACAGTTTGGAGGAAGTAAGTAAAATAAGAATTTCTGTCCATGAAACCACAGGAAATCATTCCCATTCTATGAATCAGAATAGATTCAACTGACATCTTGAGTTTCATCCTTTGCCAGAATTTGGTTTTCCCAGTTAGAATAGTTCCTCTTCGTTTTGACTGAAATGTCCCAGTAAACCTTTTTCTCTTGTTCTTTGGTATTTCTTAATTGGTTATTGTGTACTAGATTCCATTTCTGGGTATGCTCAGATGTCTGAAAGTAAGGATGGAACGCACAGGTACTCTGTAACATTTTAGCCCTAGAATGAGCTCTGAGTCTCCAAGATTGAGTTCTATCTCCTCTTTGTACTTTAGAAATACTGAATTTTTTCCCTAAATATCTTCAGAATATGAAAATATCCTCAAATTGCTTGAAGGAATGCAAGGATCTCCCGAAGTGCAGAAAAAATTTGTTGTATATGCCATGAAGGAAGCGGCAAGGTGAGTGTAGGAGGAACTGTCCAGTAATGTTTCACTGCTGGGCCAGTGCACTGCTCAGTGAGGGGTGGAGTTGGGCCCTGCCTGACTTTTCTCAAACCCTGATCGTCACTCAGAGTTCGTGTTGTCTCCAGTTTTTAGATTGCTATTATATGAGTCTCACTCGTTCTTCCAAGCTCAAGGAAACTTCTGGTCACACCTGAGTTTGAGGTGGGCCTTGACCTTGAACTGGCACTCTCTGTATTTACTGGATTGTCTCTTACCATGCATATGTGTTTTTGGTTCTCCTAGAAACTGAGATTCTCTTTGCATTTTCTATAGAGTGCCCTGCAACATCGGTTCTTTGGGTATCATTTGGTTAACAACTTGTCTCTTTATTTTCAGATATGAAAGACAAGACTTAATAAGTCAACTTGGGAATGCTCTAGATAAACTAGAATGTGACCAGTTTCTCAAGAAAGATATTGGTTCCCTAAACTTATAGTCCTGTTATCACAATCATCCATGAGAAAGCAGAACCAGTTGGCTGTCTTGGAATGTAACCAGATATTGTTGACTCCTTCTAGCAAGAGTTAGCTAAGAAATTGTCTTCTTGATGCTAAGAAAAAGCACTGCAACTTCCATGTTACAAGTTTCTGTTAGTAAATGTTGGGTTTTTGCCCTAAGCATTTTGTCTGAATGGCTAAACTGGTGTTTTTCTGTTTCTTTTCCACTGCGTTTGGGGATATTATTAAGTCACCAAGTAAATATTTTTCTTTTCATTGGCATGCTCTGGAACTCACTGGTAGTTATGACTGGGTACTGTCTAACTATTTCTTATTCCCTTTGTCTGGGACAACCTCTCAGCTGGTTCTGGTGCTTGTCTTGAGGGGATGACTCATACCTTAATTCCTGGAGGGTCTGGACCAGTAGGTGTTCTGCCTGGATTGTATTGTTGAAACATCCCATTAACTAATCACAGATACCTGGGAGTACCAAGAAGAGCTCTAGACATTTCACACATACTCCTTATTAGGCCATCTGTATTGGCAATCCAGCTTCCTTTGATAGTCACGTTCCATGTCTCCACACCACAGAGGAATGCAACGTGGTTCTTTGGGCAGTCTCAATCTGCATTGCAGGGGAGTCAGTGAGGTTACATGTTGAAAGCAATTCTCCACTTGCTGATCCTAACCTTGTGGGGAAGAGAAAGAAAATTTTGCTCCTAGATACATAAGCAGCAATAATGAGCAGAAGTCTTTATGCTGTTATCCTTTGCTTGCTGAAGACAAGAGTTGTGTCTGTTACGGGAACAGCTCCATCTATCTGACCCTAAGATAGGGCATTCCACTTCCCAGGTTATATTGTCCCCATCGCGCACAGCACTGCCACCATGGTCCAACCATAACTGAGGCTTCAGAAGATCATACCACAGTTCAACTGAACCATCATTTCAGGATGATAGGAAACATAATAGCTGTGAGATCCATGAGCATGTTACCTGGGAAGCAAGTTCCATGTTTATAAGTTCCAAGTTTATAAGTTCCATGTTTATAAGTGGAATTCCATGATGTTGGGAAGGAATTTTCTAAGTCCACACATGGTGTTCTACAAAGTACCCTGGGTGAGAAAGAAAACCCCTACCCAGAATAAAGGTGTGTTCATGTACAAAGAGCTGCCCTCTCCCCAGTATTTTTGAAGCAGACCAGAATCGTCAATCTGCCACTGGTAGTTAGCTGACTGACCCCGTGGGGGTATGGTGCCATAGCAGGTGCTCAGTGTTGGTGTGTGCTGCTGGCAGATGGAGCAGTCATCAGTATCTGCAACACCATGAGTCTTGCTGAGTGGGAGTTCATGTTTATGTTCCATGCACAATCTTCATTCCTGCTTCCATGATCATGATGCACCATTACTGTGTGGAAGATGGAGGGGTGCACCTCGGGAGGTATGAGGGTGGTCCTCGGAGCTCAGAGTGGCCTCAGCTGAGAGACAGCAGGGAAATGGGGACCTCAGTGTTACAGCCTTAAGAAACTACACCTGCCAATAACCTGAAAGGGCTTGGAAGTTGTTTCTCTCCATGACTCTCCAGTTAATGACCCAGCATGGTCAACATTTTGACTTCAATTCCATGTGACCCAGTCACGAAGAGAACCTAATCAAGCCTGCCTGGACTTCTCAGCTATAGAACTCTTTGAGAATATATTTATCTAGTTCTAAGCTGTTAAATGTGTGCTGATTGATATGTAGGAAGAGAGGTCTAAAATCGGTTGGGCCTGCATATTGGGAAGTAAGAACTGGAAATCACACATGATATTCCTTCTTTTCCAGTCAAGTGGTCACTGGAATGTACGTGAGGTCATATTAGAGAACTTTTTCTTGTTCTGGGCCCCACTCCAAGCTGGTAGGTTTTCAGGTCACTTGAAGATGCGTGCCACACTCCTGTGAGTTCTGTGTTACATTCAGCCCCTGAGGTAAGAAGTGGCTTATTGCCAGCCTTTCAAGCTGAAGCCAAACTCTGGTGGTATTTACTGATAGGGGAAAAACCATTTTCCCCCTCAGTAACATATGCCGGGTACCTTGGCAGATGTTTGATTGCTAAAACAACAAAAGCACACGTAAAACAAGCAGCTGTACTTGAAATATTCATGTGGTGAGGGTTAGAGGGTTATTATAATTGCCTTTCCTTCTCCAAGGTCTGTCTGTTTCTGGACCAGACATACAGGTAGGTTGCAAGGGATGTCCTAGAATCACGACCTGCCCCTTTCAAATCTCAATGCTATATAATCAGTCCATTCCCTCCAAGGTGAAATGTTGCATTTTCTTTTACTATCTTCATAGGTAGGTAGTTCTCATGGCTTCTACTTGGCCTTTCCGACCATAGCAGCCTTCATTTCACAGGTCAGAGAGCCAACATGGGAATTCTATCATCTTCTGACTCTTCTAACTATACACTCTGAATTAGAGGAAATTAATAACCAGACAGTGGATTCAGGGACCAATTGCTGAGATGGGCTTGAGGTAAAACCATATTGATTCAATGATTTCCATGAGCCATTTCTGTAACCCATGAAGTTTTAGTTCTCAAATATTAGTGTCAGTTCAGAGCCAGTATCAAATCTTCTCTTACAATTTGGATTACTAACTTTCTATCATGAGTTGTCACCCTATTAATTGGCCACAGGTCTGTTGGGGGAAGGTTGCAATAATGATTAACAGCATAAATATTTGGCAGTGTAGTATGGTCCTTCCTCGAGGGCAAGCCCACAGTGACTTCTGACCAACAGAGAAGAGAAGTGCCACCATGGAGCTCTTCACAGATGTCTGGGCTCCCCTTAGAAAGCAATTTACCACAGACTTGGTGACAGCATCCTCCAGATCTCCCAAAGTGAGTGAACACCATCTTATATGGTAAATTCACTCTAATGTTCCAATCTCCTTAAGCCTTTCGCTTTCTTCCTTTGTAGTACACCAGGAAAGATCTTGCATTTCTTCTTAAGTCCTTTGGGACTTTCCCAGTAAACCAAGGGTGGAAGACTAAATGTTTTAGGGGTCCCCCAACAAATCCATGTTGAAATCCTCACGCCCGATTCAATAGTATTAGAATGTGGGATCTTTGGGAAATGATGGGGTCAGTAGGGTGGAGCCCTCATAAGTGGCATTAGTGCCCTTATGAAAGAGAACCTGGAGAGTTCCCTTGCCCCTTCCAACACGTGAGGACACAGCAAGAAGATGGCCATCTGTGACCAGGAAATGGGCCCTCTTCAGACATCAGATCTGCAGATGCTTTGATCTTCGACTTCCCAGACTCCAGATCCATGATAAATACATGTTTGTTTCTTATGCCACCCAGTCTGGAGTCGTTTTCTTAGTGCAGCCTGAATACACCAAGACAGCAATGAAGCAAACAATGAGAGGCTTGCTTAACCCTGAAGCAAAAGCATTTCATCCAGAGTCTGGGCTCAATACACCTGCGTCAGTAACTGTGGTCTGATTCAACCCGATTTTCCTTCTACCTCCACACCCCACTTCAAGGAACGATGCTCATGCAAATCCCCAGTATTTTGTGTATATGGATTTTAAAATGATGGAGATCTTTGCGTGACTTTTCTATCTCTGCAAGTGTCACATTTTGCTTTATAACACATGGCCTGTGGGAATATGAGACTTGTTAAGGGAATTGGAAGGAAAGTGAAGCAGTGGGTGTAGCTTCTGGGGCAGATCAGCAGGGCCCCACAAGGGTGCTACCTCAGGCAGGACCATCACTGCTTCTTGAGGCTAAGGGGAAATAACCTCCTCAGACAGGAGGAAGATTTGCTTCTACTGGCAAATTATCTCACAGAATTTAGCCGTTCAAATTCCTCAGCTTCCTCAGAGTCGGCATCTGGGTCCCACTCCAGGTGTCAGGATCCCAGCCATTACTTATCAGTGCCCTAATCTGAAGGCCAGAGACCTTGGGAATATGAGCAGTCACATTGTGTGGTAAGCCAGCCAGTCACAGGACTAGACTTTGGCTAGGGTTTGCCCACATCTTGACCGTGAAATGACAAGAGATAACTGGAGCCAGTTCACTGAAGCTTTCTGATCCTTATGTGGACCTTGAAGTGGGACTTTCAGGACCTGTGCGTATTTCAGCCCTTAGTTCCCCAGTGGATTTAGAAGCAATCATTGATTTCAGTTATACCCTTTATTTGACAAGTGTGTTCACAGGTAGCTTCTAGTTGCTCACATGTACCTTTGCCTTTTATAGGGACTTCATTATAGGTACCCAAATGTGATAATTTGAGACACTTATTTGCTGCTTGCAATGGACTATCAATCCCCATTAAAAACCGGAATAAACGTCACTAAGGGCTTTATTTTTTCCTACATGTTCACAGCTAACACTTCTTTTGTTTTACTTGAGTTATTTAGATTTTAGTAACATTTAAAAATAGAAACAATTAGGATTTTTTAAAGGAAATCAAATAGTGGACACTGTAGGAGTATTATTATTAGTTCATTTTCTCTCAGATCATAGCACTATAAGTATTGCATTTCAGCTCCCAAATGTTATCTTTTATAATCTGATTATCTACCTCTACCTCCACCTCTTTATAACAAGTCATTTCCTTTATTTTTTTTCCTCTCTGTTTTTGATGTGTTTTTTCTTCCAAATTTTTATTAAAATTCTTATTTTGCTAACCCTTAGTTTAATAGTGGTTTCAGGAGTAGAATTTAGTGATTTATCACTTACATATAACACCCAGTGCGCAACACAACAAGTGCCCTCCTTAGTCCCCATCACCTAGTTACCCTGTCCCCTACCCACTTCCCTCCATCAATTCTCAGTTTGTTCTCTATCGTTAAGAGTCTCCTATGGTTTGCCTCCCAACTCCTCTTTTTTTCCCTTGAATATATTTATCTGCTTTGTTTCCTAAATTGCACATGTAAGTGAAATCACATGGTATTTGTCTTTCTCTGACTGACATATTTCGCTTACACAATATGCTCTAGCTCTGTCCAAATTGTTGCAAATGAGAAGATTTTGTTCTTTTTCATGGCTGAGTAATATTCCATTATATATGTGTATGTGTGTGTGTGTGTGTGTGTGTGTGTGTGTGTATACACACACATACAGAGAGAGAGAGAGAGAGAGAGAGAGAGAGAACTTGTTATATCCACTTATCAGTCAATGCACATTTGGATATTCTCCATAGTTTGGCTGTTGTTGATAATGCTACTATAAACATAAGGGTGCATTTACCCCTTAGAATATGTACTTTTCTAACCTTTGGGTAAATACCTAATAGTGCAATTTCTTAATTGTGGGATAGATATTTTTAACTTCTTGAGGAACCTCCATGCTGATTTCTGGAGACTACTGGCTTTAAATCTAATCAGATTAAAGAAAGAATTCCAGAACCCAGAACAATTCCACAGAAGTCATCCTTAGATTTGTTCTTTGTTCTCTAGAAACTCTGTCAGTATGTGTGTGTACATATATGTGTGTTTCATGGATTTGAAACTTCATAAGGAAGTGGTCTTATGCAAAGTTGTAACTCATTGAACAGTCTATAAGGTTGGTGTCTCCCTGTTGGACACCAGAGCAGCTCAGACACTCAGGAAGAAAAGATCACACTCAGGCCTAAACCCAAAGGTATGAGTTTGAACCCCCACAAAGATTTAACTGAAACTCATGTCTTGTCTTTTGCTTTCACCTTGAGAAAAAGGATAATCTGCAGAAACCTGGGCGTTTCACAATACAGAGCCCTTTCCTCTGATTCAGGTTACATGACTGACCTTCAGAGAGACCTTCCCTGACCACCAAATTCAAAGTACCATCTACTTGTGTTCCTTCTCTTCACCTGACTTCAACATTTTTCAATGCACTTACATCATGTGAGAGTCCCTCTGATTGTTTGGTGTTATCTCCCAACTGGAATGGAAGAGCCACTAGAAGAGTGTCCAGTTCACTGTTCTTTCACACCTAGATAAGCAGCTTCCACTTAGATGGTTTAGAGCAAATACCGAATGAATTACTTTTGACCCTCACAACCAGTCTGGGAGGTTGATGCTGTCAGGGGCCTCGGTTTGTAGGAGGGGATGTGGAAACACAGAAAGGTTCGGCATATAACCCCAGGTGATGAACAATATATGCTCATGGGTGGACCTGGAGCAGCCACGCAGAACCAGGGCTGGCTTGAAGCCAAGCTCTTCCCACTGCTCCAGGGCTGCCCCCAGACTTCACAGCCTCCAGCTACTCCTGACCCACAGTCTGCCATTGGTCCTTATTTGTCATCTGACCCTGGCTCTGGAACATTCTCTGCTCACTCTCCCTCCCTGACAGGAGCTCCCAGAAGAGGGGGGTCTTGCTTTCACCTGCCTCAAGCTCTCCCTTAGCTCTTCAGCCCTGAGGGCTTTCAGGAAGAGCTACCCTGTCAGACAGGGCTAAACTTCGGTCCCTCAGCAAATCCCTGGCCCAAGGGGGAGTCTGCAGTCTGTGTGCTCCCAAAATGAGATGACTGGCCCCCAATGAATGGCCCACGCTGTACTTTTCTCTGGCCCAGAGCCTGTAGCCTCTCTGAGGTATTGGGCCATGCTTGTCTCCTATAGGCAGCACCAAGCCTGAGCAGAACCTTTCCCAAGCACCTCAAACATGCCAGGGTAGACTTTGGTTCCTTACTATCCTCCTCACCACAACCCCACAGCCACCTAATGAGGCAGAGGTCACAATTTCCACTTAACACCTGAAGACCCTGACCCTGCAGAGAGCCTGTCCTTTCTCCAGGTCTAAGAGCTGGCTGGGAGCTGACACCAGAGTGATTCCCAGTGTCCCTCAAGCCATAGCGTGTGCTCACGGTGCGTGTACAGCACCTTGCCCCTGCTTCACAAAAGGGAACATGGATTCCTTACTAAACTGAGATCTACAGACTAACGAGTGCCAGGACTTTGTTTCCCAAGTGAAGAAGTTGTGAACCTTAAAAATAAATCTGTTGGGCCACCGAGGTGGCTCAGTTGGTTAAGCATCTGACTTTGGTTTGGGTCATGATTTCAGGGCTCTTGGATCAAGCCCAGTTTGATCTATGCTCAATGGGGAGTCTGCAACTCCCTAGCCCTCTGATCCTGCCCCTGTTCATGCTCTCCCTTTCTCATATTAATTAATAACATCTTAAAACAAATAAAACTGTCAGTTATTGTGCCAACAAAATGCATTTATTTGGAGAAAACAGAGAATTGCAATCAAGAACAAACAAGTTGGGGCGCCTGGGTGGCTCGGTGGGTTAAAGCCTCTGCTTTCAGCTCAGGTCATGATCCCAGGGTCCTGGGATCGAGCCCCACATTGGGCTCTCTGCTCAGCAGGGAGCCTGCTCCCGAACCCCCCTCTCTCTGCTTGCTTCTCTGCCTACTTGTGATCTCTCTCTGTCCAATAAATAAATAAAATCTTAAAAAAAAAAAAAAAAAGAACAAACAAGTTACAGCAAAACCGTTGGCAAGTCTGGAGAACAAAGGAGAAGGCTCTTTTATTAGGGGAGAATGGACCTTTGGAAGGCTGTTACAAAAGAAAAGTCCACTGCAGTAAACTGGGATTTGAATGTATAGCAGCTTCTCATTGGCTGAGCTGTGAGTGTTCCACTTTGTCTGGGCTGTTGCTGGGGGAGGAGGAAAATCTTTCTTCCTCCTGCTGGGATAGTAAGGGAGCAGCTGAAGTAGAATGGACTTGCATGGTAAATTCCCCCTATGGGTGTGCAATGGATAACCAGGGGTAGCGCCTCAGTGCTTCCCCTACTGGCCCCCCTTGAATCCAGTTTGGTGACCTTATGCTTTATAGGTCTTTTTTTTTTTTTTTTTTGGTACGTTTTTATAAGTTTCATAGAGTGCATGGCAAGACCCCCCTTTCATGTCCATGTACAGCAAGATTCCCTCCACGGTTCAAGACAAGCACGTAAGGCTTCTAGAGAAAGTTGTCTATGCAGTCCGTAGTGGGCTGTATATACTTGCCTTTAAACCGTTTTAAACAGTTTAAGCTATTTCAAACAGCTTAGCCATTCAGCCAGGAAGGACTGACAAGTGCAATCACGCAAGGGGCGCCTGAAAAGGGCGGGTAATTGGGGGAGACCGGTGGGGGAGACGAAGCATGAGAGACTGTGGACTCTGAGAAACAAACTGAGGGTTTTGGAGGGGAGGAGCTGGGGGGTTGGGTGAGCCTGGTGGTGGGCATTAAGGAGTGCATGGATTGCATGGAGCGCTGGGTGTGGTGCATAAGCAATGAATCTTGGAACACTGAGGAAATAAAATAAAAATTTTTTTAAAAAGGAAAAAGAGCTGATAGGCTGCCGCAACATTAGAAGTAAGTCTTATATGTGAACGAAAAAGGATCCCTTATGGGTCATCAGCGCTTATTCTGCAAGTAAATAATGTGTGTCTTTAGACTGATTTTCAATGCAAATCTTTTGAACAAAACATCTGATTCTGGCCAAATAAATAAATAAAAAGAAAAGGAAAAAGAAAAGAGAAAGAGAAAGAAAAGAGCGGTGTAACTGTGCAGGCACCCCTGGGACCCCCAGCGCTTCCCCCATCCCTGCTCTGCAGCCACCCCAGCTTCCTACTTCCCTGCACTGGCAGCCCGAGCCCCAGCCCTTCCGGGGTCTCTGCAGCTGGGCTTCCTGCTGCCTCAGTTGTGCTCCCCAGGTCTTGCCGCCCTTCGCCTCTCTCCTCAAATGCCACTTCCTCACTGAGGGGCCTGTCACCCCATCTGAAGTGAGAGCCTCCGTCGTTGTCCTTCCGCCCCTTTTCCGTCCGCGCTACCACGACGTGCAGACAACGGGTCCGCTCCCTGGTGCTGCGTGGGTTCTGCGTGGAGCGCGACTGCGATCCCCTCGCCCGTGCTCCTGAGCCCTTTCTTCCTCATACGCAAACCCTGCCTTCGAGGGGCCACGGGAGGCCTTTCGCAAGATGTAGGCACCGCCTCTACGAGTTTCCTTCCAGAACAAAAAAGGGAAACAGTGTAAATAGTTGACGGTCGGATACACTGGAGTGATACTTAGTAGAAGACGCAGCCTATACGAGGAGGCCTGTCTGGGTCGGTGGAGGCAGGGCCTGCGAGAATCCACTCCCGCGTACAGGCAAGGAGAACACGGGCCAATCCTGCCGAATCAACGGGCTGCAGAGCCGTGCATCAGTCCATCCGAGCTCGGCACGAACCGGAAGTGCGTTCACTCCGGAAAGATGGCTCCGTCCCACTGGGGACGGTGGGCTTTGGGCCGTTGTGAGGAGCGCTACTCCTACTGCCCTGTCCTCAGCTCTGGGGCGGGGTGGCCTTGAAACCAAGGACCTCACGTCCACAGTAGCTCGGAACACCAGCGACAGTCAGCCACGGGAGGGGACTAAACTGATGGGAGCTCCCCGCAAATCTCTGTTCCCACACAATTGTTACTATTTAATGTGCTTGGTGACTCCCTGAAAAGCACCGCTCCTGGGACTCGACCAACACAGAGCAGTCTAGAGCTCTCTCTGTGGGCACAGCCCTGTCGCCATCTTAAGGTGCCAGGCAGGAGCCCTGCAGGGAGTGTTGAATAGAAGGGATGACGGTGAGCAGCCTTGTCTTCCTTTCATTTTATGTGCAAGAAGTACTTGAAATGTTTCTCCTCCAAGAAAAACCTGCAAAGCAGAAGTGTGTAGACAAATTTTTACCAAATGCTCTTAAGTGTTCCTCAGGATTACGATGATGAAATAACCCCCCTCTGTTTCTGTTAAAACAATGGGCCACCTTTTTATTTGTGCACTCTCAGCTTTAAACACCACAAGCCTTTCACCTATTATGGGGAAAACATTCTGGTTCCGGGGCGCCTGGGTGGCTCAGTGGGTTAAGCCTCTGCCTTCGGCTCAGGTCATGATCCCAGGGTCCTGGGATCGAGCCCCGCATCGGGCTCTCTGCTCAGCAGGGGGCCTGCTTCCTCCTCTCTCTCTGCCTGCCTCTCTGCCTGCTTGTGATCTCTCTCTCTCTCTTTCTGTCAAATGAATAACGAATAAAATCTTAAAAAAAAAAAAAAAATTCTGGTTCCTAGAAACGCCTTTTCTTCTGGTCTGTGTGTCCGAGTTCTGCCTGTAGGGGGCGCCTGAGCCGCGGCCGGAAAGACTTGCTTCCTGGTTCTGGGCAGCGGGCACAGCTGGCCCCTGGGGGGCAGCAGGCTTCTCCAGCACCTGGTTCCGCACGGCACACAGCTTCTCGGGGGGTCGGGCTGCTGCAGGGCAGTGTGGCCAACAGCCCGCCAAGTCGTGGAAACGCCCTTACACCTCCCCGGGGCAGTAAAAAGAAGTAGATCAGCCTTCTGGCCGGACAGCTGTGTGTGCGCACCGCTCCCAGATC
The DNA here is from genome assembly GCF_022355385.1 of Mustela nigripes. NCBI lineage: Eukaryota > Metazoa > Chordata > Mammalia > Carnivora > Mustelidae > Mustela > Mustela nigripes. Next base: position 15,704,253 of record NC_081575.1, read on the forward strand.
CCCTAGGGGGCGGAGGTCCAGAGGTTTCCCAGGGGGCACCTTTCTGCACAGTCCCACCTGAGAGGCACCACGACGTCCCTGCCATTCTTGTTTCCAGGCGCCTGGAACGAGGTCAGGATTTTAACCCTGGGACAGTGGGTTCTGTCCCCTGGCGCTGTCCGTGGGCCCTGAAAGTGCCTCTCCCTTGGCTGTGGTGTCTTCCTGAGGGGGATCTACCTCAGCTCTGTGGAGAGACGTGGGTGGGTTCTGACCTCAGCACCGGGGAGGCATTTTCTGGGCAGCTTGTCTCAGCCATGTTGGAGAAGAGGCAGTCCTTGGTGGTGTCTTGAGTTCTGTGAGGGACTCTGCTTACGTAATTCTGTCAGCACTGGCGAGGGGACACGTCTTTGGGTGATCCCCTCAGTCCTACGTGAGGGACGGGGGGAGTGGTTCCTGGCTCTCGGTTCAAGCTCTGTGAGGGGATGTTTCCTGGGCTGCACCAGCTCAGCCCTCGGATTCCTGTCCCTGAGGGCTTCTACCTCAGCCTGCGAGACAGTCGCCTTGGGGTGTAGCTCAGCCCGAGGGGGCATTTTCCCGGGGTGCTCTGTCTCAGCCATGGTGGGGCTGGGCTTCCGTGGTGCTCTGCTGGTCCCTGGTGAGGACTCGTAGTCCTGGGGAGACTTTCGTGGGGGCTCTGTCCCCTCCTATGGGGTGCCGCTCCTCCGATGCTTTAAGACGATGGGGAAGCTGTCCCCGGGGGGCTCCGTCTGAGCCGGGCGTGGCCGGGAGAGAACTTGCCCTTGGGTGCTCGCTCGGCGCTGGGGGTTTGCGCTCTTTCTTGGCGCTCCCGCTGCCGTCTGGGGAGCCGAGGCTCTTCCTCGGAAGGTCCATCTCCGCCCAGAAGCGGGCTTCTCCTTGAGTGCTCCCTCCCAGCCCTGGGTGGAGGGTTCCTTGGGCACTTGGTCCCCCTTATGGAGGTGGGCGGCTCTTCCTCGGCCGCCCTGTCTCAGCCGTTGCCCGGGGGGGGGGGCATTCTGGGGGCTCTGCTCAGGGGGTGCACTCTCCCTCGTGTGGTCTGTCTCACTCAGCCTTTGGGGTGAATTCTTACTCGGGGGCTCTCGGGCACTTGGGGTGGTTTGCTCTTGCTTGGATGCTCTGTCTCAGCCCGGGGTGGGGTAGTTTCCCTGGGTTTCTGTATCTCAGTCTCTCAGGGGTTCTATCTAACCTTCTATGGGTGACCGTGGTCATCAAAGTGGGAATCTGGGGCGGACAGTACATGACAGTTGGCTGCTTTCCATACGCAGAAACACTTGCTATAGGGCGTCTTCAATCTCAGTGCCCTGGTGGGTGTGTGGGGGCCTCTCATTCTGTGTACATGTGCATTTTGTACTGGTTAATGTGCTTTACTGGCCATTTTTGTATGTCTTTTGAAGAGACGTTCCAGGACGTGCATCCACATCTTACTGAGATATCTGTAGTTTTTTTTATTATTATTATTTCTTTTCAGCTTAACACTATTCATTGTTTTTGCAGCACACCCAGTGCTCCATGCAATCGGTGCCCTCCCTAATACCCACCACCTGGTTCCCCCAACCTCCCACTCCCGCCCCTTCAAACCCCTCAGGTGGTTTTTCAGAGACCATAGTCTCTCATGGTTCACCTCCCCTTCCAATTTCCCTCAACTCCCTTCTCCTCTCCATCTCCCCATGTCCTCCATGCTATTTGTTATGCTCCACAAATAAGTGAAACCATATGATAATTGACTCCCTCTGCTTGAATTATGAGATATCTGTAGTTTTAAAATTGATTTGATGTTCAACATACGTTTATATTTATACATATACTTAAAAATATAATTTTCTGTGTCTTCTGCTGATCTGTTTTGTTTTGTCACTCTCTTTTTTGAGAGGGAGAGAGAAGGCATGCACACAAGCAGCAGGGAGTGACAGAGGGAGAGGGAGAGAGAGAATCATAAGCAGGTTGGCCACCCAGCACAGAGCCCAGGTTGGAGCCCAGGTTGGGGCTCAATCTCACCACCTTGAGATCATAACCTTATCCAAAGTCAAGTGTCAGATGCTTAACCAACTGAGCCACACAGGTGCCCTAAGTCGTTGCCTTCTTAGTATATTTTTGATGCACCGAAATTCTCAGTTTAATTAAGTCTAATTAGTCAACCTATTCATCATGGTCAGTGATTTCATTCTTTTTAAAAGCTTTACCTTTTAAAACCATGAACGTACTATCCTACGTGTCCTTCTATCTCTCCTATTCATGGGAGATCAATGTTATATGGACAGGAAGGGGGTCAGAGCAGAATTGCTGTTCTCCGCAGGGAGCAGGTGGACTTACTGAATGGACCACAAAGGCTTGAAGGCCCCAGTGTCAACAATCTAGCACCCGCTAGATTTCCCGAGTCATGTCTAGACTCCCTGTCCTGTCGCACGGGCGTATCCGCCCACCCTTGCTCCATCCAACTCCACAGCGTTGTCATGGCTCCTACGTCTGCTGTCTGGCCGTGTGCATCTTCCAACCTGGTGCTTTTGCCTAAATAGGGTCTCAGCTATTCTAGGCCCTTCGATATCCATATACTCTGTAGTATCAGCTCATGAGTTATCCCCAATGTTAACAGGGAGATTTTAAAGTTTTAATAAAAAATTACTTAGATTTAAGCACGATGCAATAATTATTCTGGGCAGAATTGGCAACAATGACTTAATAATGAGTCTTCCCATCCACACGGTATGTATGTATCCACACGGCCCATTTACTGAGGCCTTTGATTTCTGTCCATCAGGTTTATGTTTCATGGGTAGTGCTTAGGCACACCTGTGGTTAGCTTTGTTCTATAGGTTTTCATTTTTTAAAAAAAAAATTTTTATTTGTGAGTAATCTCTTCACCCAACATGGGGCTTGAACAGACAACCCCAAGATCAACCGTCCCACCATCCACTGACTGAGCCAACCAGGTGCCCCTAGATGTGCTTGACACTGTTCTAATGGTATTTTGAATATCTTTTTCTAATCGGATTGTTATTTCACAGAAATACACAGGTTTTTGATTCTTGCTCTTGCATCCAGTAACTTGGCTACTGTACCCTTATTAATTCTCTGTATTTTACATCCTTTTGGATATTCTACATATAGAACATGTCCACTGTGAACAATGACAGCCTCAGTCCTTCTTCTCCAAAATGTATACTTCTTATTGTTTACTGACAGTTTTCCGTTCCTCCAGTATGTCCTTGAAAACACAGCGGACACCATGTCTTATTTCAAACTCAAGAAGAAAGAGTTGGGCATGTCGCCATTAAATACAGCTCTTGTGTGCATTTTGCAGGGGGTGGGGGAGGGGGGGGGGAGATAAGCTTTCTTAGGTTAAAGAAGTTGCCTTTCATCCAAAGTTGCTGAGGATTTTTACTGTGAATAAGTATCCAGCATCAACCCACTTATTACAATGGCGCTGTGCGTTTTGCCCGGTTTTTGCTGTTTATGTAGCACATTTCACGGATAAATTTTCCAGGGTGAAACCAGTCTTCCTTCCAGCAATAGACCCAACTACCCCATGACCTTTAGGGTTTGTTTGTTTGTTTGTTTTTTAATGTCCTGTTTAATTTTACTTGCTAACGAGTTGTTTAGGAGTTGTGGGTCTATATTCAGGAGAGCGATCTGGGTCTTTTGCTTTCCTTTTCTTCCAGTGTTTTTGGTAGATGTTAGTAACACATTTATCTTGGCGTCACAAAATGAGTAGGGAACTCGCACCCTTTCTTCTCTTCTCCGAAAGCGTTTGCGTAAGACTGGTATTATATCCCCCCTGAATGTTTGAGGGACTCCCCAGGAAAGCCTTTAGAATGGAAAGGCTCATCATTTGGTACTAAACGTTGGACCACATACAGGGGTGTTCAGATTTTCTGTTTCTTCTTGGTGACTTTTGGAATGTTTCCTTGCTCTAGGACAGTGTCTATGTCGTCTCAGTTCCCAAATTTACTATAAAGTCACTCTGGGTGTTCCCACTGTCTTTCACAGAGCTCCCTTCTGGATACAGGGCTCGGACTCCTGCTTGGTGGACAGTATTGTTATTCTGTGGCTAAGCTGTCCTTGATAATCATGCCAAGGAGCCATCTTGGTCTGTTCAGGCTGCCATAGCACCATGGCAGAAACTGGGAAGGTGACTGGGACAGAAATGTGTTGTCCAGAGCTGGGGAGGCTGGGGCACCAGGACCAGGCTGCCGACACCAGGGAGATGTAGGGATGTCCGTGGCCTAGTTCAGAGTCAGGCGCCCTCATTCTGCCCCGTGGGAGGGCTCGGGTTCTCTGCAGCCTCCTTTCTGAAGCACTAATCCAGCTCAGGAGTGGGCCACTGTCTTCACCTCAGCACCCGCCAAAGGACCCGGATGCCTCCTGATATCAGCTTCCCTGGGGGTTTGGATTTCAACACAGGCTGTTGGGGAGACACAAGTGTCAAAACACAGCATAGCTCTCACTATAGTCTTTTTGCCTCTTCCTCCAGGGACAGACCTCATTTATTTGCAGCAATGCTTCTTTTCTAACAGAATGTGAAGTTGTAAGCTCCCCCCCCCCTCCATTTCATGTGTCCCACAGAATCAGTCATGTGATGTTTTCTTAGACTTCAATAGTGAGTATCGATTTAGAAGTATGTTACAAACTTTTGGAGTACCTTTTGTTGTGTTGGCAAGAAGTACTTTTTTAATTTCATTTTGTTTAGATATCATAGTCTACATGAAATTAAGGATTGGGGTTTTGGTGTCACCATTGCCAATGTTTGCCTGCTTGAGAGGAAATTATATTCTATTTTAAAACAATTTATTTATTTTCAGAAAAACAGTATTCATTATTTTTTCACCACACCCAGTGCTCCATGCAATCCGTGCCCTCTATAATACCCACCACCTGGTACCCCAACCTCCCACACCCCCGCCACTTCAAACCCCTCAGATTGTTTTTCAGAGTCCATAGTCTCTCATGATTCACCTCCCCTTCCAATTTACCCCAACTCCCTTCTCCTCTCTACCACCCCTTGCCCTCCATGATATTTGTTATGCTCCACAAATAAGTGAAACCATATGATAATTGACTCTCTCTGCTTGACTTATTTCACTGAGCATAATCTCTTCCATTCTCGTCCATGTTGCTACAAAAGTTGGGTATTCGTCCTTTCTGATGGAGGCGTAATACTCCATAGTGTATATGGACCACATCTTCCTTATCCATTCGTCCGTTGAAGGGCATGTTGGTTCTTTCCATAGTTTGGCGACCGTGGCCATTGCTGCTATAAACATTGGGGTACAGATGGCCCTTCTTTTCACGACATCTGTATCTTTGGGGTAAATACCCAGGAGTGCAATGGCAGGGTCATAGGGAAGTTCTATTTTTAATTTCTTGAGGAATCTCCACACTGTTCTCCAAAGAGGCTGCACCAACTTGCATTCCCATCAACAGTGTAAGAGGGTGCCCCTTTCTCCACATCCTCTCCAACACATGTTGTTTCCTGTTTTGTTAATTTTGGCCATTCTAACTGGTATAAGGTGATATCTCAGTGTGGTTCTAATTTGAATCTCCCTGAGGGCTAATGATGATGAACATTTTTTCATGTGTCTGATAGCCATTTGTATGTCTTGATTGGAGAAGTGTCTGTTCATAGCTTCTGCCCATTTTTTGATAGGTTTGCCTGTTTCGTGTGTGTTGAGTTTGAGGAGTTCATTATAGATCCTGGATATCAACCTATTGTCTGTACTGTCATTTGCAAATATCTTCTCCCATTCCATGGGTTTCCTCTTTGTTTTGTTGACTGTTTCCTGTGCTGTGCAGAAGCGTTTGATTTCGATCAGGTGGGATTCATCCCTGGGCTACAAGGATGGTTCAACATTCGCAAATCAATCAATGTGATACAGCAAATTAATATGAGAAGAGTGAAGAACCACATGGTCCTCTCAATTGATGCAGAAAAAGCATTTGACAAAATCCAGCATCCGTTCCTGATTAAAACGCTTCAAAGGATAGGGATAGAGGGAACATTCCTGAACCTCATCAAATCTATCTATGAAAGACCCACAGCAAATATCATCCTCAATGGGAAAAAGCTTGCAGCCTTCCCGTTGAGATCAGGAACAAGACAAGGATACCCACTCTCACCACTCTTGCTCAACATAGTATTAGAAGTCCTAGCAACGGCAATCAGACAACAAAGAGAAATAAAAGGTATCCAAATTGGTAATGAAGAAGTCAAACTCTCTCTCTTCGCAGATGACATGATTCTTTATATGGAAAACCCAAAAGACTCCGCCCCCAAACTACTAGAACTCATACAGCAATTCAGCAACGTGGCAGGATACAAAGTCAATGTGCAGAAATCAGTGGCTTTCTTATACCCTAACAAGGAAAATACAGAAAGGGAAATTAGAGAATCGATTCCATTTACTATAGCACCAAGACCCATAAGATACCTGGGAATAAACCTAACCAAAGAGGTAAAGGATCTGTACTCGAGGAACTACAGAACACTCATGAAGGAAATTGAAGAAGACACAAAAAGATGGAAGACCATTCCATGCTCTTGGATCGGAAGAATAAACATTGTTAAAATGTCCATAATGCCTAGAGCAATATATACTTTTAATGCCATTCCAATCAAAATTCCACCGGTATTCTTCAAAGAGCTGGAGCAAATAATCCTAAAAATTTGTAGCGAATCAGAAGAGACCCCGAATCGCTAAGGAAATGTTGAAAAACAAAAATAAAGCTGGGGGCATCACGTTACCTGATTTCAAGCATTACTACAAAGCTGTGATCACCAAGACAGCATGGTACTGGCATAAAAACAGACGCATAGACCAGTGGAACAGAGTAGAGAGCCCAGATATGGGTCCTCAACTCTATGGTCAGTTAATCTTCGACAAAACAGGAAAAAATATACAGTGGAAAAAAGATAGTCTCTTCAATAAATGGTGCCGGGAAAACTGGACAGCTATATGTAGAAGAAGGAAACTCGACCATTCTCTTACACCGTACACAAAGAGAAACTCAAAATGGATAAAAGACCTCAACGTGAGACAGGAATCCATCAGAATCCTAGAGGAGAACATAGGCAGTAATCTCTTCGATATCAGCCACGGCAACTTCTTTCAAGATATGTCTCCAAAGGCAAAGGAAACAAAAGCGAAAATAAAGTTTGGGGACTTCATCAAAGAAATTATATTCTGATTAATGAATACAGGATCCTATGTGAGGCCATGGTCAACCCTATCAGGGGTGGTATCTTTCAATCTATGCATTTGCTGTCTGGGGCCTGAGCCGAGGAAATTGTCACATTCTGATTGATGCCCCCCCGTAGAGCAAAATGATCGTTGGAGGCAGACATGTGCACAGAAGGATTCCATCACAGCAAACCTTAGGACTTCCTGTGGGAATGCGACAGAAGGATGTAACCTCATTCTTCTGCTACACAGGACTTGAGTAGCAGGTAGCTGAGGAGCCCTGGCATCCACTTTGCAATCATGAGGAGGAGCCAGAACTCGGATGACGTGGCTTCAAAATGCAGAAGAGAAACCTGGGGAAGGGACCAGGCCCTTGGTCATATTATTGATACAGGATTCAGCTCATTTGATGGTAACCTCCACTTAGCTGTTGGCTTCTTGTATCATTTTAGCCAAAACAGGAGAGGTTTATGGCCCTGTGATTGAAAGCACCTTATGCAAAACAGTGTTCATGGTGGCAAGCAAAGGAGCAAAACACAAGACACATTTGGGAATGGAAGAAATTGTACCAGCTGGCAACAACCACTTTTCACATTCAGTATGCCCAAAGCCTGGCTTCTCCTCATAAAACGGCAATGTTCTTGTTAGATTTGGATCTCAGTGTGAAAAACGTCCCGTTTGCCAATGCTCCCCCAGGGTGCACAGGCTCCACTTTTCACAATTCAGAGCCCGCAGAGCAGCTGTGAGAAGGAGAAGGGCTCATTCTGCCCTTCTGTAGATGGGTACCATGGAGGATGCCAGGAGGGAAGCCTGAGAAACTAAAGGAGGGGCGGCTCCTGGGCTGGACCGGACTCAGCTTTGAGGACGAATCAGCTTCCTGTGCTGCTCAACCCTCACGTGCTCACATTAGTCCAGGCCCCGACCATCAACATTTCTGGTTCCAGTGCAAAGAAAATGTTGCATGTAAAGGGAAATGCAATGAAACTTTTGTAGTTAAAATGTTACTGAGGAAGTTGGCAGGGGGCGATAGTTCTCAGAAAAAATGGATTCACACCCAGCAAGGTCAGAAGACACAGACAGATAAAGAAGCACTGTGGGATGTGGGAAGTAGCCTCAAGCCGACCGCACTGCTTTTCCACCGGTGGCTCCTGCTTCGTGGTTCCTTGTGAATGTGGGGAACACAGCTGTTGGGGGCTCAGGCCACGGATTTCAGTGTCCCTCGGTCCTCCTTCTGACCCCTCTTAACGTGACCTGCCCCTCCCTCATCTCGTCGCTTTCGTGAGATGATCCTCTGCCGAGTAAAGGCATTTTGATGAAGGATGGTACTGCAGGCTGGGGGCTAGTGAGGCGGGAGAAGGCACCTGCGCCTGGCCAGCCACCCTTCATGGGCATCTTTGTGCTGGCTGATTGCTCCTGAGCCCCACACCTACCCTTCCTTACCTTGTATCCAGTTTTTGCCAGAATTCTGCCTTGGTTGGGGGAGTTTCTGAGAGCACGTGGCCTCCTGTTGACCCCAAGTTGGCCGCGGGCTATCGGAAGGCCCTCATCCCTTCCCCTGTCCTTGAACGTAAGTTCCTCTCCGTCGTGGGAGCTGTCACACAGTTCCAGCTTCAGAGGGAGTGTTGTTGGGCCCATGTGGACAGTGCCTGGGATGAAGCCCACGCAGGCGACTATATAAACTTGAAGGGCCCTGCCTGGCAGTGCGCAGATCTCCTCGTGGGGCCGCCCAGGACCAGCCTGGTATGTATGTTCCTTGCTTCTTAGACCTGCCAGGACCCAGGAGGAGTGGCCTGCCTCCTTCGTGGTCTGTCCTTGTCTTCCCTGTCAGGGGCCAGTGGCTGATTTCGCCCAGATGCTCAGCAGCGAGCTCTCAGGGGCCAGAGGCCAGGTGAGCAGAGACATGGGTCTGGACCTTTCTACAGGGAGGCCACTCCTAGACAGCAGAGGAAGCAATCCAACTGTGGGTGTAGGCAGAGAGCCCCCAGAGGAGCCACGTGCATGCTGAAGAAATGCCTGGCTGATGGCTCAGGACGCATTGTGGAGGAGGGAAGGTGCAAGATTGTGAGAGCCGGTCTGGACGGGTGGAATGCTTGCATGGCTTCTCACGTTTTTCTTGAAACTCCAGTTAGGTAACACAGAGATGCTATTAGTGTCAGGTGTAGAACTGAGTGATTCCACACGTGTCTGTACGACAGCCGGTGCTCATCACACAAGGGCCCTCCCTCATCCCTGTCACACACATGTCCCCAAGCCCACCTCCCCTCCAGGACCCTGAGTTTGTTCTCTGCGCTTAGGAGTCTGTTTTCTGGTTTGCCCTTCTTTCCCTCGCCCCGTGGTCATCTGTTTGTTTCTTAAATTCTGCATGTGAGCAAACTCGTTTGCTGTTTGCCTTTCTCTCACGGACTTACTGTGCTTAGCATTCTGCTCTCTAGCTGCACCCACGTCATTGCGCATGGCAAGATTTCATTGTTTTTGACAGCAGAGTAATATTCTGCTGTAGACGTACACCATGTCTTCTTTTTCCATTTATCAGTCAGTCACCAGTCTGGCTCTTCCCAGAGTTCAGCTGCTGTCGGCGATGCTGCTGTAAACATCGGGGTGCAGGTACCCCTTCAAATCAGTATTTTTGTGTTCTTTGGGTAAATACCTGGTACTGCAAATGTTGGGTCATCACATAGTTCTATGGTAACGTCCTGAGAGACCTCTGTCCTCTTTCAGAGTGGTTGCTTTTTTGTCATTAATGGAACATGTTTCTTAATGCTCCTCAGGAAGTGATGAGTGATAAAGCAGAAGAGTCCGCTGTTGGGCCCAAAATCCAAATGAAACATTGTGGAAAACCCATCACTGAACTTCCATTCAAGAAAAGGCTGACCATGGTGCTGCTTTCAATGAGAGAGGAAGTAGAGAGATCATCCCAGCCTGGGGCCTCAGCCGTGTCCTCGGAAGATGGTGAGGATGCCCTGCCCGTCCTCCCCTCCTCTCCCTGACCTGGCCCAGGGCAGCCCCTCCTCTGGCTCCTCCATGCCTCGGGGTCAGTTCTGATCAAGGTCACTGGCTTTGGGTGAGGCTGCCATTAATTTCTCAGCACACTGGACCAGGTGTTCACTCTGTCCTTCATGGAGACATTCTTGGCTTCCCAAACTCCACACTCTACTGGTTTCCTTTTCTTTTCTGATCTCCTTTCTCTCCTTTAACAATATCATTGCTCTTGAGTCCCACTGTTACACTGTCCCTCATTCCACACTGCCTCGTCACTCAGCAAGTTTCTCCAGGAGCTTCTGAGCTCAGGTCCTGCTTCCCACTTGACCTTGTGCAGCCCATTTGTTTCCATGCATCCAGGGTGACCATGTCCACACAGAAATCAGATCATCACATGCATATCCTGAAACCCACCATTAATTCCACAAGTGCTCAGAACAGAGTCTGAGCTCCCAACACTGGTCTCCATGCCATGCACGACCTGACCTTGCCATCCTCTCCTGCCAACTCATGTCCTCTCTGTTTCATCCTTGCTCTCTCTAAATCTGACCTTTGTTCCATGGCCCAGGCTTGTTCCCTTGTATGGGCTGTGCACGGCCTTCATGGCAGCCAGGCCTCCTCCTGTGTGTGTGCACGGGCCGGCTCTGTCTCCTGCTCCTGGCTCTGCCCAGGGGTCAGCTCTTCAGAGGGTCCTGTTTAAGTAAGGCTTCATGGAGGCTTCTCCTCCTGCTCTTGCTCACATCCTTGCTGACTTCCTTCCTAACACCAAGTCAAAGTGTTTTGTTCCCGTTGTCCATTGTGTGCTTGTCTGCCTTCCCCATGAGGATGTTAAGTTTCATAAGGTTTGTGATTGTCTTTGTCTGTTCTGTCTGTCTGGGTCCTTGCTGATCTCCCAGTTTTTGGCACATGCCTGGCATAAAGGAGGAGGAGTAAAGGCTGTACCGGTGTCAGACTTGGTGTAAAAAGAAATTGACCTCCTGAGACAGAAAAGCCAGGTGAGGAAGCTCATTTATTGACTGGGATCTCTAGTGATTCAGTGCGAGTATCAGGCATCGTGACATCAAGTGACACGTTCAGCTCTTCTGCTTGTAGAGTGCATCAAGGGAACATTGAATCCTGAGTCCCAGGGCTCTGTGAATGTTTGTTGATTAGTTGTATTGTCCAAGTCTGTTTCTGTGTGTATGCGTAGTGACAAGAATAGAAGAGGCTTCTCTGTTGTATTATTTTTCATGAGGTCAAATTTTCAGTACTGATACATCTAGCTGGTGTATTGTCCTGCTGCGAAAAGAAACATTAGAGACTGTGAAGCACATGGATGTGCGTATGGGGTTGCTGAAATGCCCATCATTGCAGCTCCGCCTTCAGTGAGGTTTCCAGGGGCACCTGCCATTCACAGTATGCACGGGGCGGGGAGGGGAAGTGGTCGATCCCCACCTGATGGCTTCTGGTCAAAATCTGATCTCCAGAGCTGGTGAGCGTGACAGGAGACGGTACTCCACACAATTAGATTCTTTGTGTCCTGACTTAGCCAGGGTCAACAAGGGGTGGGCCGATTCACAGACTTGGTAGTGATGCCCTGGTGGGAGGAATCTTTCCCAGCTGTCTCTCTGCAGATGAGCCCAAGGGCACAGCAACGTCTGTGTGGGAAGATGTGCCAGATCAACTGCCAATACCAGTGAAAATCAATATGGAAATAAAACTGCAATTGAAGAAGGAAATCCGATATTTTGAAGGAAGTAAGTCGAGTAACAATTTCTGTCCATGAAACCACAGGAAGTCTTTCCCATTCTCTGATCCAGACTAGATTCCACTGACCTCATCCTTTGCCAGAACTGGGTTTTCCCAATTAGAATGGTTCGTCTTTATTTTGACTGAAATGTCCCAGTAAACCTTTTTCTCTTGTTCTTTTGTATTTCTTAATTGGTTATTGTGTACTAGATTCCGTTGGTGGATATATTCGGATGTCTGAAAGTAAGGATGGAACGCACAGGTACTCTGTAACATTCTAGCCCTTGAATGATCACCGAGTCTCCAAGACTGAGTTCTGTCTCCTCTTTGTACTTTAGAAATACTGAAGGGTTTTTTTTTTTCTCTAAATATCTTCAGAATATGGAAAAATCCTCAAATTGCTTGAGGGAGTGCAAGGACCTCCGGAAGTGCACAAAAAATTTGCTGTATATGCCATGAAGGAAGCGGCAAAGTGAGTGTAGGAGGACGTGTCCAGAATGTTTCACGGCGGGGCCAGTGGGCTGCTGGGTGAGGGGTGGGTTTGGGCCCTGCCTGACTTTTCCCAAACCCTGATCCTCACTCAGAGTCCATGTTGTCTCCACTTATTTTGATTGATATTATCTGAGTCTCACTCATTCTTGCAAGCTCAAGGAACCTTCTGTTCACACCCGAGTTTGAGGTGGGCCTTGACCTTGAACTGGCACTCTGTATTTACTGGATTGTCCCATACCATGCAGATGTGTTTTCTGTTCTCCTGTAAACGGAGCTTCTCTCTGTATTTTGCACAGTGCGTCCTACAACATGGGTTGTTTGGGTATCATTCGGTTAACGGCTTGTCTCTTTATTTTCAGATTTAAAAGAGAAGGCTTAATAAGTCACCTTGAGAAGGTGCTAGAGAAAATAGAACGCGACCAGTTTCTCAACAAAGGTGATGGCTCCCCAAGCTTTTAATCCCGCTATGGCAATCATCAATGAGAAAGCAGAGCCAATTGGCTGTCCTGGAATGCGACCAGATATTGTTGATGGCTCCTAGCATGATTAGCTAAGAAATCGTCTTCTTGGGGCTAAGGAAAAGCGTTGCAACTTTCATGTTATAAGTTTCTGTTAGTAAAAGTTGGCCTTTTGCCCTAAGCGTTTTGTCTCAATGCATTGTTTGTTTGTTTGTTTTCCTTCTGTTTAGTCATGAGGGTACACTACATCCTAGGTTCTCTGCAGGTCACAAGTATGTATTTGGTATTTATTGTCATCTTCTATACCAGCCATTTCTTTTTCTTTCTTTCTTTCTTTTTTTCGTTCTTTTAAGAGAGGGAGGGCCATGAGGGGCAGAAGGAGAGGAAAAATTATATATTTTAATTTTCTTTAATTTTTAATTTTTTCAGCGTAACTCTATTCATTATTTTTGCACCACACCCAGTGCTCCATGCAATCCGTGCCCTCCCTAATACCCACAACCTGGATCCCCCAACCTCCCACCCCCGCCCCTTCAAAACCCTTAGATTGTTTTTCAGTGTCCATAGTCTCTCATGGTTCACCTCCCCTTCCACTTTCCCTCAACTCCCTTCTCCTCTCCATCTCCCCTTGTCATCCATGATATTTGTTATGCTCTACAAATAAGTGAAACCATATGATAATTGACTTTCTCTGCTAGACGTATTTCGCTCAACATAATCTCTTCTAGACCCGTCCATGTTCCTACAATAGTTGGGTATTCGTCCTTTCTGGTGGAGGCATAATACTCCATAGTGTATATGGACCACATCTTCCTCATCCATTCGTCCGTTGAAGGGCATCTTGGTTCTTTCCACATTTTGGTGACCGTGGCCATTGCTGCTATAAACATTGGGGTACAGATGGCCCTTCTTTTCACGACATCTGTATCTTTGGGGTAAATACCCAGGAGTGCAATGGCAGGGTCATAGGGAAGCTGTAATTTTAATTTCTTGAGGAATCTCCACACCATTTTCCCAAGTGGCTGCACCAACTTGCATTCCCACCAACAGTATAAGACGGTTCCCCATTCTCCACATCCCCTCCAACACATGTTGTTTCCTGTCTTGCTAATTTGGGCCATTGTAACTGGTGTAAGTTGGTATCTCAATGTGGTTTTAATTTGAATCTTCCTGATGGCTAGTGATGATGAACATTTTTTCATGTGTCTGATAGCTATTTGTATGTCTTCATTGGAGAAGTGTCTGTTCATATCTTCTGCCCATTTTTTGATATGCTTGTCTGTTTTGTGTGTGTTGAGTTTGAGGAGTTCTTTATAGATCCTGGATATCAACCTTTTGTCTGTACTGTCGTTTGCAAATATCTTCTCCCATTCCATGGGTTGCCTCTTTGTTTTGTTGACTGTTTCCTTTGCTGTGCAGAAGCTTTTGATTTTGATGAAGTCCCAAAAGTTCATCTTCGCTTTTGTTTTTTTTTTTTTGCCTTTGGAGACATATCTTGAAAGAAGTTGCCGTGGCTGATATTGAAGAGTTTACTGCTTGTGTTCTCCTCTAGGATTCTGATGGATTCCTGTCTCACGTTGAGGTCTTTTATCCATTTTGAGTTTATCTTTGTGTATGGTGTAAGAGAATGGTCGAGTTTCATTCTTCTACATAGAGCTGTCCAGTTTTCCTGGCACCATTTATTGAAGAGACTGTCTTTTCTCCACTGTATATTTTTTCCTGTTTTGTCGAAGATTATTTGCCCATAGAGTTGAGGGTCCATATCTGGGCTCTCTACTCTGTTCCACTGGTCTATGCGTCTGTTTTTATGCCAGTACCATGCTGTCTTGGTGATCACAGCTTTGTAATAAAGCTTGAAATCAGGTAACGTGATGCCCCCAGCTTTATTTTTGTTTTCCAACATTTCCTTAGCGATTCGGGGTCTCTTCTGATTCCATACAAATTTTAGGATTATTTGCTCTAGGTCTTTGAAGAATACCGGTGGAATTACGATTGGAATGGCATTAAAAGTATATATTGCTCTAGGCATTATAGACATTTTAACAATGTTTATTCTTCCGATCTAAGAGCATGGAATGGTCTTCCATCTTTTTGTGTCTTCTTCAATTTCTTTCATGAGTGTTCTGTAGTTCCCTGAGTACAGATCCTTCACGTCTTTGGTTAGGTTTATTCCCAGGTATCTTATGGTTCGTGGTGCTATAGTAAATGGAATCGATTGTCTAATTTCCCTTTCTGTATTTTCATTGTTAGTGTATAAGAAAGCCACTGTTTTCTGTACGTTGACTTTGTATCCTGCCACGTTACTGAATTGCTGTATGAGTTCTAGTAGTTTGGGCGTGGGGTCTTTTGGGTTTTTCATGTAAAGAATTATGTCATCTGCGAAGAGAGAGAGTTTGACTTCTTCATTGCCAATTTGGGTAACTTTTATTTCTCTTTGTTGTCTGATTGCTGTTGCTAGGACTTCTAATACTATGTTGAACAAGAGTGATGAGAGTGGGCATCCTTGTCTTGTTCCTGATCTCAATGCGAAGGCTGCAATTTTTTTTTCCATTGAGGATGATATTTGCTGTGGGTGTTTCATAGATAGATTTGATGAGGTTCAGGAATGTTCCCTCTATCCCTATCCTTTGAAGCGTTTTAATCAGGAACGGATGCTGGATTTTGTCAAATGCTTTTTCTGCATCAATTGAGAGGACCATGTGGTTCTTCTCTCTTTGCTTATTGATTTGCTCTATCACATTGATTGATTTGCGAATGTTGAACCATCCTTGTAGCCCAGGGATGAATCTCACCTGGTCATGGTGGATAATATTTTTAATGTGCTGTTGGATCCCGTTTGCTAGGATCTTGTTTAGAATCCTAGCATCCATATTCATCAGTGATATTGGTCTTAAATTCTCCTTTCTGGTAGGGTCTTTTCCTGTTTTGGGGATCACGGCAATGCTGGCTTCATAGAAAGAGTCTGGAAGTTTTCCTTCTGCTTCAATTTTTTGAAACAGCTTCAGGAGAATAGGTGTGATTTCTTCTTTGACAGCTTCAGGAGAATAGGTTTATTTCTTCTTCTTTGACAGATTCCCTAGGGAATCCGTCAGGTCCTGGGCTCTTGTTTTTTGGGAGGTTTTTGATCACTGCTTCAATCTCGTTACTAGATATCGGTCTGTTCAGGTTGTCAATTTCTTCCTGGTTCAATTTTGGGAGTTTAGAGTTTTCCAGGAATGCATCCATTTCATCTAGGTTGCTTAGCTTATTGGCATATAACTGTTGATAATAACTTCTGATGATTGTTTCTACTTCCTTGGTGTCACTTTTATGCACCACACCCAGTGCTACATGCAATACATGCCTTCCATAATATCCACGACCAGGCTCACCCAACCTCCCACCCCCCTCCCCTCACGTTGTGGCCTTTTATCCATTTTGAGTTTATCTTTGTGTATGGTGTAAGAGAATGGTCGAATTTCATTCTTCTACATATAGCTGTCCAGTTTTCCCAGCACCATTTATTTTCCCAGCACCACCTTGTCCTTAAACGGATGAGTGGATAAAGAAGATATGGTCCATATATACTATGGACTATTGTGCCTCCATCAGAAAGGATGAATACCCGACTTTTGTATCAACATGGACAGGACTGGAAGAGATTATGCCGAGTGAAGTAAATCAAGCAGAGTCAATTATATGGTTTTGCTTATTTGTGGAGCATAAGGAATATCACAGAGGACATGGGGAAATGGAGAGGAGAAGGGAGTTTGGGAAATTGGAGGGGGAGATGAACCATGAGAGACTCTGGACTCTGAGAAAGGAACTGAGGGTTTTAGAGGGGAGGGGGGGGGGGGGTTGGGTGAGACTGGTGGTGGGTATTATGGAGGGCATGTATTGCATGGAGCACTGGGTGTGGTGCATAAACAATGAATTCTGGAACACTGAAAAGAAATTTTAAAAAAAGAAAAAAGAAAGAAAAATAAATATCTTAGAAATCATTATAGTTCATCACTTGGCAAAATTTGTCTCAGTTGGCAATTCTCTCATCAAAAATGAGACATGTGACTCAGTTGGATGAGCTACCGACTCTTGATCTTTATCTTGGGGTTGTGAGTTCAAGCCCCACGTTAGGCTCTGCACTGGGTGTGGATCCTACTTTAAAAAATGAGATGGACAAAGTATATGTTGAAAATACTATGAAAATCAGAACGTAAAATTGGAATCAATTCTGTTTAGGGTACAAAAAATATTTAAATTGAAAATGATAATGTAAATTTAGGTACACCTAATTTTCAACTTTTCCAATGTATTTTCAACAACTTTGATGTTGTGGGAAAAAATAATTATGATAAAATTTCATAAAACATGTACATAGGGGCACATACCTTCTCTGAGCCTCAGGCTGTGATATGACCGGCTCACGGGGGTTTCGGGCTCTCCACTTCCAGACACCCGGACTCCTCCATGGAAATAGGCAAATGTAAGCTCTGAAAGCAGAGATTGCCCTGACCATTCTCAGCTGACATCTTATTGTCCAGAACAGTGTCAAAGGGCCATCTCTCGATGGAAAGAAGTCTGAGAAGGGGCATATTTATTGAAGGACAGACACCCACAACAGGGTGAAGGATGGCCACCCATGACAAAGTCAGGGTTCCGTCAGTGAGGAGGAGAGGGAAGTGTGCATGTGTGGACAGGTGGCTGTCCCTCCCCATGCAGAACCCACGCAGAACCAGGGAGTGAACCCGTTATCTGCATGTTGTCATAGCACTGACAGAAAAAGGGCGGAGGGGGGAACTACGGAGACTTTTACTTTAGATGGGGTGACACAGCACCTCAATGAGGAGGTGGCATTTAGGGAGAGAGGGGAAAGGTGACAGGATGTGGGAAGGGGAGTTGAAGCAGTGGGAAGTCCAGCTGCAAAGGCTCCCGAATGGGCATGGGCTGCCCCGTGCAGGGAAACAGGAGGCCTGGATGGCGGCAGCACGGGGATGGGGGGAGCACTGGGGTCCTGAGTATGCTTAGACACATGCATGGCTCTTTTAAACTGCCCCTTCTGTGATTGCACTTGTCAGTCTGTCGTAGCTGAATGGTTCACGGGTATGCTTTTTGGGCTCTACCCACAGTGTTCTCCCTGCCCATCCTAGAGGCAGGCCTGACCAGGGCAGAGGCCCATGATCCCTTCCAGTTTCTCCAGCATCTGCTGCATGGGGTGGGTCTTGCAGCCTAACCTACTCCCAGCAGTCCCTAAAGACTCTTTTTCTGGAAATGGTCCAGGTCTATGTCACTGCCCTTCTGATTCAGTTTCCCTGCCCAGCACTCAGGGCCCTATGAAACATGGAGTCTACGAAACCTTGCATGTATTTTTGCATAAAAGACCCAAACCTGCTTTTTATATGTCATATTCTCTTCCCTCTTTTTTGGAAGGGACTGGCCCAGGGTCACCAACTGTATTGGACTCCCCCAGCAAGTCCACTTTTGGGGCCCTTAGTGATCTACTTAGGAAACTGTGTGGCCATTGCTGACACCCCAAGGGTCTACAGGCTAGCAACCTCAGTCCTGTTAGATGGCAGGTCACTGGGTCCTGGGCACACTTATCCATCCTAAGTCCTTCCCAGTCCTGCTAACATCTCTTGTGGCTAAGATAGTTCTGATGTGATCAGCACCTTGGTGGGCTCCGGGTAGGATATATTTTCTTGATCTTCTCATTTTAGAGAGAACAGAGCCATGATGGGGGGCTAAGTTTCCCAAAGCCCCATGACCCTCCCGGGGCTCTGAAGTTCCACAGACATGTTGCAAGAGGAGCATCCTGGAGGCAGCTTTCTGTCTGGTTCGCATGTGACACATGGCCTGGTGCACGGACAGCACCTAAGAAACATTTGCCCAAATGAATGCGGATAGAAGGAATAAAAGAACACAGTGATGCTTCTGCCTTTCTGGTCATTTTTCACTATAAACTCAGGCATGCAAGGGCCCTGTGGGAGCAGTTCCAGGTTACTGTGTTTCCCAGAAACCAAGGCAGCAAACAACTCACTGGAGACTGGGGAGTGAGAGCTTGGTGACTGGCAGCAATAACCCTCTCTTTCCAGCAGCTGCAGGTGTTAACAAGATTTGGCAGTAACTCTTATTCTGCACAAAGCATGAGAGAATGATTTCATAGATATTCCTGCTTCTGACAGTTCACAAGATGGAGTAAAGCTCATCTGGTCTGGGCCAAGAAAAGGCACTTCAGACTTCCATATCATACCTGTCTCATGTCCAGCAAATGCGGGCTGCCTGGTCCTCTGGGAACCGAAGAATGGTTCTCCACATTCCAAAGACCAGGATTCCTCCTGTGCACCAAGGTCTCCTCTCAGCCCAGGCTAGGGAGGTTGGGCTGGGTTCCTTTTTGGGCATAGATATGCCAAAAAGTCTCCATCAGCTCTTCTCCAACTTCAGAGTGCATCAGAATTATTAGAGGGTGAGGGGGCTACATTGTTGAAACACAGTTCGGGTCACACTAGTCTATAAAACCTTGCCAGTCAAAACATAGTCCTCATATGAGCAGTATCAAAATCACCTGGGAACTTTCTAGGGATGCATATTCTCAGGCCCTGCGTCCAGACTGCCAGAATATAATCTCCATGGGTGTGATCTGAAAATCTGTACTCCTTGCCCCCAAAAGCCCTCCAGGTGATTCTGGCATACACGGGTTTCTGAGAAGCGCAGTTTTAAACCTTCACTGCACACTAGCATTTCCTGGGGAGCAGTCTAATTTCTGGGGGTGAGGTTCAGCCCTGTCATTTTTTTTTAAGTTGTGGTAAAAAATAGGTAACATAAAACGAACCATTTCAACTATTTCTAACATACCACTCCGTGGTGCTAAGTTTGCACCTTTCAATTGTGCAACCCACAGTTGTGCAAACTTTCTTCAGAGCTTTTCCATCTTGTAAAACTGAAACTCTATATCCATTAAACAATTTCCCTTGGTATATACAAAAGACCATCGAGCATATGAGAAGATGTTCAACATCACTAATAATTAGGTAAATGCAAATTAAAACCATACTGAGATACAGCATCCTTCTAAAGAATGAATGGGTCAACCAGGAAATTAAAGAAGAATTGAAAAAAATCATGGAA
>NC_081575.1:15724700-15756475 GCF_022355385.1 Mustela nigripes
AAAATTCAACATTTTTAAAAACATGAAGATGGTCTAGAATTCCACCTTAGTGCATCCACTCTGTCAGTAATCATTCCTCATGGGCTAGAGGGATACATGGTGTTTGTGTTTTGAATGCTTACTAAGGAAACGATTGTAAACACTAACCAAGCAAAGTGTACTTAGGAATTTTGAGACCAATTCAAGAGAAATCACCCTAAATTATATAAAAGCCCAATATGGTCAAAGGATGAGTTCAAGAGGTGGGTTGAATATTCTAAATCATGGAATGAGACAGACTTCCCATGGTTTTATTAGAGCCATTCTTTCACTACTTGCTTTGCCCAAACTTCTGAACTTCCTTCATTAATTGATATTTTATCTCATCATTAATTTTCTTTGCCACAGCAGGACTTATTTGCAATGTATTTGGCACTGCTCCTGGTGAAGACATTGCTGGACCTTTTGGGTCACCTGCAGAGCCTCTGCAGTTTTTGGTTCCTCCTCCAAGTGAATCACTGCCAGGTTTGGGAATCAGGCCATCTTTAGTGAAGTCATCAGTGGGAGATTCCAGTTGGTTGGGTGGAATACCAGCTCCTGCCCTGTTCGTAACTTCTGGCGCAGCAGCTTTTGGCAAGAATCCATCAGGTGGGGTTGGATGACTTTCTGTCTTCTTTTCATGGACATCGTGAGTGACAGTAGCACGTGGAAACCAGTTAAGAGATTGAGCTCTGAGGTAGGTGTATTTTTTCACTCCCACAGGGACATCCCTGTCCTCTGCAGTTTTGAGAAAATTATTTATTTCATAAAGCAGGAGTATGTACCAAGTGGAAATGTCAGATCCCACAAATAGGGCTCTGTAAAGATTATACAATAAATCATCTTTTCTCTCTTGGCACTATGAATTCATACAAAAATGTGGTTGGACAGCACAACTAATAAATACACATTCACAGAGCCCAGGCACTCATGATTTAATGCCTCCTTGATGCCCTTTACAAGGTGGAAAGCTGAACATCTCACTTGATGTCAAGATGTCTGATTTTGGCACTCTGTCACCAAAAATCCCAGTCAGTATATGATCTTCCTCATTTGTCTTTTCTGTTTCAAAAAGGTGAATTCCCTTTTACTCCAAGTCCAACACCTCTACTTCAAATGCTCAGCCTTCTCTGTGCCAGGAACCTTGCCAAATGCTGGGAGATCAGCAGGGAACCAGACAGACAGAAACAGTCCCTACCCTTATGGAACTTGCATCCTCATGGGGAAGTCAGAGGACATCAAAGAAAGCTGGGGTGGCAATCCTTCTATCAAATTAGATTTTAAGCCAAACACTGTAATAAGACATGAGGAAGGACACTATATCATAATTAAAGGGTCTAGCCAAAAAGAATATCTAACAATTGTAAGTATTTATGCCCCTAACATGGGAGCATCCAATTATATAAACCAATTAATAACAAAATCAAAGAAACACATCAATAATAATACAATAATAACAGGGAACAGTAACATCCCACTCACCGCAATGGACAGATCATCCAAGCAGATCAACAAGGAAACAAGGACTTTGAAAGACACACTGGACCAGATGGACTTCACAGATATATTCAGAACAATCCATCTAAAGCAACAGAATACACATTCTTCTCAAGTGCACATGGAACATTCTCCAGAATAAATCACATACTGGGACACAAATCACATACTGGTACCAAAAGATTGGGATCATTCCCTGCTTATTTTTGGAACACAATGCTTTGAAACAGGAACTCAATCACAAGAAGAAATTTGGAAAGAATTCAAATACATGGAGGCTAAAGAGCATCCTACTAAAGAATGAATGGGTCAGCCAGAAAATTAAAGAAAAACTTTAAAAATTCATGGAAACAAATGAAAATGAAAACACAACTATTCAAAACCTTTGGGGTACAGCAAAGGTGGTACTAAGAGGGAAGTATGTACCTCAATATCATCAAAGCCATCTATGAAAAACCCACGGCAAATATCATTCTCAATGGGGAAAACCAGCTGTTCCTGCTGCTTGTGTGCTTTCTCTCTCTATCCTTCTCTCTCTGATAAATAAATAAATAAAATCTTTAACAAAATTCAAAGTTAAGGAGAAAGTAAGCACAAAGAAATACAAAGAAAAAGCACAAACTAACTTGCTAAATACAAATCCAAATATTATTTGTAATAATAAATATAAACAAAACTAAACTTGCCAGTGAAGGTTACCAGTAGGGATTTTTTTTTAAATTCTACTTATACATTCTTTAAAAGAGAAACATTTAAAGTTGAGAACATGGAATGATTGAAATTTAAAAATTAATATTTTATACCTGGCAAATATTTTTATACCTGGCAAATATTAATCAATAGAAAGCAGAGGTAGTTAGTTATATTAATACCAGATAAAAAGAGACTTTAAAATGCATTATTACTGTGCAAAGGTCATGATAAAATAATCAGATTTAATTTCACCAGGAATGTTTAAGAGTTGTCCACTTGCATGAATCTAATATAACAGCCTCAAAAATATATAAAGCAAGAATAAACAGAACTACTGAAGGAAATTGAAAATTTCACCTTCATTGCAGAAGATTTTTAACATAATTCTCTACATTATTGTTAGTTCAAACAGACAAAAGATGAGTAAATGGATAAATGTTAATAATACAATTAGCAAGTTCAATTTATGGCCAAAAATCATAGTATAAATTCTTTTCAAGCATACTTAGAAAAATGGCCACAGCATGGAAGCACTGGGTGTGGTGCATAAACAATGAATTCTGGAACACTGAAAAGAAATTTTAACAAAATAAATAAAAATTTTTTTTTAAATGGCCACAGTCTCATCAATGTTCAAATACATAGTTTCATACAGCCCATACTCTCTAAGCAAAATGAAATTAAATTAGAAGTCAAAAGCAAAAGGAAAATGTATTTAGAGGTTTTTAAACACTCTTCTAAACCAATACATAGAAATGAATAAGGAAAATATTATGTAACAGAACTTTCTGGATGCTATGAAAGTGGACCTCAAAGGTATAGCTTTCCGTATGCTCTTTTGTTAAAAATGGGGGAAATGGGGTAACTGGGTGGCTCAGTTGGCTAAGCGTCTGCCTTCAGCTCAGGTCACAATCTCAAGGTTCTGGGATTGGGCCCCACATCAGGCCTTCTGCTTAGCGGGGAGTCTGCTTCTCCCTTTCCCTCTGCCCTTCCCCCATCTTGTGCGTGTTCTCTCTCTCTCTCTCTCTCTCTCTCTCAAATAAATAAATAAAATCTTTAAAAAAAATAAAAATAAAAAAGGAAAAAAAGACTGACAATCAGTTATCATTGTCCAGTGTTAGAAGTTGGAAGAAAGGGGCGCCTGGGTGGCTCAGTGGGTTAAGCGTCTGCCTTCAGCTCAGGTCATGGTCTCAGGGTCCTGGGATCGAGTCCCGCATTGGGAATCTCTGCTCAGCAGGGAGCCTGCTTCCTCCTCTGTCTCTCTCTCTGCCTGCCTCTCTGCCTACTTTTGATCTCTCTCTGTTAAATAAATAAATAAAATCTTAAAAAAAGAAAAAGTTGGAAGAAAGGTAGACTAAATCCAGAGAAAGTAGAAAGAAGGAGCTAGTAAAGATAGAGCAGAAATTAATGAAATAGAAAAAGAAACTGCAATAAAGAAAATCAACAAAATCTAAAGTTTGTCCTTTGAGAACAACAAAAACACTGACAAGCCTTTAATGAGGTTAATCAAGAGAAAGATTATCTACCAATAAGTAATACTAGGAATGAAAAGGGAAAGATAACTAAGGATCCAGTAAAGATTTTTTAAGAGGGGATGGTGAGTACTGTGAACTTTATATTAAATTTGAAAATATAGGTGAAATAGAAAAATTCACAGAAAAACATAACTATATATCCTTGTGGAAATTATTTTTTTTAGAGAAAGAGAGAGAATGCATGCCATAGGGAGTGGGGAGCAGAGGGAGAGGAACAGAGAGAATCTTAAGCAGACTCCATGCCCAGCGCAGAGCCCAACAAGGGGCTCAATGTCACGACCGTGAGACCATGACCTGAGCCAAAATCAAGAGTTGGACACTTAACCGACTGAGCTATCCAGGTGCCCTGAGAATCTTTTTATAAGTACACTAGATAACCATATGGGGAAAATGAACCTTGATCTTTACAACTTTCCATACACAAAATTTATTTCTGATGCATCAGAAATCTAGAAGAAAACTTGTGACATCATCTTCATGACTTTGCGGTAAGCAAAGATTTTTAAACAGGGTACAAAAACAAATCTAAATTGATTAATTGGATTTCATTAAGAACCTCTTTTCATCAAAAGACATTATTAAGAGAGTGAAAAAGTAAACCAGGAACTCACAGAAGATATATATTCATAGCATATACGTATGAGAAAAGATTTAAGTTCAGAACTTAATTGATAAGACTTAAGTTCAGAAATTGATAAGAAAAAGGCAACCCCCCGCCAAAGATGAACAAATTGCCTGAAAAGGAACTTCATAAGGACATCTGCAAATGACCACTAAACTGACAAATAAGAATAACTCATTAATCAGCAGAGGAATTTAAGTCAAAGCCACAACGAAATGCCATTAAACACCCACCAGAATAGCTATGTTTGTGAGAATTCGATGTAGCTGGAACTCTCATACATTTCTCGATTGACACACAGGTTCCTCTGTGCCTCAGTTGGCACTTAATCACAACCATCCATTGTGACAATGTGAAAAATTGTGGCATCACCACATGCCATGGATTACTTTTATCCCATTGACCACTGGCAAGAAGCAAAGCACTGCCCTCAAGCCCAAAGGCCCCGTGAAACCAACCCCAAAATCTCATCTTAAGGGTCTACCTCCAGGAACCATCCTGCCTGCAGCCCCAGCTCTGTTTCAGAGGGCATCACATCCGTAGAGAGAAATCACAGAGTAATCTGAACATTACTGTTTAAACATTTACATGTTTAATATAAAGAATTATTAACTCAAATAGGGGGGAAAAGAGTAACAAGAGATTGACGGGGAGGAAGTAAGCAGAACTCTAAGTAGAGGAAAAGCAGATACAAGGAGCTACTGTCCCCAGAATTGAAAGAGAGCACTTGCAATGGGCTAAATGTTTGTGCCTACCTCCCTAAATTCATATATGAAATCTTAATCCCAGGATAGCGGTATTTGCAGGTGAGATTTTGGAGAGGTCATTCCGTCATAAGGGCTCCGCTTCCATGGTAATTACATGGCTCCACCTTTGCGGGAGTGAGATTAGGGCCCTTGTAAGAAGAGGTTATTTTTCTGTTGTGTGAGGATAGAAGAAGTCAGCTGTCTGCCACCCGGCAGAGGCCCCTCACCAGAACCTGTCCATGCTGGCACCCTGGTCTTGAACGTCCAGCCTCAGAACTTTAAGAAATACTGTTAAATAAATAAATAAATAAATCTTTAAAAAGGGGGGGGGGGGTCCGCCTGGGTGACTTAGTGGGTTAAAGCTCCTGCCTTCGGCTCAGGTCATGATCCCAGAGTCCTGGGATCGAGCCCCGCATCGGGCTCTCTGCTCCGCAGGGAGCCTGCTTCCCCCCCCCCCGCCCCCCGCCCGCCACCGCCTGCCTCTCTGCCTACTTGTGATCTCTATTGAATAAATAAATTAAATCTTTTAAAAAAAAAACTGTAAGAAATAAATTGCTGTCGTTTCTTAAGCCACCCAGTCTGTGGGCCTCTGTTGTGGCACCCAAGACAGCCTATCCTCCCACTCTTCGCCCGGCCATTGCAGAGATAGAACATTCAAAGAAAAGCCCACTGCCGCTCCCCCCAACCCCCACACAGAACATCATTCCTCGGCTGAGTTAAAACACTCGAGGTGGAATTCCCCAAGGATCGAGTGAGCTCCCGCAAGGAAGACTGCTGCTCAGAGCTGAGAAGGAGCACCCAGGAAGTACCCTGTCGGGGCTGAGAGCACACAAGGCAAAGTCCTGCTCAACCAGAAGACTCTGATCTATTATCACTGCCCCAGGGAGGTGTAAGGGCAGCTGCAGGACTTGGTGTGCTGTTGGCCACGCTGCCCCGCAGCACCCCGACCCCGGAGAAGCTGTGTGCGGTGCATAGCCTGGTGCTGGAGAAGCCTCACGCCCCCAGCAGCCTGCTGTGCCCACTGCCCAGAACGAGAAAGCGAAACTTTTCCCTTGACTTTGGCGCCCTCTACAGGCAGACATTAGTAACAACAGCAACAAGAAAAATTTAAAGGCCCCAGAACATTTCCGCAGAGCAGGACAAGAGTAAATTTGGAGCTTACAGGCAATATAACTAGGCACTCTATTAACACACTACAAAAGGAGTGTAACTTGATCATCCCAAAGAATTAAAAAAAAACCGGGACAAAAAGCAACAAGAATACATGAAGAAAGAGTTAAAAGCATTTGTTAAGGAGGATATATAAATCTACACAAATTTAAAAAATGAAAATATATCTGCAGAAATCTTCAGCATACATTATTCCTAGGTGAATAATTGGAAGTATTGCTTGTGATATCAGAGACAACTTTGCCCACCACCATCCCTTCTGTCCAACACTCCCTACTGGAACTCCTACCCTGCACCTTCAGATAGTAAATGGCTGTTTGCTCAGCGCGAGCTCTCACACTGGTCAGTGATGGACGAGCCCGGGGGTGGAGTCACCGGGCACGTCAAATAGTGACAAGAGTGTGGGAACAGAGATTTGCGGGGAGGTCCCATTAGGTTAGTCCCCTCCAGTGGCTGACTGTCGCTGGTGTTCCGAGCCACTGTGGACGCGAGGTCCTTGGTTTCAAGGCCACCACGGTGCTGAGGAGGGGGCAGTGAGAACAGTGCTGGCGACAACAGCCCAAAGCTCCCCGTCTCTAGCGGGACGGAGCCATCTCTCTTGAGTGAAGGCTCTTCTGGTTGTTGCCAGGCTTGGGTTAACTAGCACGGTTCTGAAACCAGTTAATTAGACAGGATTTGCCCGTGTTCTTGCCTGTATGCTGGAGCGGATTTTCACAGGCCCTGCCTCCACCGACCCTGAAATGCCTCCTCCTATAGGCTACATAGTAAACTAAGTATAAAATCCAGTGCCTGAGACTGTAAATTATTTATGCTGTTTCTCTCTTGTTCTGGAAGGAAACTGGAATAGGCAGTGCCTGCATATCAGGAAGAACTCTCTAGAATCCAAGCTGCACGTATTGCTTCTCTAGCCAACTGGTTTTAGCGAAATCCACATGAGCGTATGCGAATCCCCATTCCGGGAGGCTATTTATTCATTTTTTTATTTTGTGTGACAAATTACCCCCACTTTCACGGCTTCAAAAATCATACCAAACTTAGAGGCTTGAAAGAATATTTGTTCTCTCTTCTCGCAGGGTCCTGTAGCTCAGAAGTCTGATTTCAGCCGAGCTGGGCACTCGTCTGGAAGATCTGGGGTGGAACGCGGTTCCGAATTCATTCGCATCTTTGGTGGAAGTCAAGTCCTTTGTGCTATCAGACAGATGCTGCATTTCTCGCAGGTTGTTAGCAAGGGCTCAGTGTCACCTCTAGAGGTCACTCTCGGGCCCTTTTCATGTGGCTCTGTTGTCTCCAAGGGAGCGATGACACAACAAATTCTTAGGTTTCTAACTCCCTGGGCGCAGCCACCAGCTGGAGGACACTGATTCAAAGGCTCAGGAGGGCGGCTGGGCGCTCCCATTCATCCCACTACAAGGGTCAGATGATCAGTAGTCTCAGTTCCATCTGCGAAGTCACTTTTGTCCTGTAATGTGGGAGAACACCAGAGGGCAAAGGTCATGGGGAACATCTGGGAATTCTCCCGAGCAAGAGAAAGAAGTGAAGGTCGCAGGACTCAGAGCCATGGGTTTGGGGCCACATCCTCATGCAAAGCTCTCATGGCTTCGGGACCTGCTTGGGCTGATCTTGCACACACCACTTCCATTTGGAAAAGGGTGCTTCTGTGCACACCCACGGCGATGACTTGGTGGGTCAGAGAGCACCCGGGTTAGGACGGACAGCTCAGGTGGCATGGGGACGAGGTGTCCCCTGGTCAAGCCTTCAGTCCTACTAAGGCCAGTAGTAAGCCCAGTGTTATTCCAAAGGACCAGAATGATGTTTTGGTTTGTGCTGGTTTTGGAGCCGGGGTCCTCTAATTTGTTCTGGTTTGGAGCCAGGGTCCTCTAATTATGGACAAATCTGATTATTTCTTGTCCCCAACAGATGGTCACCCTGGTAAAGGGATGCAGGCCCCTTTGGGTATGCATGGGAGAAAGATAATAACAGAAAATGTTTTAGAAGGGCGCTTCCTTAAGAAGCCTCCCCCTTCATACACGAGCTTTTGGATCTTTGACCAAGTCAGGTGTGGGGTTTGATTGATTCAGGGACTCTTGGTCAGAAGGGGAGTAAGCAGGTGTATATGGGCAACACACGAGCTACTCCCATGTCAATACGCCCACATCCACTTACTTTGGTCAATGGAAACTACACCAAGTTAATTCATTCAGGACTGCTAATGGCCATGAACCTCGGTAGAGAAAGTTTGGGTCACCCCAATAGGAACAGGACCATCACCAGGCAAGGTGCTTGCTGAGAGCTAAGGGAATGTGGAGTGAGTAATGAGAGAAGTGACCACACAACCATTTGTAGAGTCAAGGACTGTAATAATTATGAATATTACTTCCTTACTTTGATATGCATAAGTTTACATACAGAATAACCAAATGCTTTTTTATTTTTTTAAGATTTTATTTATTTGAAGGATAGAGAGCATGAGCTGGAGGGGAGGAACAGAGGGAGAAGCAGACTCCCCTCTGAGCAGGGAACCTGACACAGGGCTCAATCCCAGGACCCTGGGATCATGATCTGAGCCAAAGGCAGATGCTCAACACCACCCAGGAGCCCCACCCAATATTTTTGGGTTTCATCCCCTCATCCCCTTAGCCACTAACTTAGAATGTGTTAATGTGAAGTAACTTTATTTCTCAGTATTCAAGATGCAGGATATTAAAGGCAGAGGAGGGGCACACCTGGGTGGCTCAGTTGGTTAAGCATCTGCCTTCAGCTCAGGTCATGATCCTAGGATCCTGGGATGGAGCCCTGCATCAGGCTCCCTGCTCAGCGGGGATCCTGCTTCTCCCTCTCCCACTTCCCCTGCTTGTGTTTGTTCTCTCTCTCTCTCAATTAAATAAATAAATAAAATCTTAAAAAAAAAAGGCAGAGGAGAGGTGCCTGTGTGACTCAGTTGGTTAAGCGTCCAACTCTTGGTTTCAGCTCAGGTCATGATCTCAGGGTCATAAGATTAAGTCCCGCAGCAGGCTCTGTGCTGGGCGTGATTGGGTTAAGGACATTGGAAAGGGTTGTGGTGAGTGCTGTGAAATGTGTAGCCTGACAATTCACAGACCTGTACCCCTGGGGCAAATAATACATTATATGTTAATAAAAATTAAAAAAAAAAAAAAAGATTCTCGGGCACCTGGGTGGCTCAGTGGGTTAAGCCGCTGCCTTCGGCTCAGGTCATGATCTCAGGGTCCTGGGATCGAGCCCCACATCGGGCTCTCTGCTCAACAGGGAGCCTGCTTCCCTCTCTCTCTCTCTGCCTGCCTCTCCGACTACTTGTGATTTCTCTCTGTCAAATAAATAAATAAAATCTTAAAAAAAAAATTCTCTCTCTCCCTCTGCCCCTCCCCCGCCACCACTCCACCCGGCACTCATGCACTCTTTTCAAAAAAATTTTTTAAAATAAAGGCAGGGGTGATCTAGGCAGCCAAAGAATGACAAAGACCTAAAGGCAAAAATTGAGCTTTGTACCCTCTTTAGGAAAATGGTCAACATGTTCTGTCATAAGCCAGGAATCTGGTTTCGTTACTGCCTTTACGTCAAGATGAAGTGTGGTTTAAAGAGATGTTCACAGGTGCCAAACACACAAGCGGGCGTCAACTGTAATGTGTTCACTTGGTCAGATGACACACATTACAAACGCTTCCACTGGCTATTTCCACTCAGAGTGTGCCACAGGAGGTTTCCAGAGACTGAAGGGCATGGCAGAAGAGGAGCCATCGCCATTTTGTAGCTCACACACATTGTTTCTGGTCTGCTAATTCACCTGTTGGCCAGAGTCAGCAGCTGGCCCTGCCATGTCTTGACTTTATCCTGGATTCTCCCTCAGTTTCTCTATCTCATGGATGTTTCTGTTTAGCCCCATGAGGCTGGGCCCTGTATTCTGCAGATACCCTTGTTACCAAGGTCAGAGGCAACAAGAATGGTAATGCATTTGTTTGTTCCTTTGGGGTTCCAGATCAAGTTTGTGGGTTTTAGTCCATGAGTTTTCCCCCCACCAGAGTTGAGGTGACAGCACCCTTTTAGAGACATCTTAACCACATTCCACATTCCACAATTTGGATAAATAAGACCAATTTTTTGTACCAGCATCACCAGCAACAACAACATATTCATCCCCTACTTTTTCTACATCTCTAGTTGACTGATACAGACAGGAGGATGACTAGATCTTTTTTTTTTTTTTTTAGATTTTATCTATTTATTTGACAGAGATCACAAGTAGGCAGAGAGGCAGGCGGCAAAGAGGGGTGGAGCAAGCTCCCTGTGGAGCAGAGAGCCTAATGCTGGGTTTGATCCCAGGACCCTGGGATCCTGACCTGAGCCAAAGGCAGAGGCTTTAACCCACTGAGCCACCCAGGCATCCCTCAGGATGACTAAATCTTATTAAGCCTCCTTATATCACTGGCTTCTAGAGTCTGGTAGTCTTCCCTATGCTGATATTTTGTAGATAGAAGCACCTTTGAATTTCATCTTTTACAATTTGTTGTTCAGTTCAACGTTTCAAATCCAGCATAAACAAATACCATTACTGATTGGCAATGTCTTATTTCAAGTGGCTATAACATGATACCACAGACATGGTGGCTTAAAAACAACATAAATTTATTTCTTGCAGTTCTGGAAGGTGCCAGTCTGAGATCTAGGTGCCAGCATGATTACTCCAGGTTGCAGACTGCTCAATTCTCATTATGTCCTCATGCAACAGAAAGAGCACAAGAGAGCTCTCTGGGGTCTCTTTTATTAAAAATTTAATCCCATTCAGGAGGGCCTCACCCCCATGACTTAGTCACCCCCCCAAAGGCCTGACCTCCTAATCCCACAACCCCACAATGCACAGCCTCCCCTACTGTGAGCATCCCCCTCCAGAGTGGGACTTGTGTTACAATTGATGGACCTGCAATGGCGCATCAGTACCACCCAAAGTCCAGAGTTTATGTTAGGGTTCAGTCTTGGTGTGGCACATTCTTTGGGTTTGGGTAAATGTATAATAACATGTACCCACCCTTATAGTATCACACAGAGTATTTTCACTGCCTTAAAAGTCCTCTGTGCTGGGGCGCCTGGGTGGCACAGTCAGTTAAGCATCTGAGGCTTGGCTTTGGCTCAAGTCATGATATCGAGGTTGTGAGATGCAGCCTTACATCATGCTCCCCACTCAATGTGGAGTCTGCTTGGGACTCGTTATCTCCCTCTCCCTCTGCCCCTGCCCCCATGCTCTCTCTCTCTCCATATTAAATAAATAAATAATTCTTTTTAAAAATCCTCTGTGCTTGGTCCATTCATTTCTCCTCAATCTCTCCAACCTCGGGCAACCACTATCCATTTTATTGTCTCCAGAGTTTTGCCTTTTCTAAAACGGAGGATAGCGGGAATCATGCAGTAAATGCACTTTTCATATTGGCTGCTTTCACTTATTAATACGCATTTAAGTTTTCTCGATGTATTTTCATACCATGATAGATCATTTCTTTTTAGCACTGATATTCCATTGTGTGAAGGTAGCAGTTTATTTACCCCCTTCACCTACTGAAGGACAATGGTTGCTTCCAAGTTCGGGCAATTAAGAGTAAAACTGCAATAAACACTGACTGAGGTGCAAGTTTTTGTGTGGCCGTAAGCTTTAAACTACTTTGGATAAATACCAAAGGAGAGTGATTACAAGATGGTATGGCAAGAGCGTGTTTAGTTTTGTAGGAAACTGACAAACTGTCTTCCAAAGTGACTGTACCATTTTGTGTTCCCACAAGCAATGAGTGAGAGTTTCTGTTGCTCCACATCCTTGCCAGCATTTGGTCCAGGTGTCGGTGCTCTGGATTTTGACCTTTCTAGTAGGAGCATAGCAGTATCTCATAGTTGTTTTCATTTGCAATTTTCTAATGACATAGGACATGAATCATCTTTTCATATACTTATTTGCTACCTGTATATCATCTTTGGTGAAATGTCTGTTATCTCTGGCCCATTTTTTTTTTTTTAGTTAGGTTCTATTGTTTTCTTATAATTTTAAGAGTTCTTTTAATGTTTTCAAGAAAAGCCCTTTATCGGGATACCTGGGTGGCTCAGTGGATTAAGCCTCTGCCTTCAGCTCAGGTCATGATCTCCGGTCCTGGGATCGAGCACTGCATCGGGCTCTCTGCTTGGCAGGGAGCCTACTTCCTCCTCTCTAATTCTCTGCCTGCCTCTCTGCCTGCTTGTGATCTCTGTCTGTCAAATAAATAAATAAAATCTTTTTAAAAATTTGAGAGAAGTCCTTTATCACATATATCTTTTGCAAATCTTTTCTCCCGGTTTGTGGCTTGACTTCCCAATCTCACGACATTGTCTTTCACAGGGAAGAAGATTTTTTTTTTTTTTTTAGGGAAGAAGCTTTTAATTTTAATGATGTCCAGCTTGTCAATTTTTCTTTCATTAATAGTGCCTTTGGTACTATATCTAGAAAGTCATCATCACACCCAGAGTCTTCTAGATTTTCTTCTATGTAATCTTCTAGTTTAGTCTATGGTCTATGATCCATTTTGTGTTAATTTTTGTGAAGGATCTGCGTCTAAATTTGTTTGGTTTTGTTTGGTTTTATCTGTGGACGTCTAGCTGTTCCAGCACCATTTGTTGAAGAAGAGACTGTCTCGGCCCCACTGTATTGCCTTTACTCCTTTGTCAAAGATCAGTTGACTATTCTTTATGGGCCTATTTCCAAGTTCTCTATTATGTTCCATTTATCTATTTGCCTATTCTTTTGCCAATACCACTGTCTTGATTATTGCAGTTTCATAGTAAGTCTTGAAGTCAGATAAGGTCAGTCCTCCAACTTTCTTCTTTTCCTTCAATATTGTGTTGCCTCTTCTGGATCCTTTGCTTCTCCATATAAATCTTAGAATCAGTTTGTCAATATCCAGAAGATAACTTGTTAGGATTTTTACTGGTTTTGCATTGAATCTATAGATCAAGTTGGGAAGAACTGACATCTTGACCATCAAAGACTGGAGTTTTTAATTCTCAGACGTGTTCACACTAAGCACCCAACAATTTGTTGATTATAGTTCGGGATTTTCTACCCCAACCTTCATCCTCATGGTGGTTTCCTGTCATTAATCTCTGCTCCAATAAACCATGACCCCGTTATTTGCCTGTCTCTCCAATCTTGAGGGCACTGGTCTTCCCTGTGTCTTCCCCTCACTTACAGATCCAAGGAGAGTTGTTGCTTTTCAGACTGTTCAGGTTTTCACTTGTTAGGATGGAGTGATGCCTTCCAAGCTCTTTACATGCAGGACCAGAGACCAGAAGTCAAGGATTTTTTTTAATGTTATACATCTCTCAAAAAATCAAAAATAGAATTACCGAAGGATCCAGTAATTCTACTACTGAGTATGTATCCAAAGAAAACAAAAACACTAATTTAAAAAGATATATACACTCCTCTAATTACTGCATTAT
Organism: Mustela nigripes; assembly: GCF_022355385.1. Taxonomy (NCBI): domain Eukaryota; kingdom Metazoa; phylum Chordata; class Mammalia; order Carnivora; family Mustelidae; genus Mustela; species Mustela nigripes. Next base: position 15,738,449 of record NC_081575.1, read on the forward strand.
TAAAATACCCAAGATATGGAAGCAAGCCAAGCATCCATCAATAAATGAATGAAGATGAAGGTGTGTGTGTGTGTGTGTGTGTGTGTGTGTAATGAAATATTACTCAGCCATAAAAAGAATGAAATCTTGACATTTTGCAATGACATGCATGGGTGGAGCTAGAAGGTATAATGTAAGTGAAATAAGCCAGTCAGAGAAACACAAATACCATATGATTTCACTCATATGTGGAATTTAAGAAACAAACCAAATGAACAAAAACAAAAACAGAGACAAACAAAACGACAGACACTTAAATTTAGAGAACAAACTGGTGGTTGCCAGAAGGAAGGTGGAAGGGAGGGTCAAGTAGGGAAAGAGGATTAAGAGCTCGTGATGAGCACTGAGTAATGTAAAGAAGTGTTGAATCACTGTATTGTACGACTGAAACTAATTTAACACTATGTTAATTATGTCGGAATTTTAAAAAAACATAATTACATCTCATAATTTTGTATGTCAGGAGTTTGAGCAGGGTTGAGATAGCACTCATTCTACTCCATATGGCATCAAGTGGAATCAGATGGCAGCTGGACTGCTCTGGAACATTTTGTTGTTGTTGCAAACTACACATAAAATCTACCATTTTAAAAGGTACGGTTCAATGGCATAAAGTTTGTGCACCATGTTGTGTAACCATCACAGAACTATCTGGTTCTAGAACTTTCTTACTATCCCAAAAGGAAACTACACTAGCAGTCATTCCCCCATTTCCACCTCTCCCCAGTCCCTCAGTGCTCGTTATGTATTTTCTGTCTCTATGGATTGGCCAGTTCTTGGTATTTCGTGTAAATGGAATCATACACATATGCCCTATCTTGTCTCATTTGCCTTCTTTCACTTACCATAATGCTTGCAAGTTCACCCATGTTGTAGATGTGTTGGTATTTTATTCCCAGCAATGTATGAGGGTTCCAGTTTCTCTACATCCTCAACACTTGTTCTGTTTCTTTTTTATTATAATCGTCCTGGTAGGTGTGAAGTGTTATCTTATTGTGGGTTTGATTTGCAGGTCCCTAATGACTAGTAATGTTGAGTATCTTTCCATGTGCTTGTTGGTGCTTTGTGTATGTTCTTTGAAGATACTTTTTTTTCCAAAAAATTTTGGCCTCTTTTTCCTTAGACTGCTTCTTTACTGTTGAGTTGAAAGAATTCTTTTTATATTATGGACATTATATACATGCTTTGCAAATATTTTAAAATACTCCCAGCCTATGGGTTATCTTTTCACTCTCTTGATAGTCCTTTAATGCACAGAAGCTTTTAATTTTGCTAAGATCAAATTATCTATATTTTCTTTTGTTGTTTGTGCTTTTGGTGCCATGTTTAAGAAACCACTGCCAAATCCAAGGTCATGAAAATTAGCTCCAAAATTTCCTTCTAAGAGTTGTATGGCTTTAGCTCTTATTGACTTTAATTTTAAAGTTAATTTTTGTATATAGCATGAAGTGGGTATACAACTTCTGTTACTGATTTCTAGTTTGATTCTATTATGGCAAAGAGAATACTTTATAGGGGCCCCTGGATGGCTCAGTCGGTTAAGCATCCAGCCATTTGATTTTGGCTCAGGTCATGATCTCAGGATCATGGGGTCGAGCCCTGAGTCAGGCTCTGTGCTCACTGGGGAGTCTGCATGAGATTCCCTCTCCTTCTGCTCCCTCCCCACCACTTGCATGAACTCTCTCTCTCTCTCTCTCAACAAATAAATAAAATCTTTTTTTAAAAGATGCATGGGGCGCCTGGGTGGCTCAGTGGGTTAAAAAGCCTCTGCCTTCGGCTCAGGTCATGATCCCAGGGTCCTGGGATAGAGCCCCGCATCCGCATCGGGCTCTCTGCTCGGCAGGGAGCCTGCTTCCTCCTCTCTCTCTCTCTCTGCCTGCCTCTCTGCCTACTTGTGGTCTCTGCCTGTCAAATAAATAAATAAAATCTTTAAAAAAAAAAAAAGATACTTTGCATGATTTCAATCTTTTAAAATTCACTGAGACTTGTTTTATGGCCTGACATGTGGACAACCCTGGAGAGTACTTTGTGAGCACTTGAGAGTATGAACTCTGCTCTCTAAGTGTCTGTTAGACCTAATTGATTTATAGTGTTGTTCAAGTGCTCCATTTCCTTACTGATCCTCTAACTCGTCATTCTATCCTCTATCGTTCTGAGCCTAATGCTTAACCAGAGGTGAAATCTTATGGTCCTCTCAGGCCTTTTCTGACTCTGAGCCCTGCCCCGGGCATGCACATGGTTTTCTAGATACCCAGGTGCACACGGGAACACGTCAAAGGCCTTATTCTCCAAAGTAACTCATTCCCCAGTGTTTCCTTCCCAGAGGTGGGCCAAACAGAAGCAGTCCTTCTGGGAGCCCCCAGACAGGTTCAAACAGACAAACACAATTCCTTGGGACTAAGGTCCAATCCCCTCCCTCCAGAACCAGGAACCCCCACACTTAGAATGCAAGCTGCCATCCTCAAGACCAGGGAGGGAGTTGGGCAAGAATACGTTCAAATCCCCCAATACTCTCTTATCATGTCTCGATGGCTTTTTTCCTGATTCAGCATTTGCTTGGTTGCTGTAAATCTTTGACTATCTTCCAGAGTCCTTCATTCCCACAGATTTTTCAGTGTGTCTGGACAGGGATTGACCCCCCAGAGTATACTCCTCTGGCATTTTCCCCAACATCACTGGGTTCTGTGAGTGATGTTTTAAGGCTTAAATCCTAGCGTTAACATCTTCGTTTAACAATATGCACTGTTTCCTGAAAGGAATAACACATCACAGAAAAGATAAAACTAGAAATTTCTTGGGGAAACTGGGTGGCTCAGTTGGTTAAGTGCCTTCCTTCAGTGCAGGTCATGATCCCAGAGTCCTGGGATTGAGCCCTGCCTCAGACTTCCTGCTCAGGGGGGAGCCTGCATCTCCCTCTGCCCCTCCCCCAACTTGTGTGCTCTCTCTCTCTCTCAAATAAATAAAATCTTTTTAAAAAACTAAAAAATTCTCTAGTATTACCAAACTTGTGAAAATCCATAAAATGATTTATTTTATATATGCAAACTCAAAATATCTTTGTACACTTAAATTTTTGCAAATTAATACAGACATCACAATACTGCTCCATATAAACCTTTGTATAAACATTAAAGGAACTATATACATGATTTTTTTTCTTTTAGTGCTTTCAAAGCACAGAATGTCCAAGTCCACCTGAAGACTTTCTGGCGTTACATGCAAGAACAAATGTCGGGGTTGGGGTAGCCTCAGGTGCACTTGGTGATGTCTCTAGACAAAATAGAAGAGAGTTGGAGGTAGATCGTTTGTGACTCTTCCTGCCCCCTCCCACAGAGAAATAAGTTACCCGAATAGCAGCTTTCTTACTCTTTGATTCAAACTGTCCTGAATATTGCATGGTTTAAAAGGCACAACTAGGAATTGTTGAAAACTTTGTTCGGCACGCACAAGATGACCAGTTGGCTTCTGAACACCTATTCTTTTCTGGAGGACGTAGTAAGGGCACCGAGCAGTGCTCCATTTACAGGGGGCCCTTAGTCACTCTGGAAACACCCAGAACAACAAAGTTCCAAGGAGGAAACCCTTATCACATCTAGTAGGGGAGACAGTGTTTACTGAAATAAACCTGCAAAATTAACAATATCACCTTCCTCAACTGGGAAAAGAAACAACAAAACAACAAACTAATACTTTCAAGGAAAACTCTTAGGGCAAGAGCCACCTTTTACTTCCAGAGACTCATAAAATTAAAAATAATATAATAATAACAACAATAATAATAATAATAATAAAAGCTTCATGGCTTTTTCTTAGCTTCAGGAAGGCAATTCCCTTGGCCAAAACATTCTAGGAAGCTTTAACAATATTCTGTTCCATCCTACAGCACGGAGAACTTGCCCTTTTTTCTCCTTGGTCTTTGTATTAACACGATGATCGGCTGTTGATATGATTAACATTGTTGAGGTGGTGGTGGGAGTCTATTTTTTCTAGGACCTTCTCCAGGTACTGGATTAAGACTCGTCTTTTAAACCTAAAAATAAAGAGAGATTTTATTCACCAAAAGATAATAAAAGCACTTCCGACATAGGAGCGACAAAGTGGAAGGCGGGGGACAAAGTGGGGCTGGTGATCTCCACGAGGATCGAAAATGCATCCTCATGTAAAGATCCGGCTTAGCAAATACGAACAGTGCCAACTCAGGGAGGGCCCAAGTCTGCCTCAGAGTGTGGTGCTCCCAGAAGATTCCATAGAGTTGGATGAACGAGTTGGACTCAGATACTATCGATCTAAATGCCTCTGGAGACAGCATTAGCTATGAGTGAGGGCCAGGGCTGGAGAAAAGCCAGGCAGGGCTTATTCCTCCCCCGGCCCTGCACTGGGCCCTACTATTTCAAAAAAAAAAAAAAAATTAAAAAATGAAGGTCTCCTCTTTACACCCACCTTGAGGCTTCCTTGATGGTAAATTCAACAAATTGTTTCTTGACTGCAAGAGGCCCTTGCACTTCTTCAAGCAAAATGAAAATCCTTTCGTACTCTGAAGATATATATATTTAAAAAAAGACACTTCAGTATTAAAAAAAAACATGAATGGGAAATAAAATTCAATCTTTATATATCCTTGGGAGTTATTCTTCATGGGTGGAAAGTTAGATATAATTTGTATTTTAAATAGTCAAATCAAAACATCCGCCCTTTAGCTCCTAAGGAAACTCATAAATACTGCACAGATGTGGCAGACTGAGTCACGGCCCCCAACGTTGTCTGCCCCTCAATTCCCAGAACCTGCAAATACGTTATCCGATATGGCAGAAGGGACTTGACTTAACACATGGGATTAAGTTACGGATCTTGAGATGGGGAGGCTCTTTGTGTTTATACGTCAGCGTAGTCACAAACATCCAAATAAGAGGGAGGCCTTAGAGTTGGCATCAGAGAGGAAAGATGTCAGGAGGGGAGAAGAGGCAGGAGAGAAGGTGTGAACGAGACAGGCTCAAAGACAGAGGAAGAGGCCAGGAGCTAAGGAGGGCCGGCAGCCCGTGGAAGCTGGAAAGAGCAAGGAGACAGATTCTTTCTAGAATCTCCAGAAGGAGCTCTGGCCAGCCAGCACCTTCCTTCCAGTTCAGCGAAAACAATTTCAGGATTCCGACTTCCATGACTCTAAGAGAAAGGTGTACTGGGTCCCTTTAGTTAAAGCAAGAGGAATTGCTTTAAATGATGTGAAAACCCAATACTCCCCCAAAAATGTACCTCAAGAGAGAGCATGAATCATACCCCAAGTCACAGAATGAAGACCTTCCATTATATTATTGACGCATGTTCTTTCACTACTTACTTCGTCCAAATTTCCGAACTTCCTTCATTAACTGATGTTTTATATCAGCATTGATTCCTTGCGCCATGGCAGGAGTTATCTGCAAAGCGTTTGCTACAGTTCCCAAAGCAGATGTTCCTGAGACTTTCCGATCCTCTACAGAGACACTGCCACTTTTGCTTCCCCCCAGGATTGCGTTAGTCCCAGGTTTATGAATCAGGCCATCCTTCCTCAGACAAGCAAAGTCATCAGACAGAGAATCCAACTGGTTGTGTGGAATACCGTCTCCTGCCGTATTCATAAGCTCTGGCGGAGCAGGTTTTGACAGGAAGCCATCAGGTGTGAGCTGACCATTTTCCATCTTCTCCTCGTGGACCTCAGGAATGACCGTAACGTCTGGAAACCAAGTGAAGAAGTTAAGCTGTGAGGTAGGTGTGTTCCAGCCACCCCACAGGTAGATCCTGGTGCTCCTCAGTTATGAGGAAATTCTTTGTTTCAGAGAGCAAGAAGATGTGCAGATGGAGTCTGAGAGCCCTCCAACTGAGCTCAAGGAGATAATACCACAAACCGTTTGGTTCTCGTCCTGGTGCTCCAAATACACATGGAAATCAAGTCATACACTACAACTAATAAACATTCTCTGATCCCTGGCAGCCATGGCCTAACGCTGCCTGTGTTTTACAAGCTGAAAAGCAGCAAGTCTCACATGATGTCATGATTCCTGTCACTGACATACGGGTTAAAGCCTCTGCCTTCAGCTCAGGTCATGATCCCAGAGTCCTAGGATCGAGCCCCGCTATGGGCTCTCTGCTCAGCAGGGAGCCTGCTTCCTCTTCTCTCTGCCTGCCTCTCTGCCTACTTGTGATCTCTGTCTGTCAAATAAATAAATAAAATCTTAAAAAAAAAAAACACCATGCCTCACTGAGTTTGGTGCCACACTACGTGGGCCCCCTGCAACCTCTCTTTTCTACCTCAAAAGTTCTGAGGAAAACAGAGGTGGCCATTAGGTCTCAAGGCTCTATATGGACTCCATCACCAAAAACCTTTGTCTGTATATGATTCTCATCATTCCCTTCTGTGACAAAGAAGTGGGTTTCCTTTTCCTCCCAAGTCTGATCCCTGTACTTCATATGCTCAGCTTCCCCAGGCCAGGCACTGAGTCAAAGCCCGGGGATCAGCAGGGAATGAGAAAGACGGAAGCAATCCGTATCCTTATGGAACTTACATCCTCACGGAGAAGGCAGACAGTAAGTGCACAATGGGCAAAGGGAATAACACACTTTGACTTTGTGTTGGGAAGGAAGGAAGCAGGGATGTGAGTGAGAACAGGATGGAAGCCTCCACGAGGCGAGGTCAGGCAGGGTGCTCCGAGGAGGGGACCCCTGGGCAGAGCCAGGAGCAGGAGACAGAGCCGGCCCGTGCACACACACAGAGGCGGCGGTCTGGTTGCCGTGAGGGCCGTGCACAGCCCCTATTGGGGGACAAGCCGGGGCCATGGAGCAAAAGTCAGAGGCAGAGAGAGCAAGGAAGACATGGAAAGGACACGTGATGGTAGGAGAGGCTGGCAGGGCCAGGTCGTGCACGGCATGGAGACCAGTCTCAGGATCGCAGACTCTGTTCTGAGTGCAAGGGGAGGGGACGATGGGTTTCGGGATGGATGTGGCATGATCTGGTTTCTGTGCGGACAGGGTCACTCCGGCCACAGGGCAGGGTATGGGTTAGACAGGGCCGAGAATGGGAAGCAGGGAAATCAGATGAGAAACTGCTGTAGTAGTTTGGGGACAGATGGTGGCAGCATACACTAGAGGGATGGAGACAAAGGGGGCAAGACAGGGATTCCATCGGGTGTCAGGTTGCCCAGATTTGCTAAGAGACGGAAGTGAGAGAAGAACTGAGAGAAATCATGGTGACTCCAACGGTTTTCACCTGAACCCCTGGGGAAATAACAGTGCCAGGGCTGGCCAGGGGCTGGTGCCCACCTGCTCGTTGAGAAGGGATTGCGCCCGGCTCCTCCCGGCCTGGCTCAGTGACCTCACGCCCAGGGCCTGAACTCAAGAATGCTGGCATTATTTACACTGCAGAAACCTGCAGACACTGTAATCCAGGGTTTCGCTCTCCCAGCCCCCACACCCTCCAACGGCCGGCCGGCTGTCACACAGAGCTTTAGCAGCACACACTGCCAAATGGTGTCACTTAAGATTAAGCGTCATGCCCTGGGGACAGCTGTGGGGAGAGCTGTTATGGAGACAGCAGAGGTGGGGCTTTCCCAAGAACCACGTGAAGCCCACTGAGTTTTGTCTGCCTATCGGACATCTCGGTGGAGATACCATGTCCATCGACAAATTCAAGTCTAGTTTTTGGAGCAAGCTGTAGTCCAGAGAGGTAAATACGTGAGTTGTTGACACGTGTATCTCTTGGAGAGCCCAAGACTTTACGGGATCACCTAGGGAGGGGAGAGGGGCCAGGATGGAGCCTTGGGATAGAGGCTGTACACTATTTACAGCCTCTATTTACAGAGAGAAGGGCAGGTACCACAAAGAGAGGATCAAGAAAAACTGCCATAAAAGGGCAAAGAAAACCAGGGGCCGTAGTGTCTAGGAACTGGAGAAAGTTTCCATGGGGAAGGGAGCAATAAACCACGTCAGATGACACGAAGGAGCAATGGCCACGGGTGGCAGACATGGGGGACCCTGATGATGCCCGTGGCAACGGAAAGGCAAGGCGGATCTGGACTGCACTAGGTGAGAGCAGGATGGGTACATGAGGCCACAAAGGCAGCCCAGACCCAGCCGCGGTCTTCTTGAGCCTGTTCGCTCCTGCTGCTTCAGAAACCTGCTGCCTCTTTCTGATTCACGCAGCAGACCTGCTCCCACCACCACAAGCAGGACCTCCGCTCCCCCACGGGGCACCTTGGGTTTAATAACAATTTACTTAACGACCGAAAAGCACATGCGAAAGACATGAGTACAAAGGAAACGGAAAGTTGCTTAGGGTCTTAGTCCTCTAGGAGCCATAAGGAAAGCACAACCACTACTCTATACCTGTATGGACAAGGGTGGGTTTTAGGAGGTTTGGATAAGATGGTAACCACGAGGCTGAGGGTGGTCCCTTGCCGCCCACGTGGTTAGTTACAGTAGGTGGTGTTTGTGGTCTCGCCAACAGCAGGGACATACTCCGCCTTCTCTTAGATGACAGAGGACTGCTGGCTTCTCCCGGGCGCTTCACTTTGTTTTGTGGCCCTGCTACGAACTCATCTGCTTCATCAATCATCATTCCCTAGAAGACATCAACGAACGCGTTCCATTAAAGACCACATGTCCCACCCCCAACACAGGCCTTGCCACTCTGCTCCAGCAGAACGGGGCGCCAAGGTCAGACACAGTACAGTCATGATCACACAGAAAGCTTGAGGAATGAGCGACTCGCATCAGCTGAAATGACCTTTCTGCGGAAGGATGAACCATTCAGAACCAACCTTGGATAAAGGAAACAATTCCCTTTTGTGTGCTTTTGCACTTTAAACGCATCATTAGGAAATATTGATTATCCCTGTACAGAATGCTGCATGGAGATGGTGCGCGGCAGGCAGATGGAAAATGTCATTCCCCTGACATGCTCACAGAGATTCAAATATGTCCACCGTGGGGGCTTTTCACTCTTGGGGGGTACAGGATGAGAGCAGACATGTAAAAGGGTAGCTAAAAGCTGTTCTCATCCAAGGATAACCCAAGAATATGAAAGTATTTTCATAAAATCATGAATGATATTTCCAAGGCACTTCCCAAAGCAAGACTACATGCCAGGTCGTGTTGGAAAATGGTATTACACGCACTCACTCAACACTCCACAGGGCTTTGTTAGTTAAGCATAACAAGCAGCCCCAGCGCTACAGAGGAAGAGACCAAGGCACAAAAAGATTAAGAAAAACTCCAATTAATTGAGGATAGGGTGAAGTGGAATGCCTTCCAGTCTTGTTTTGTTACAAGAGAGATTACTGTATGGTCTGTACCTTAATACCAATTGTCTTCTCCATGTGTGCAGATATAATCCCCATGAGTCCTCATCCTGAAATGGTCAAGTCAGCATCTCTCCCTCCCTCTCCCACCCCCACCACACTCCACATTAAGATTCCAGTGGGACAATCCAAATAAAGCAACATCACCTAGTACTTCCTATTTCAAAAGGAACAGTTAGTTCATCACGGTCTAGATAGAGCATTAGCGATCTGAGTCATGGAAATAGGAAATAAATGGCAATCTCAATATTAAAGGAATTGGTGTGTAAAGGTGGGAATGCATATAGGCTCAAAGCTGGAAAGATGTGAGTTCAAATCCTGACTTTCATCAGCCGTGTTAGTTGACTGTTGTGAGTCTTGATTTCTTCTTATTAAAGGGCAGATGGGAACGCTCATCTACACTGCGAGCACAAGATGCGATCATTTGAAACGCCAGCTCCTACTTGGTACCCAATTAAGGCCTATTATTTTCTTCAAGCAACACACCTTCACATCCATTCACAAAGAGCCCTAGAGTCCTATTTTATTTTTTAAACAGAGGGATAAGCTCTGATTTATATTCATCTTGCCCAAAAGAAAGGAAATGTAGCAAGGATATCACAAGGTAGGCAAACCTAGAAATCGGCATCTTACCTTCTTATCTTGTTTGAATGGGTTGCCAAAAGTATGCAGTCTTTTTGGTTGATCAGGATCAATCTCTCGAAGGGGGGAAGCCAATGTCTTTAGATACTCCTGATAGTTACCCATTTGTGCCACTGGAACGCTATGAAGGGAATCTGTAACATCACAGGAAGAGACAGAGATGCTCTACAGTGCTCTACAGTGCCAATGCCCTGTTTTGAGAGGACACGATCCTAGCTGGCTTTAACAATGTGGACCTTGGCATCCAAAGCCTAAAATCTCAAATCCAAAGATCCAAAAGCATCTCTCTTCATCCCACTCAATACTCGGGGTACCATCACTACTGCCTACAAGCTCCAATCACTAGGATGACCACAACTCCCTTCTCCATCCAACTGGGTTTGAAAATGGGCTGACATTTAATATGCCACCACCCAACCTGGGGTGCCATGTTTGTTCTGCATTTCAAAGAGCCTAGGCTCCATGGTTCTCTCTCATCATCCAGAGAACCTTGGATAGTAGGCCTTATGTTCTTGGGAGAATGTAATTAAATCTACAGGCTCTCTTCCTAGTGAGTCTTTCTCCTCGCCACAAAACTTGGTGTATGATTGCAAGAGATGGGCTGACTAAGATTTGCTCAGTTTAATGGACAAATGACTCCTTTTAAAATGAACAAAAGGGAGTAAAGGGGAATTGTACACCATCACCAATTATCCTAGACACTCTCCGGTTCATTCTTTTCATCTAAATGAGGAATTCTGGATCGAATTCATCATGGCAGGCCAGGTTGTACAATTTCCAAAATATGACAGACCTAGCTCCTGCCACTTTCCAACTCACGAAACCTGGACTTAGCTATTAAAATGCTCGTAAGACGGAGAGAGAGAGAGAGTCAAAGCAAGAAACACACTCCTAACCATAGTGAACAAACTGATGGTTACCAGAGGGGAGAGGGTTGGGGGGATGGGTGAATCAGGTAACAGGGATTAAGGAGGGCACTTGTGATGAGCTCCCACTCTTTGGATGTAAGTGCTGAATCACTAAATTGTACACCTGAAACTAATATTACACTGTATGTTAACTAGACTGGAATTAAAACAAAAACTTCAAAAAAAAAAAAGATGCTCACTCTCAGTTTCCATGTCCATAAAATGGGCATAAAAGCAGTATCTCTCTCATGGGACTGTTTTGACGCTTCAAGAGCTGAAGCCTGCAGGCCGATTAATGCACACCTCCCCTAAAACCTGAGGACAAGCAACTTGTGCCTGGGGAGTGTAGGGATTTAGCAAAAATGGGCATTCTAAGCCTTTAAAGATTACAAAATAAACCTACCAGTTATGCAGTAAGTGCCTTCATGTAAGTCAGGCTTGACGTTTTCCTAATCAATAAAAAATACTGCTTTGTTCATTTACCTTCATCTTGTCCCACAATAAACTTGTGCGTCTTCAGGAGATTGGATCTCATTCTCGTTAACTGGTCTAAAAGACCTCTACGCGGAATATCATAAGCATTTCTATATGTCTGAGGTTTCAAATCCTATTTGAAAGGGAACAAATAATTTCAGTCACTCCTGAGGCTTTTGGTGTAGAAGTGTCATTCTTAACTCTCTTAAAATCTTGGGGAAGAGAGAGAGAGTCAATGTAATTAACTTATGGTAGAACTAGGCTGGTGGCCAATTAGACTTTGATGGCCTTGTTCTGAATTCCAATATACCCACACAGTATTCAAAGCACTGGGAATATCCTTTTCCAAGTATGTCAGCTGGCCTGGCCAGTTCTACCCAACATGGACCTTGTCTATGAGAAATCGTGGGTCCAGGGGTCCGGGCAAGGCTGGCCCAGACTCTCACTGGTGCTCTGCTGCCCGAGTCTCTTCATACCTGATCCTCTTCCTTGTCCTCTCCTCTCACAGGGGCTAGATCAGCAGTCCAGCCTGAAGGCTCTCCCTGCCCACTTCTGTCCTCTCTTCCCTTTATCCTTGACAGACATTACCCACCCCACCCCCTCTGGAATGCATCTTGTGCATTTCATGCCATATCGGCATCTGCTGGCAGGACAATTCCTAGACTGGTCCGTACGGATAACCATGAAGTCCAAAACAGGATCGTAATCATTTCAAAACGAAAATAATACGACATAAACGTATCAGACAAGTTCAAACAAACACAAATGATTTATGTCACGGTTTACCTTGTTTAAGAGCCCTAACTGGAAGCCAGCAAATTCTTTGGTATTCAACTCTGTCAGTCTTGGTGCACTTTCCCCTATGATTTCTTTCAATAGTTTTCTAAAATTTTTACTGTGCGTCAAGGACACGCCAACTCCAGAATGGTTTTTCACTCTGATTCCAATTTCCTGGGGAGGTTTCTTCCCCACGGATGCTAGTATTCGTTCTGACTCTAGTTTGGTCTAAAATGAAAGTACATAATATGTTAAGAAAAGATCTACATTATCACAGTAGTTTTCACTACTTAAGAAAGGTAATACTTTAAGAACCCCACAGAACAACTTTTCAATCATAAATCACAGAAAAACTGATAATTAAACATTTCCCTGTGCTTCTCTGTGCTAGCACAGCAAACAGGGAGGGTAGAAAGGTAAATAACTTACTACATTTTTTTCTCTTGTCTAGTGTCAAAATTTGATTGAATCATGGAGAGAATGGAAACTGTGGCTAAGATTTCCGTTCATAGACATTTAAAATCCCATTTTGTTGTTATAGAATCTAGTCTAAGTCAACATATTTATTTCAGATCCAGACATAAAGGTTTAAGACTCTGAATGTATAAATGTAAACTAGTGCTAAAATTTGGATTACATAGATTGGCATTACATCTGGAAAAATTAAACTGTTTGTTTCTAATATCGGACTGCCCCCAGAAAAGTAACGCTTAATTTAACAAACATTACCATGTAAATAATATGTAATGTATATACTCAGTAATCTTCTAGCTAATTGGCAAAAAACACCCCTCTTACTAGACACTGTTAAACCACATTGATAAATATTGCTTGACAGCGTATTATAGGAATATATTGGGCATATTTTGGGATTTACATACATCTGAGATGGTTCAAGGAATACTGGCAACATAGTTATTAAATTAGTAATTAAATTAGTAATTGGAGTAATTATAAATTAGTAATAATCTTTTTCTTTTTCTCTAAAAGAAGGAATCCTGCCAATGACCAGTAAGCCCAAAAGAATTTTGAGTTTCTTATGATTAGGTCAGAGATACCCACTAATTCTCACTATGCTTGGAATTAAGTACATGTATTATCTTTTGCAAAAAATTAAGTTATGAAATAAGGGAGAAGAGCAAATGAAGGGTCTGTTTCCAGAAATGGTCCCAAAATCCCATTCAGAAAACTACACAAGCAACGTGTCTCAGAAGGTCCCAGAACTTGCATGAGTTTCAACTCTGCTCACTATTCTTCCTTGTGGCCATACCCTGCTGACACAGCCTTAAAGGCCTAAGGTAGACATCAAATAAAAAATATATATAAATCAACAGGTCAATCAATCAATAACCAAAACAAAACATTAACAACAACAACAAAAATCTATTAGCAGAGAGGAAAGGGGGTCGTGGGGACACTCAGTAAACCAGAAATCTAGGTTTGCCTTTACTGTCTCTTGCATTTATGAGCATGCTGGCCGGTCAAGAGCTGGTAAGTCCCAGGCCGTCCTTCTGTCTAGGACAGGTCCTCGCCAGGAGTGTCAGTATCCCCAACTGTGGAGTCATTTTGGTTCTTTAGTGAAATCTGACACTCTTTTGCTTACTACTGTCTGTCTCCTACAGGCCCAGCTTCCAAACATGTCTGACTCAAAGCCTGACAGCCACTACAAATGCTAGCTAGTACTGGTCCCTACCTGGGAAAACCCTTGTGCAGAAGAAGAAAGTAAAAAGGCAAAAAGGCTGCATCACCTTGTCATATAACGTAAAACATTTGTATGGCAGTAAAGCTCTAACTCAGTATTTCTCAAATATTTCCATCCTGCAAGAATGGGCTAGGTAGAGGTGAGAAGTATGATAAGTAGGGGTGAGTGGAGAATGAGGTACTAATAGAGGTGAATAATGGTAAATGAGGTTGGGGGGGATAAAGGAACAGATGGAGGGCAAGAAGAGGGGACGCTGAACTCCACTCTTCAGGTTCCTTTGGGGCCCGTCACCCTCCAGTGCAAGGAACACTGGTCTCATCTCCCCGTCTCCAAGAAAAGGCATCTGCGTATTTATTGCCTAAATACGAATGTCAGGCAAGACGCTGAATCACACCATGCCTCCGAGGGCTGACCTAAAGAAGGTGGGGAGGGTGCTCTAGCCCAATGTGACTTGAGGAGAAATTAGGTTTAGGACAGACAAAATGTGACCCATGAAATAATCTGACTAAGCCTCTGCCCCTCTTAGGCCACAAGGTTATCAACCAGCTTGTGGGCAGCACAAACCGGCGAGCAAAAGGAGAAATGGCACAGTATCCAATGACACTGACAGACCCTTAACTGTAGTTTAATGGTGAAGCTAGAAGCCATAGAGAATCACATTATTACTAATCCATAAAGTGGAGAAATAGATACACATTTAATCTGAAAAAAGTACAATTACACTAAAGAATAAGGAAATGCACTTCTGAGGGCAAAGGATTTTTGTTTGTTTATTTTTACCAATACTACCTGTTGGCTGAGTTTTTTAAGGTAAGAGATAACACTGTAACTAAGTCCACAATCTAAATTATCTGATATCAGATTTGGAGCTCCCATCATCCTTAGTGCTTTCTTTAATGGCTATAAGGAAACAAAATACACAACAGTAAGAATAGAATAAATCTTAAAATACTCAAAGTTCAGTTATAAGGGGCAAAGGGACACGATTCATTTCTTAGAAGTCAAGGTGCTGCACATAAAACCAAACATGGAACATTAAAAAGTGGCAATGAATACAGCAGAGGAGTAAGAAGCAGAAAGTAACAAAATCAGAAGACAGTGGGATAAGAAGAGCAAGAAACAGCAAATTCAAACAGGTAAATTGCTTTCAGACTTAAGTCCCGAGTCATAAAATCATTTTCATATTGCATTTTATCGTGCACCCCATTCCTGCCATGGTAAATACTAACACACCCCAATTTCTCCTCCCAGTGATACCAATGGTACCCTTTAAGATTCTGCCTTTTCACCTCTAGAAACTTGGCTCAAAGTTTGCCATATCCGCCTCTGAAATGATTTTGATCATCTTGATTTCGATTATACAACCAGTTCAAAATCATGACTGTTTTTTCCCAAATTGTAGAAACCCAAATGAGGCCAAGTAGCTTTTTGTTCTTTTTGGATTCCCCTCCCCCAACCAGCACCCTTGCCTCGTGCTGTGTCTTGGACACATTTAACAGGCAGAACGTCCATATCCAGCCTTCCGAGTTGTTTTTCAGAGGGAAACCCCATACTGAAAATTTCTAGAGTTAAAAAGGGAAGTTGATATCATACATGAATCCAGACCTATTTTTCTTAAATCCCCAAATTCCACTTTCATAAGGTTACTTTTCATAAGAGAAACACAGATAGACGTGTTGTTATTAAAAAAAAAATGGCAGTTAAAGGCAATAAAATAAAGAAACAATTCTCTTACACATAACTTGAGAAGACAGTGGCGATACAAATATTTAGCAATAAAAATATTGAGCTTATTTCAAGGGTCCAGTGTTTGGTTCACTGACATTTCTGGTGACAAGAATCATCACTGATACAGCTAATACATATATATACACATAAATACATACTAATAAGTAGTACGGAGGCAGAGTTTTTAAGTAGCTGTCAAAAGCCTGTCGCCACTTCAGATTTGCCTTAAGCTTGTGAACTTTAAACAAGTCATCTGTAAGAGAAAAACCAAAGCATTACGTGATTCCAGTTCTAAATTCCAAGATCGAAACCAAGCAACCTGTATCCGTTATATCATTTTCTAGACATCTCAAGTTTTATATACATTAGCTGAACATTCATTGATCTGATTGTCTTTTTTGGTACTATTTACCAAAATTATATAGAGTATTTTTCTAGAAAAAAAAAATCTCAGGTTAGATATTCCTCTGCCATCTGTGAAGCTACTTAAATCATATTTAATCATATTAAAGCCGACTCCGATCCACGTGAACTTTCTGACCTGTTACATTTTGGTAACACGGCTGTACTGATTTCCCGTGAGGGGGACTCCATGGTCACTGGCTGATAAAATATTTCTTTTATGCGAATGGAGGGTGGAAAGGCAACAACAAAACCCCGAACTCAGAGAGGCAGAGAACAGCTCACTGGTGGCCAGAGGCCAGGCAGGGGCAGGGTAGATGAAACGGCCAAAAGCTGTCGAATGGTACAAACTTCCTGTTACAAAATAAGTAAGTCCTGGAGGTGTACTGCACAGCACGGTGACTCTAGCTAATGATCCTGTATTGCCTATTTGTAAAGCTGCTAAGAGAGTAGATCTTCAAAGTTCTCATTGCAAGAAATTTGTGGTCGTGTGTGATGATGGATGTTAACTAGTGTTTGCAGTGTTCTTTTCACAGTATGCACAAATTTTGACTCATTATGTCGTGCATGGGAAACTAATGTTATGTGTCAATTATATGTCAATAATTAATGCATACATAAATGGAGGGTGTTGTAAAGAAACTTTACAAAGTATATGAGAACAAAAGCGAAGCCTCTAACTTCCAGGCAAGAACAGTGAGCTCTAAATTATGCTTTGGATTCACTTTTTTCCTATTCCACACCCAACCCCCACCCTTCATTTCTTCCATTTCAAGCCAAACATTGGGTCTGTCAAATGTTAGTTAACAATTAGGTCATGGCACTAGTACATGCTAGTGGAGACGTTAGGTTGAAGTTTGAAACTCTGTACAACTAAGTATGTTTCTTGAATACCATGCGCATTAATACCCCTAAAGATACTGTCCTTAAATAAGCAGACATCCCTTACCTTTCTCAAACTTAAATTTAATTGTTTTAAGAATCTAAATGCATAAACTACAGAAAAATTTCCAAACCATGTCATTATCTCCTTCCAAGGGTACGAAAAATGTATTTTTATATATTAATTCAAAATTGATATCGTCAGACATCAACAGAAACCTGCCACACTTAATACAAATGCCAAAGTTATTTTGAATTCATCTTCTATTTTGTTTCTTCAGGTTTCATTGGCTCTTATCCAAAAAAATCCAAATGCTTTACTTCCAAGAACAAAAGCATCCCTATGCCATATGCATAATTTCTCTACAAATAGGCCTATTCTTTGAAATGCTGAATTACTTTAGTTAAGAAAAGCAACTACACATTTTCTTCCTTTTACTGCTATAATAAATTATTCACCCCTGCCGAAACTAATTTAAATGAATTTACAAAGTCATAAAATGTGGGTCTTTTGTTCTTTTGGCGCAGGGTAGAAAGAACAAAGAAAAACAGATCTGAAGAGATTTCTGGCCCATTGTAACATGCAGGTCCTTTAAAGACCATTCATATCTTGATAGAAAGCAACGCGAGACGGTGGAAATATGCTGTTATACTTGGGTCTTTATGTGGAGTCTGTTGGGAATTAAGCAGATTTTTAGAAACTGACAAATTGAAATACAAGACTGGGGAGACATTTAGATATAAATAGATTAGATAATGAGAGTCAAGAATAGTCTTAGAATTTCAAACAATGCCAATTGCAATGATTCCACCAATTAGTCTAACTGAGTCTAATTATTTCTTGCTGGAGTTTTTGAAACGGGGGAGGAAGAAAGAAAATGTTCCGCAGCCTAGATTAAGGGTAGAGAGCTATGGGGTAAGGGCCACTTGAGTCACATTCTCCATGGGGCAGGAAATGATGTTCATGGCGTTGTATGAGGATGGGCCCATGAAGACGTCATAAACACTCAGCTAGTCAACATTTGAAAGACAAAGACATCAGAGTGTAGGAGAGTGAAGTGATACTGCCCACACCTCAAAAACTAGTAACATTTTCCCTTCCATTCGTTTCTCCCCATTTCCTGCTGAAAAAAAAAAAAAAAAAAAA
>NC_081575.1:15756575-15876603 GCF_022355385.1 Mustela nigripes
CTTAATTAAAAAAAAAAAAATAGGGGCGCCTGGGTGGCACGGTCAGTTGAGCATCTGACTTTTGGTTTTGGCTCAGGAGGTGATCTCAGGGTCATGAGACTGAGCCCCACATAGGGCTCAGTGCTCAGTGGGGAGTCTGCTGGGATTTCTCTCTCCCTCTCCCTCTGCCCCCCGCCTCCATACTCTCTCTGTCTCTCTAAAATAAAAAATCAAATAAATAATTAAAAAAAAAACCAGGTGAACTGACTGTGGTAGAGTTAAGAAAAAAAGTTGTTACAAATGCCTTAATTTCTGTAGTTACTGGCCCTCGATAGAAAAAAAATACTCCTTATTGAGAGATAATCTTGCTATGATACTGACATGATTCTCATGATGGCTCATTGATCCAATTAAGCCTCACTTATCAATTCCAGGTAAGTTTTAGTGCTTAAATAATTAAAGCTCTGTTAACTACTTCTGATGGAAATCCTGAATCGATAAAGAAAAAAAAATAAGGGTGACCTTTATGGACAGTTATCATACTATGCAGTAATATAGTGATGTTTCTGGGCATTAGGAAGTGTACATGCCTTCCCTTGCCTTTTTACTAAATATCCTGCCCACCAAACTGCAAAAGTATCCTACATCTTTATATAATGTCCTTCATATGGAATAGCAGTGCCTTTAAGAGCTATTAAAATAACACAGGTTTCAGGACGCCTGGGTGGCTCAGTGGGTTAAGCAGCTGCCTCCAGCTCAGGTCATGATCCCAGAATCCTGGGATCGAGTCCCACATCAGGCTCCTTGCTTGGCAGGGAGCCTGCTTCTCCCTCTGCCTCTGCCTGCCACTCTGCCTGTGCTCACTCTCGCTCCTCTCTCTCTGATAAATAAATAAATAAAATCTTAAAAAAAAAATAACACAGGTATCAATGATGACAGCAGTAATGACAATGCTAATAGCATAAATGAACAGTTACTATTGGCAATTTAACTGCATTAATTCATTTAATCCCAACTAAATGCTTTTGGGATATGTACTATCATTATGCCCATTTTACAGATGAAGTAAGTAAGGCACAAAGAAACTATGTATCTTATCCAAGCTCACAAAGCCAGCAAATGGCAAAGCCAGGATCCACATGAGGGCAGCTATGCTCTACAGTCCACAGTCTTTTCTTTTTTAAGATTTATTTGTTTGTTTACTTGAGAGGGGGGAAGGGGCAGAGGGAGAGTGGGAGAGAGAGAATCACAAGCAGACTCCCCACTGAGTGGGGCACCTGACACGGGGCTTGATCCCATAACCCTGAGACCATGACCTGAGCTGAAATCACGAGTTGGACACTCAACTGACTGAGTCACCCAGGCTCCCCTCACAGTCCATACTCTTAACAATATGGGACTACACAACCCAGAAAGCGAAGTAATGGCGGAAATGTCGAGAGCGTCTAGTTCAGAACTCAACACAAAACCCAAGTTTGGGATTCAGGGGCACAAGGACCTCCAGCCTCTAAGGGTATGAAAAACCCCATGCTCCCTGGGAAGACAAAGGTTACAGAAAAGCCCGGAAATGGGTATTTAAGGCCAAAGGACAGAATAGGAACTGAGTCAAGGACAGACTGACCCTCAAATGGATGCGTGGCATTGGGGAAGGGGAAGGATTCAAAGATGAGTCTGGGGTTCCTGGTTTGAGATGTTTGCAGAGGGACAGTGATGTTCTAGGCAGGGCTGGATCCTTGGTGTCAGAAGTTAAGGAGGACCAGGGACAGATGTGACTGTGACACATGTACCTCTTGCGATGGAAGACACTGCAGGGAGAAGGGGAACTTGGCATTTGGGGAAGAGGCAGACTAATGGGTGACAAGCAGCCGTTGCTGGGAGTTGACCTTACCTAGTACTGGGGAGTGCAAGAGTGGGCAACATGTGGCTACTTAGGCACAGCAGGTTTAGACAAAGGAAGGACTCGATGTCTCCTCTTCACCTCTATTACCCGCAAGACCAGCAAAGCCCATGCTTAGAGAGCAGTTCTTGTTATGGTGAAGAGCTGCTCATCTCAATCTCTACCGGGAGACAAGCTACCATGGTTAGGGGCACTTTCACATAATAATTTGGAAGGCAGGCTGAGTTGAGACCAAAGATGAGATCCCAGAATTCAGCCCCTAATAGTTCTACAGAAATTTTCCACTGCCCTGTGGTAATAAGGCCACCCCCGCCCCCACGGTGTCATTGAAGACCATGTGGGGAGGAGTATCGAGGAACTCCTACTTCTCCCAGCCAGGGAGGTATCATTCTAGTGAGGATGCAGAACCCCCGCCCAGCCCCCAACAGCAGTAACGAGCAGCCCCCCTCCCTAAGAGTGTCAACAGAGGCCAAGTGGGGAATCTGGACTTCTACCTGCTCCTGGCACTAACAAGGCAGTACCTTGCAATCTCTGCCAGGAGGGTGAGAGGAAGCTGAACCAGGAAGCTTAAATAAGATCGAGACTCAGAACCCAATACTGAAAAGGCACAGGATTCAATGGAAAATCACTCGTCTCACCAAGAACCAGAAAGATCTCAAAACACATTCAAAAGACCATCAAGAGATGCCAACACCGAAGTGACAGAGACATTAAAAATATCCAGTAAAGATGTAAAAGGAGCCAGCATAAAAAAATGTTTCAACAAGCAATTTTAAACAGGCATGACACAAATGAGAAAACAGAAAGCCTCATCAAAGAAAGAGAAAGGAAAAAGCTGAAGATGTAAAGAAGAACCCAGTGGAAATTTAGAACTGAAAAATACAAAAACCAAAATAACAAACTCAATGGAGGGGCTCAAAAGCACAATGGAGGGGACCAAGTAAATCATCAGTAATCTGGAAAAGATAACACAAGAAATCACCCAGTCTGAAAACAGCACACACACACACACACACACACACCCCACCACCACCACCACCAAAATGACCAGATCCATAATTTGAAAATCTTTCCCGTAGCTTGCCTTTTCACTCTGCTGATTACAGCCTTTGCTGCACGAAAGTTTCTAAGTTTGATGGATCCCCATGTGTTTATTTTTGATTCTGTTGCTTGTGCTTTTGGTGTCATGTCTCTATAATTTTTTTTTAATTTCAAGTTTTTATTTTAATTCCAGTTAATGAAATACAGTGTTATTATATTCATTCCAGGTATAAAATTTAGTGATTCGGCACCTGCATACAACACCCAGTGCTCATCACAACAAGTGCCCTCCTTAATGCCCACCCCCGGTTCCCCCCACTCCTCCCCTCTGGTAACCAGCAGTGTGTTTTCTATGGTTAAGAGTTTGTTTCTTGGCTTGCCTCTCCATCTTTTTCTCCCTTTGCTCATTTGTTTTGCTCTTTAAATTCCACATAGGTGTGAAATCATATGGTATTTGCCTTTCTCTGACTTATGTCACTTAGTATTATACTCTCCAGGTCCAACCACATAGTTGCAAATGGCAAGATTTCATTTTTAATGGATGAGTAATATTCCATTATGTATATATACCACCTCTTCTTTATCCATTCACCTACCGATGGACACCCGGGCTGCTTCCATCATTTGGCTATTATAAATAATGCTGCTATAAATATGAGGTGCATGTATCCCTTTGAATTAGCATTCCTGTAATCTTTAGGTAAATACCTAATAGTACAATTACTAGATCACAGAGTAGTTCTATTTTTAACTCTTTTTTCTTTCTTTTAAAAATTTTTTAGGAATCTCCATACTGTCTTCCCAGTGTTATTATTTCTTTTTTTTTATACTATGTGGTCTTTTTTTTTTAGGATTTTATTTATTTATTTGACAGACAGAGATCACAAGTAGCCAGAGAGGCAGGCAGAGAGAGAGGGGGAAGCAGGCTCCTCGCTGAGCAGAGAGCCCGACATGGGGCTTGATCCCAGGACCTGGGATCATGACCTGAGCCGAAGGCAGGGGCTTTAACACACTGAGCCACCCAGGTGCCCCAATGTTATTATTTCTTACAATTGCATGTGACTCTACAAGTATCTGAAAATAAAAAGTAGTCTTAAAAACAGAAAAATAACACCATTAACACCATTAGTCTAAGTGGAGGTTATCTAGTCTAATCCTACACTTTACAGTCAGCAAAACTGAAAGCCATAAACGATGAAACTGTGCCATTTGTGTACAGCTAAGTGCAAAAAGTTGGACAGAGAAAGGGGGGAAATGTATGACTTCACTCATATGTGGAATCTAAAAACACAAAAGAAATGAATAAACAAACAAAAAGCAGAATCAGACCTGTAAGTCCAGAGACTGAACGGATGGAGGGACGGGGGGTGGGGGGATGGGTGAAACGGGTGAAGGGGAGCGGGAGGTGCAGGCTTCCAGTTACGGAATGACTACGTCACGGGAATAAAAGGCACAGTATAAGGAATGTAGCCAGTGGTATTATAACAGTGCTGTGTGGGGACAGATGGCAGCCACACTTGTGGGGAACACAGCAGAACATACAGACTTGTCCAGTCACCATGTCATACACCTGAAACTGTGTGACATTGTGTGTCAACCACACTCATGTAAAAATATTTTTACGAAGTCATTAATAACTAATAAATTTATTTGAATTTATAAATAATTTAAACAAATCCACAAAATATAGGTACCTTCTATCAGTACCCTTATGAAGCTCAAAGACATAACCTACATTTTATATCAGTAACAATCACCTTCGAGAGGACATTTCTAGACTGGACTAAGAAATAAAGTAGGTAGACTATATACAAAACAATCATATGCTAATCTATTTAGGATGACCCATTCTTAACCTGCTTAACTTGCAACATTTGAAGGAACTGCTTTTTCAGTATACTTAGTATAAACACTATTTATAGCACTAAAAATCTTATGCTTTTAATGACTTGATTAAAACACAAAGGTTGAAACTTTTGGCAAAAATTAAGAAGCCCCACCAAATAAAAATGATCCCAATTTTACAACTAGAAGGGTACCATGTGGTACGACTATATTGCTCCAAACAGATGTGGCTCTTTCAATGAGAAAAAAAAAATCTCTACACACATTTTCAGTGATATCTCGGTAGCACCTCCTAGAGTTGCTCCTTGTAGAATTTTACCATGGAAACGACAGCTTCTATGACTACAGTGATCGCAGAATTGACTCTGTACCTTGTTCCTTAACTTGCCTAACACCAATGCCTCCAGAGAACTTAAGATTCTTTTATGGGGGAATGAGTGGGAGCCAGTAACCCCCACAGAAGCCCTATTTTTTGGAGAAAACCATCAGATTCTTGGAACATTAACCCCAATAATGGAATTTTTGGTCCCAAATTAGTCTACAGAAAAGCCAAGTCTCTTGAAATGAGGCTGGGGGGATGGAATGGCAGCTCTGGTTCTCGAAGTCTGAGGAGCAGCAGGAGCTCTTTTTAGGAGAGAGGCTGTGTCTCTTTGCTCTGATTAAAAAAAAGCAAAAACAAAACAAAACAAAACAAAAAAACAGAAAACACAAAAAACAACAGCAACAAAGCGAACAGAACAGAAAACAATGTGCAAATTCTATCCTTCCAAACCCATGTTTAGCCTTTTCTATATCCCTATGTCAATTACTCTTTGACTACATTTTAAATGCTTAGCCCATTCTCCTCTTTTTCATTTCTGTTGCGTTTTAAAGATGAGGAAGTGGCACATAACTTTACTTACCTAAAAGAGGGAGTAAAACCGGGTAGTTGTACGGCATCACAAAGAGGTTTACACAAGTTAAAGTCGTACTGGCTTTTAAATAACCGAATGGATAGCCAAGTTCATTGTATTTTCCACTGCTAGTAACAAATACCTAGGAACATGAAGTCAGACACAGTCATGACAATGAGGATTTTATGTGAAACCAAACTCCCAGCAACATTCCAGAATGACATCTAACGCATAGCTTAACTATAATGTAAAAATGGCAATAGTGTTTTTAACCTGGGGTTATACCCACATAGACCATACTCAATAAAAATGTTCAGATTGTAATTCTTTTTACATTATATTAAAAACTGAACCCAGGGTGCCTGGGTGGCTCAGTGGGTTAAGCTGCTGCCTTTGGCTCAGTTCATGATCTCAGGGTCCTGGGATTGAGTCCCACACTGGGCTCTCTGCTCAGCAGGGAGCCTCCTCCCCCTCCACCCCACCTGCTTCTCTGCCTACTTGTGATCTCTGTTAAATAAATAAATAAAATCTTGGGGCGCCTGGGTGGCTCAGTGGGTTAAGCCTCTGCCTTCGGCTCAGGTCATGATCTCAGGGTCCTGAGATCGAGTCCCGCATCGGGCTCTCTGCTCAGCAGGGAGTCTGCTTCCTCCTCTCTCTCTCTCTGCCTGCCTCTCTGCCTACTTGTGATCTCTCTCTGTCAAATAAATAAATAAAATCTTTAAAAATAAAATAAATAAATAAATAAATAAATAAAATCTTTAAAAAAAAAACTGCAGACTCTGCAGTCATCATTCGGAGACCACGGGCTCCATCAACAATTTCCAAATATTTACTTGGTTAGCACAATGGCAAACGAGGCTGAAACACCACTAAGTGATACCAGCCATGAAAACAAACAATGGACTTTAAATGGGCTTTGCTTCCTTTGGTGCCCCCATTCCCCTACCCGTTCACTCATTTTTCATCCACTAAATACTTGTCAAGTAGCCTATTACGAGCCAGACACTGGTGCTAATTATTAAGAGGCAGCAAAGAGATGCTTTGGTTCAATCTAGAAGGCATTTTCTCTTCTAAAGGATGCTGGCAGAGCAAACATTCAGTAGAGATTAAAACATTAATCTTGGGGCACCTGGGTGGCTCAGTCAGTTAAGCATCTGCCTTCAGTTCAGGTCATGATCCCAGGGTCCTGGGATCCAGTCCTTCATCGGACTCCCTTGCTCGGCGGAGAGCCTGCTTCTCCCTCTCCCTCTGCCTACTTGTGCTTTCTATCTCTCTGTCAAATAAATAATTAAAATCTTTTAAAAAGATGATTAAAAAACATTAATCTTTATTCTATGTGACTACCCCCTTATTCCTCGCTGATGATTCCTGGTTCAATATACATTATACAGTCAAGTCCCGTACACTCAATAGGCTGGGCTGAAGTTCTCTGGCTACCATGCTTTCTCTCTATTCCTTGTTTCCTCTTTGGCCCAAGTTAGGGCACCGGTATAGACTTCTAGGGACCTACATCGCTGCCTTTTCCCAACTCCTTCAGCAGGCTCACTGAAGACAAAAGTCAAACCCTGATGGCGAACAGAATCCATTCACCTTGTTAATTCCTGGTACCAGCCATATCTCCTACCAGTTGACTAAACTCTTGCAATATTTAGTCATAGCTAAGAATAAATCTTTTCTGTGTCACTTCGACCCCACAAAACAATAAGTCATGTCGGTGCTATAGAACAGGACTTATCTACTAGATTTCATGTCATTATCTGAACCACAACAGAAACAAAGAAGTGTAGTAACACAGGGTGGATTTCCCCCCTTTTCCTAAGTATGTATAACAGAAGAGAGGGGAAATCATCATAAACAATTAAAAATATTACACACAGACATCAGGGGTCAGACCTAGGAGCCCCAGGAGAGGAGAAACACTGTTTTTTGTTCCTCTCTCTGCCTTTCTCTCTTTCTTCCCTCCTCCCTTACTTCCCCCTTCCTTCCTTCTCATAAGCCCCCTGAGTTTTTCCAAATTCCTTATCACCTGCAGATTCACAGAATTCGGGGGGCAGGTTTCAAAGGGATCATTAGAGACCATCTCATCTAGAGAAAGTATCTGCCCCAGGACCACGTAACTGGTGGCAGACCTAGGGACCTAGGGTTGGAATCCAGGCGCCACTATGATTTAGCCAAATTTTCTGGCTCCTGGTTCATCTTACTCCTTTTCACTCCCACTAATTCCTTGCCTTTACACTAAACCAAAGTCATAGAAGTTACAAGACCACAGGCATATGGCATATTTGAGGGGTGGCACAGGAACAAGGGCAGGATGTCTTACGTGTCTTGGGAGAAGCTTTACAAGAAATGTGCTATACAGAAAAATGGGCTTCTTTTTTAGGGAAAAGGTATGATTTGTAACTGTATTTGCTTTTATGGCAAAATTGGTGTCAATCCATGAAGTCAACCTCCTACCGTGGTTTTGAGTTAACATTC
The DNA here is from genome assembly GCF_022355385.1 of Mustela nigripes. Classification (NCBI taxonomy): domain Eukaryota; kingdom Metazoa; phylum Chordata; class Mammalia; order Carnivora; family Mustelidae; genus Mustela; species Mustela nigripes. Next base: position 15,764,706 of record NC_081575.1, read on the forward strand.
TATCTCTACATTGTATCTCTATATTCCTAGCGCATTTCTGGGGTATTATACTGTAATATAAACATATATTCAGAAAAGTGTGTGAGTGGAAGCACATGTGTCATCAGCACCCAAATCAAGAAATAGAACACGACCAGAAGCCCCCTGCCGGGTGTCCCTTGCAGGCCACTATTCTGCACCCCCAAGAGAAACCACCAACCCAAATTCTGATAGAGTCAGCCCACTTTGCCTCTCTTTGAGCGTAGATAAAATAGAATCATAGGATGTGGGATCCTTGATGTCTGGCTTCTTCTGCTCAATATTATATTTATGAGATTGGTCTATTTCTTACACTTCTACATTCCTGCTTCAAGTGTGTTCCTTTTCTCCTACCCAGTTTTAGCATCTTTGGAGAATTTAAGTAGCTTAAAGACAACTAGTAGCAATAATCTCACATTTTAGGATGAAACAGATGGCAGTCTAAAAGTGTTTCTTGCGTAAATAGAACCTAACAATTACTGATTGCTCTATGGTGCTGGCGTCTAGGGATAGAACAAACATACTTCCAGCATAGGACTTCCTTATTATATCCAAATAAAAGGGCTGTGTGACTGCCATGTCTGGATTTTTACAAACTAATATCTGAAGGTGAATCTATTAATAAATCAGCAAGCCCTTCCAGCTGAAGTGTAACACTTGGAAGAGCCGGTTAACACGTGTATTTGCCGCATCCAAGTGAAATCCATGTTATGTACACCGATGTGCTTTGTACAGGAAGAGAAGTTTGGTTACATGACGCTAACACAAAAACTAGTTTCAGGGCTTATGGGGTTTTTGTGTCAAAACGATCTTGTACACCTGATACTAATAATTACACTGTGCTGTTAACTATCTGGAATTTAAAGAAAAACATTTTAAAAATTGTTCTTGTACTTCTAATCTGTCAAGGTCATGTGAAGCTTCAGCTGCTGAAGCCACCGCTGAAACTTCCTGAAACAAATCCCAGATCCCAGAACGGTTACAGACATTTGGCCGACAGGTAAGGATCAGTACCTGCCAGCAGGTATGGGGAGACTTTCGTTCCAGGATGTACTGAGTTAAGGGTGAAGGTTCAAGTTCATATTTGTCAAAAGGAAGTTTGTCTATTACCATTGGCTCACAATCCACACAGGAGAACCTCACAACAGGATGAGATGTTCGTGGAGGCTAAAAGACAAGAGGGGAAAATACGGTGCGTGATCAAGGTGAGCTTAACATTTCTGACAAACCCAGAACCCCTTTTGTGTTTTGTGAAACCATTGTTGAGATATACACCAGTGCTTTGAAAAAGAGGGCATTGCCAACAGCATCCATCCAGGCAAGGCACACGGATTCTTTGGCTCTACCATCTACTTGGCATTGGGAGGAGGAAAAGTAAACTAGAACACTCGTAACTGTAATTTCAGTGAAGCAAAGATGATAAGTGCTTTGAATACGGTTAGGAAATCACTAATGATCCAAAAGGTGAACTCCAACTTTCAGATCCACTTTGCAATCCCCAAGCATGATCTGCCCTTCATTCCTTGGTACCGGGAGGTTACACACAGTCCAGATGCTGCCAGGGAAGAAGAAACCCATGAAGCTGTCTAATGAGCAAATAAGAGGGCTAGAGCCACTAATGAGCAAAGCAGAAAAACTGTAAAGCCGTGGGAAGGGCAAGACAGATACCAAAAATGAGCCAGTCCCAACACCCAGGACCACTGGAAATTTCCTTTCAAGCTGATTTTTTACAGCACTTTGCACACCCGCACACTTGCCTCTGAACAGCTGAGGGCCAAGGCTGCTTTGGGCTGGGCTGCACAGGCCCACATGCCTGGGGCACCAGAGCGGAGGGGTGGAGGGGCCATTTTATTAACAGGTTTAGTCTGTGGGGATGGAGAGCGCCAGGGAGAGAAATGGTGGCAGCAAGAGATCTTTCGGTCTAACAAGAATATGACAAAACATCTCTGTTTCCCTTATAAAGGGGGAAACCATGCTCCTTGGTCTTTGTGGTTTACACACCTACAAGATCTGTCCTGGGAGCTGAAGGAAGGAAACAGCCATCAAAGTGCTTTTAAAGCTGAAGGGATGTTAACGGGGGTGATGTCTGAGCTGGAAATTCTTTCGTTCCAATTTTTCCTGATTTCCATTTTTTTCAAAGATTTTATTTATTTATTTGAGAGACAGAGAGGGAGAGAGAGGGTGCAAGCAGGGGGGGAGGGGCAGAAGGAGAGGGAGAAGGACAAGCAGACTCGGCACTGAGCGTGGCGTCCTGTCATGGGACTCCATCCCATGATCCTGAGATCACGACCTGAGCTGGAATCAAGAGTCAGTCGCTTAATGAACCAAGCCTTCCAGGCGCCCCCTTGATTTTCATCTAAATTAAACTTGAGAAATATTTCTGGCTTCTTAAATTTAAGCCAATTTTTAAAAAGCCATAAAGACACAAGTGAAGCCCTGTCACTAGCAATAATGACATAAATTCATAACTGAAACATTCACTCTGGGGTTTGGAGCTAAGAGCAACTGGGCGCTGAAATCCGACCAGTGTGTACCTCGGAGCCCTGAGGAAAGGCGGAAGAGATATACCCTCACCCACAGCAGGGGCAGAAGTGGCTTCAGTGCTATGTCCTCATGGCCTCTCCTAAAAGAAGGAGCCTAGAAAGGATAATCCACGGGGCACCTGGGTGGCCCAGTTGGTGAAGCGTCTGCCTTTTGCTCAAGTCATGATCCCAGGGTCCTGGGATTGAGCCCCGGGTTTTGGCTCCCTGCTCCGCAGGGAAGCCTGCTTCTCTCTCTCCCACTTCCCCTGCTTGTGTTGCCTCTCTCACTGTGTCTCTCTCTGTCAAATAAATAAATAAATTTTTTTTTAAAGAGAGAAAGAAAGGAAAGAAGGAGTAATCCAGAAGAAAATACAGTACATGACAGAAATTTCTAAAACATACACAGAATGCAGAGTGGCTGACTGGAAAGGTGCTGAACTGAAGGCGCAGTGATCATTTTTTGTGCCTCTCCCCCCACACAAGAAGGATCGCTCTGGCCTTTGTGCAGAGGCTGGGGGAGGAAGATGAAGGCAGAGTGGGTTTCATATGTTTTCCCTCATTATCAGACAGCCCTCTCCCCCAAAAAGCCAATTCATTGTACTAGGAGCAACTACAATGTCAAACCCTCCTCTCCCAATGCAGTGAACACAAAGAAAAGCCCTCACATAGAGATCATTTTTAAAATATTGCTTAATTATCCATCATTGAAAGCTACACTGCCAAGGGAACAAGTCGATGGAGTACAAAAAGATGAAAAGCAGATCCACGAAGGTCCACTGTATGTCTAATGACTCCCTGGGAGGAAGAAGAAGAGCTTCTGTTTTTAATGTGTTTCTAGAACCTATGCGAGGTGCAAGCTAAGTTTTCATTTCCTGAGGATGTGCGCGAAAAACAATGCTAGCCCTCTTTGGACATGGCATTTCCCATGTCAATCAATTCAGCCGCGGGGAAATAAAAACCCAGCCACAGACTGTGACGCCGTCAAAAATAATTATGCTTTGCTTTACCATCCAAAGTGGGCAGATCAAGTGGCGAAAGGCAATGAAAAGAAAGAATGCCAAAAGAGCAAGGAAGTCCTCTCTTGCTTTTTTAGGTACAAGCTTAGACTTCCAGCCAGAGATAAAAGGTGTAGCTTAAAAGCCTCAAAGCAATTTTACAAAGGTCACTGTAATCAGCAAACTGAAAATCCAAACTATGTTTACCTTTTTGTTTTATGACACTTACTAGTGAAGGTAAATTCTGATCTGGCCAAAAAGATTCTGGAATTGGCCAATGTCCAACAGGAACACCAGTCTTAGAGTTAGGTCGTACATAAATGAGCTTATGACAACTATGCCATGGTTGAGCAGCAAATGAATTGCTTGGCCTGGCTGAATCCATAAGTCCATCTAAAAGGCAAAACAACAAAGACAAAACAAGCTAAAACGGTCATTCGTGAAAAATGAAAGAACTAAAAGACTCTACTGGGATTTCTGAATGTTCTCTCTAGCATTTTTTTCATCTAATCCGTCCCTCTAATCCAACACCCCACCCCCCATCCTTAAATATGCCCGCAACATCTAGTTATATGGAAAACTATTATAAAATTAGTTTTTGGGGCGCCTGGGTGGCTCAGTGGGTTGAAGCCTCTGCCTTCGGCTCAGGTCATGATCCAAGGGTCCTGGGATAGAGCCCCACATCGGGCTCTCTGCTCAGCAGGGAGCCTGCTTCCCCCTCTCTCTCTGCCTGCCTCTCTGCCTACTTGTGATTTCTCTGTCAGATAAATAAATAAAATCTTCAAAAAAAATAAATAAAATTAGTTTTCAATTTTCTAAATTTGGACACATATATTACACACACCAAACCACTAGTTATTTTTCCAAATTAGGCAAATGAAATCGCTCATCCCCTGGTACAGTTTTTATATTTGGGGGATCTGACAAAAATAGGTCATAAATTCCATTTAGATTTTCTTTCTATTCCCAATTAGATTATTTTTTTTAAAAAAAGTATACCTTATTAAACAGACCCAATGACCACAAAGGCAAAATTAAAACAATCCAGATTCACTCAAAGATAGAAGGAATGCTGACAGTACAACCCATCTATAAAGTTTGGGGAAGGGAACATAGAGCAAAGGCATCAAGGGACTAATTCATGACAGTTTCCCATTGCACCATTAAAAGTCCATGGAAACTGGGCATTGTATAATGCTGAACAATGTATCCTGAATGTATTTTAATTATTTAAACTAGCATATTTCATTTGTCCCCCCAAAAGAAGACAAGGCAGAATTATATAAACTTTAATGCAATGATTCAATGGTCTATATTTGTAAAAGAAACGTTTTAATTATTTGAGTTATATTTCTTAAATTACAGGTCATTTGATTTACTTATTTAAGCATTACTTTAAACAAGTAATTACTTTACACCAGAAGATTTACTAGGGTCCCCGATCTCTAGGAAATACATGTAAAAGTTTCAGGGGACCAAGAGACAACCCCTGAAGTTGAGCTCACAATTCTGGGGATGTGCCTTTTTCTGAGAGAGTTCTTAGCTTTCGTGAGAATCTCTAAGGCTAAGATCTCTGGAAAGAAAATCTGAGCTATTTACAGGACACCAAATCCAACCGGCTTTCCGTAGGGCACTTCCCAGTTCACCTTAAGGTAACGAACACAAAAGTATGGACGGAGCCATCAATCATTAGCAAGAGAACAAACATGTCCTTCCTCAATTAATTACATGAATCTCAAATAGGCTGTGAGGCTTCAGTCTTCTGTGATGGGTGTTTTTAAAGTGGAGTTCGAGAAACCCTAGAATTAAATACCAATTTGTATTTTGTGTGGCTTATGTCCATTATTCTAGGGAGAGAGGTCTCGGTTTCCAACAGCTTCTTAAAGGGTTCTGGGAACTAAACATGAAAACGGTCAGGAACCACAGGATCCATGGCTTCAGACAGAAACGTGTGTCTTTCTGAGCAGCCACCACTGACTGTGGCCACGCAGTGACAATGTATGCATCAGGTCAGACAAGCACCATGGTAATGAGGTGTGTGAGCGCACAGGCACGAGGAGAAGCAGCAGCCTTGCACAGGGCTCCCAGAAAGCCTTGCAGTGAGGGATCACATGAGGGAGAAGACCCTCCCCTTATACAAAAGTACTTCTGTGCTCACCTCTTTTGAGATGTTGAACTTTCTGTAAAATGTCACTCGAAAAGTTTCGGCCATTAAAAAGTGGCCGGGAAACTCCCAGTGTAGGATCTTACAGGATATTAGCAGTTTCTGGACAAACTTTCACAGTCTCTTGCTGACATGCAGTGACAAACACAGATTTCGTAAAGGTGACTTGACACATTTGGGGCTCACATGACCAACACTAGGTTACTGGTTGAGTGGCATTCCAAAGTGATTCTCCACATATCTCGTGAATCAAGAGATGAATAACACAGTACATCCCCAGACTGGGACCAGGGGATATGAAAAAGGTAGGGAATGGAAGGAATTATTCTAAGAAGATCTGACACTGAATTAAAGTTGTTAGAATCTGACCACCCAGCTAGTGAGTGAATAGCAGTTGTTTGGATGAATATTTGCAACCCCATGAATGTGTGCAGATAGTAAAGACCACGTCTATTATGAGTTTAATGTCCTCTCTGTCTCAGATCATTCTCCAGGGTAAAAAAAAAAAAATTATGTACTGTACCTTCTCCGACAGGAACTGGATCTGGTCCCGTTTTTTCAAAGTTAATAACTACGCCGCTCTGAATTTTCTGAACTAGAGATTCTAAACACTGATTCAACATCCTTTGTGTTCTCACACAGTAGGAGCGACCTATACCAGAAGGAAGAACAAACAGTGTAAGTTGAATCCAATAAAATATGATTTAACAATATAAGTATATGAAATCCCACAATAGATCTTGGACTGAATCTTAGACTGATCATAACTACATTGGAAGCAGACCTCACACTCATGACAAGCAGAAGGAGCAGCGCTAAAAGATCCTGAAGGAAAGCAAGACAAGACAGAATATGGTGCTTAAGAGAAACCATACCCTGCCGTTCTGGATTCTTCCTTTAGAAATATGAGATATTGCCAATACCTCCTGTGACTTCACACATCTGTGTGATGGCGGACTCATCAGTTGGTACACTCCCTACTTGCTCTGGTTCCATGGAAGCCAATCCAGGCAAACGCAACACCAGGGCAAATAACCTTTGATCCCAACGAAAAGGTTCTTTGGTTAGTTCACTTCCGGGCAGAGGAGAATTCAAAGGGAGATGAAGCTGATAAGGGAAAAGTTGAGAAGTTTCATCATAAGAACCCATGCAACAGAAGAAAGAGTTAAAAGGGTCACTTTTCTTTCATGGACTCAGTAATCTTTCAGGGCTCACGAAGATGGAAGGTTTGATCAAACTTATTCTTTAACTGGCAACGCGGGCCTGCCACAGAAATAGCGGCATGTTCTTTGCCATTTAAACGAAACTCAAAAAAAAAAAAAAAAAAAAAAAAAGAAAGAAATCTCACCTCTTCTTGAACACCAGCAGTACTTGTTAACTTGTTTCCATCTGTGATGGTAATTAAAATAGATGGTTCTAAAAAAAATGGATTTCTCCCCTAAAATACATTTAAAAAGTATTAGAACCATATAAAGTAATAAAATTGTATTTAAACTTTTTTTTTTTTTTTAACATTTGCCTTGCCAGGGATGTCTCAAGTGTGTGATAAAATTTGCCTGGATAAGTAAGAAGGAAAAAATTAGGGACTGAAGTGGGTGGGACTCCAAATAAGGATCCCTGCTGAGGTAACATTCCTAATAAACTGAGGAATTCACATCATTCAGGAGCTCCCCAAACTATAACATCCAAATACTCCTTTCCAAGTAATCATAAAAGAAAGATAAAGAGATTATAAGGGCAGCAGCCTTCACACCCGTGAATCCATTCGCCTGAGTCAAAATTCTGGCACGGATTGGGGGACCATAGTGACTTATTATGCTCTGGGATGAGGACAGTGACTCTGGGTTATCGTGCACAGAGTTTTCTAGAGTAAGGACAGCAGGAGCACCAGATGCTATCTTGCCTTTCTCTTATTCTAGGGCTTTTCCATTGAATTGGGAAGAGATGAGGGGCTTCAGGACACTGAAAATTTCGCTTTAATGGCCTCATTCCAATATTTCTCAGCAATTTGTTCATCCCATTCTCAGATATCTGATGATATGATGGGGAGGCAATTTTCACAACATATGTTATGATCAAGCCACATAGAAGGACCCCCCCAACCCCGAAAGAGGGATCTTTTTTAAAGCAGATATTTAAAAGATACGGACTTCCTTTTGGCAGTTGTGAAAAGTAGCAGAAAACTCCATAACCACGCCCAATTTTAACTCTTGCCCCAAGTCACCAAAATAAATTAGCTATACTCACTCAAAGTTTTTTTTACCTGTCCATAATTGTCTATTCCAGATATTAATCTATTGAGATTTAACAAATCAAATGAGGATCTTAGAGCCTGACCAAGAGTAGTCAGTCCAGAAGCCTGAAGATTTTTTAGTTCACTCATGAATGTTGCGTGATTTTCCTTCCAACCAGCCTGAAACCAAACATTTACAAAGAAATTCCCGATTATACAATGAACAATATATAAACTGCAAGTATCAAACCTCTAACAAATTAATAGTTCCTTGATCTAATTCTATCCTATGTCTTGACTGACCAAGTGGAACTAAAGCAAGCAATCAGTTTCAGAAAGATCTGTCAGCATTAATGACCAACAGCAAAGATGCAAACGTGCATTCGTCCGATCTTCTGTTCGGGTCCAATTGAACCTACCCAAACACCTCAGTATTTATAATACTTTGACAAGGATGATGAGCATGTCCTTGACAGAGACAACTCGCTCTTTGAGTGTCTGATCTCCTTGAACTTTTCTAACCAAGACTTCCTCTCAAACAATATTTTCACTTTAAATAAGAGCCAAGGGGCAATTCTAAGAATAGAGCCACAACTCTTTGGACACAACCCTTCTGGCATCTTCAAACATTCAGAAAGCCCCAAATCTAGAAAAATGGGGAGAAAGAAATTTTACGTGTCTTGGCAAAGAAGCAGCAACCCCTGATACCCAGCCAAGAACCAAAGACCCAAGGTCAGCAGCCAACATGCTGTGACTGAATGGCTGGTAGAAGAGAAGGGAATGATCACGGTGACTGGTCGGTCACGGCCATAAAAGCAAAGCAGCACCAAATGCTAAGAAGAAAAGCCAAATGAAGACTTGGCAGCTAAGACCAGGTCAGAGAGGAGGAGGCCAGCCAGGGAGAGAGCAAATAGCACAGCTCGGCCACTTGGTGGGAGGAATGGCTCCTTGAGTCTTAGTAACCCCGCAGGCATCAGTGTGAGATGCTGAAGGCTGAAGTCATGCCAATTGCGCCAGAACAGCTGGAAGTGGAAGCAAAAGCAAATAATAAGCGATAAAGTAAAGCATTTAAATGTCATGTTTAGCTGGAGGCATCCTGTCCATGAGCCACACAACTACAGCAAACGCTAGATCTTCTTCGCTAGTTTCCCCAGTCTCCAGAAGCAGTCTCGGTCAGGATGAGTGGGAGACAGCAAGGGGGCAGGGTCTGCATGACCCGCAGCGAAACCGTTGGCTCTGAGGACCTAAATTGTATTTTCTGCAAATGAAGAGGGTTAGGCAAGCAGGGACACTGTGGGAGGCTGCGCAAAACACAACCAGAGGGAGGACTCATTCCCATTCCGATCTGTGAGAATGGTGCCCCTTGTGTCCAAACAGTCCAGAACCTGGTTATGATCCAGTCCAGTCCAATAGTCTGGGAGTCTGTGAAATTAAAGATGAGCTTAGCTGTTTTTTTTTTTTAAAGACTCCTAACAAATCCTCTAGAGCAAAGGATCTAGAGGTAAAACTTTTCTACGTGTCCTTTGGCCACACTGTAGCTATGACTTCCAGCGCCCAGGGAATAGAGCCCAAGAATAATTCCTTATGGCCCCAAGAAAATCTTACCGGCTTAGACAAACTCAACTTGACTTAAAAGAAGGCCTGTGGTGCAAACTGCCCTCACCAAATACCTACGAATAACAGCAGGTTACAAATCACACTGAATTCAAAAATAAGCTTTCTTCTTCATGGCGGAAGAGAAAGGTTCTGCAGTCAGGAGGGACAACCCCAATTCTGTCCTTCAGTCAGCACATTTGCACAGGCCCCATACGTGCTGAGGATATGCAAAGGGCTCAGCTCTTGAGGGGCTTCTGCACAGAGGAATGAGAAATGCAGTTCTGGAGGCTGAAGGGACAAGTGGCCAGAAAGGCGGGGAGGGTTTCTCACCCAACATGGGGCATCTGCAGAAGAGCATGGGGCGTCTCACCCTGACGGTGGGAATGGAGGGGCACACCAAGGAGAACTGACATCCATAAAAGGCTTGGGCTTCATGGGGAACTGCAAGTACTTTGATTACCATTGTTCTGGGTACACGACAGGAGGCAAGGCTGATAAGCAGGGCCCTGACTGTTCGGTGCTTTGTACATTGTGCTGGGTAGTTTGGATTTTATCTGTTGGCTCTGGGAATGACTTGAGGTTTTTAATTAGGGGAGTGGCACGATCAGATCTGGATTTTAGTAAGATCGTTTCGCTGGGGAACTGAAGAATAAATTGGGGAGTGGAGGGGAGACTGAAGCTCAAAGCAGGGAAACTGGTTTGGAAACTGCTGCAATAATTTATGGGAAGAGTGATGAAAGCCTGAACAAGAGCGGGGGGGCGGGGAGAGGAGGCTGCCAAGGAATGAAGTATTTCAGAGGAGGAGTCCTAAGGTCTTAGGAGCTAATCAGAAGGGCGGGGTGAGGGAGAAAGGTTGTCCATTGGGTTGAGCTTTGTGGCCTGGGCAAACCTGAGAATGGTCCGCCACTCACCCAGTCACTTTATAAAGCTGACTTCTTTTCTGGAGTTAATTTCACTGAGCAATCTTCCTTCCACACCGTAAACCCGGCATGACATCTACAGCGAGCCTTGAACTTCTGGGAGCCACAAAGCAGTTCAAGGCATGACCAGAAAAATTAATAGACACTTGATTTGGGAAAGGGCTGGGATAAGACATGGGTACCACTTAAGCAAGCACACTATAACTCATCTAAATGTAAAATAATGTATCCTGATTGTTCATCGTCTTACGAATCAATCTGTCGGAATAACTGCCCTTTGAGTTTCCCTTCATACTATGGATTGAAAGCATTTTACTAATTGTTTCTGCACCTGAATCACTGGCATTGTTTTTAGGTCAATTCCAAATCTTTGCAGTGAATAATACACAATTTCTTTGCAGTACAAGAAATCTGGATGCTCCTCCCATCTTGGAACCACAACGTGTGGGGGCCACATATAGTCTCCAAAGCAATAACCATCTTGGGAGCAGTCTAGCTCCTTCAAGAGAAAAACCAAATGTCCCCAAACGCATTCCTCACAATGCTGAAGGGGAAAAAGCCAACGAGTTAATCTCAATATTTACAGAACTTTATTCATGTGACAAATCTCTTCCCAAAAGGTAATTATAAAGAGCTAGTGGCAGAAAGTAGATGTTTATATTCCTCATTCTCATTCTCATTTTATTCTTCATTGTTTGGAGTTGACTTTTTGTAATAATTGAATTCAGGACAGCCCATTTACCTTCTTTTTTTTTTAAGATTTTATTTCGGCGTCATCTCTACATCCAATGTAGAATCGAACTCAAAACCCTGAGATCAAGAGTCGCACACTCCCCTGACTGAGCCAGCCAGGCACCCCACACTGCCATTTACCTTCTTAATACAGTCTTTCAACTTACTCCAAAGGTATCCTACTCTCATGTCCATAAAGCCTTGACTCATGATGATGAGTTCCATACACTCTTATGGAGCTTTGCAGCTTGCCAAGCACTTTCCCATTTCCCATTTGTGTAGGGCAACCCTACAAATTAGGCATGGTATTACCATCACTCTTTTGTTTTCCTAAACCAGGAAGAAGACGTAAGTAGGTCTTGTTGGGGGGGTAGTGGCAGGGAGTCACACTCTGGAGTTACACTTATTTGAATATTCACAGTTAAATAAAATGCATTACTAAAAGTTTCACCTGTTTCTTTCTACTTCTTAAGATGGCTACTAGAAAACGTTACATTTTGTGTATGGCTGGCATTATATGTCTGTTGGCTAGAGAAAGATGTTCTAGAAGGACCTGGAAGTCAGGCAAGAGAGCAGAGATGCAACAGACGCATTACAGACTGCAAGGCAGGGGGAGACGGGATCAAAGCAGGGGGGTCTCAGGCAGGTCGGTCTGGCAATGACATAGAGGAAAGATTGGGGAAGGAGAAACTGTGGTCAGGAAAAAGAAACTATGGGGCTTGAATTAGTAATCTAGGCCTGAGGGCATCAGGGCCCTAATTAGGATGGGAATGAAGAGGTTAACTACGAAACATTTCAAACCAACAAGATAGGACCTGGTGACAGACAGACCATGCATGGGCCTCAGGAGAGAGAGCAGCAGAAGGTGATGACAAAACTTCAAGTCCAGGGCACGGAAGGAACAGAGGTTGGGACAAAGAGATAAGCTGGGATGAATGAAATCCTAAAGAGTTTAGGGTCTTCACAGGTCAAGTTGTAAAAGTCTCCCAGAAGTCAAATGATGATGGTGATGACGACGATGGTGGTGCTGAATGATAACGACAGGTAAATGTGTGTCTGGGCCAACATGTCAGGACCTCACTTAGGCTAAGGACCTCACTCGGGCTAAGCACAGTACCCTCCCGGTCCAGGCGCTGCCACCACCCCTGCTCTTATTTCTATTTTACAGATAAACACGCTGAGGCTCGGAGAGGATAAGCAACTCATCCAGATCCAACAACTAGTAAATGACACGGCTAGGATTTGAACTCAAGTAGCCTAAGGTTAGAGACCACCCGTTTAAACCGCCATACTAGAGAATCTTCTCGCATTCCACACATTCCACACATTCACCTCGTAGACAAGCCTTGCTATAGCAGCTTAAAAGTTCACACATTTAATGGAACTTTCAGAGTTCATTTCACTGAAGCCTCCTTTCCCTGTGTCTAAATGTAGACCAGTCAGGTGTGCGGAGCAGTGACCTAGGACTTAGAAGACCCTGGTCTATCCTAGCTGTAACGAACTAGCGAAGCAACTGGTCCAGAGGAAGTCAGTGACCCCTTACTGGGGCTGTTGCCTCATCCAAGCAGTGAAAGGGCTGAAAAACCAATTCTAAGGTCCCTTTGAGTTTTCATATCTTCTAATTCCATACCGTTATATAAATCTCACAGAAAGGAAACACCTCACATCTTAATAAATATTTTAATTCAGGTCTGGTTGAAATTTGTATAGTCAACTGAAAACGTCTTTGAATATCAACAGAGAAAGAATGGGCCTTTTGGTCTATCAGTGCCTTGGGTTCTAGCCCAGCTCTACTGACTAGCTACTAGCTATTTCTTTCCCCTCCTCAGATCACCACAGAAAGGAGAGAATATCCTCTCCCTTCCCCAGAAGGGCCAAGCCTAAAAGAAATACTCTCCGCTCTCCTCTGCCGCCTCCCTTCCATCTTCTTATCTGACCGCTGGGTTTGGCAACAGGAAACTGGCATGCTCCCTACAGGCCTGTTGCTGAAACTCCTTCTAATTTTCTGGTATGTTCCGACATATGTTGCTTAAGGGGTAAGCTCTGCCCCTACAACAGACCTATAGGGGAGGTCTAGCAAAGTGTGAACACTTTGGGGAAACTTTTGGGAACACACGCCTAGGCTATGTCCTCCAGTCCAGCCTTTGTCAGGAAAATGGCCACTATTTAGAGCTCTGGCTGGCTCCTGTGTCTTACCTCGTCATTGGTTTCAATGGAGGAGGGAAAGGAGGGGGTGTCATTTAGCTGCTCCCCGACATGTCCCCATCCGAACACTAGTCCCTCCTGAACTTCATCTCATTTTGGCCAGACCATTCTCTGATTCATTGATTTTTATTTATTTTTACTTTTTTTTTTTTTTTAAACAAGAGAACCCTTCCCTCCCTCGAAATCATGCCAGGAAGTATAAACAAGTCACAAAGATAAAAGCAGATCAACTGTCCTTGAAGGGGATGTGGGAGTGGCACTAGAGCCCTTCGGGAAAAGTCCTGCACCATCTTTAAAGGGCACTCGTAAGCCTTTTCCAAAATATAAATGACCTTGTTAGACTTAGCCTCACGTGCAAACTTAATGAACAGGTTGTTATTCTCCCTCTCAAAGGTAACTGAAAAACATACTTAGGACAGCTGCAGCTAACCTTCCACAAGACAAGAGCCCCCCTAAAAACTATGTAAATGGAATACTTATCAATCAAGAAATAGGGGCGCCTGGGTGGCTCAGTGGGTTAAGCCGCTGCCTTTGGCTCAGGCCATGATTTCAGGGTCCTGGGATCGAGCCCCGCATCCGGCTCTCTGCTCAGCGGGGAGCCTGCTTCCCTCTCTCTCTCTGCCTGCCTCTCTGCCTACTTGTGATCTCTGTCTTTCTCTCTCTATCTATCAAATAAATTTAAAAAAAGAAAGAAATGAGTAATTCCAATTCTCTAGGGTGAGAGCTATGGAAAGGGAATAGTGGGGAATCGTCTCAAAGAGCAGAACTATAGCTTGTCACAAGCCGAGCTCTCTCACTGGAAGGGCATGATGGCTGTGTCCCTCTGCCTTCCTGCCGAGCCACTGCACCGACCCATTTTGGACACACACACCTGAAAGCCTACTTGGACATTCCCCTGAAAAGTAATAGTTCTGCTCTGCCCAAGTCTATGTAGCTTGTTAGTAAGCCTTTCGTGATGAATAAAAAGGAGACAATACGCATCACTTCCCTCTCCTTGACAAGACTTTTTTTTTTTAATCTTTTATTAAAGGAAATGAAATCAGCGTGGTAATATTTGCCCTTCATAATCCCATACAGAGGGCCATCCTGGACTTTGGGCTCTTCTTCGAGGTGGTTACAAAGCAGATGATTAATGGATTTGAGTATTTCCCCAGATGTCGCAAGTTAAAGCCAAAGGGTTTAAATTTAGCAGGGCCACCATTTCTCCCGTTGAAAGATAAACTGTTTTCCCTTTTTCCATCTGCTCTCCTCCGCAAGTTGCGTTCTTTAACCAACTTACTCTCTTCTCCCATCTGACGTTCTATCAACTTTGTCATCGCATACCGTTCTCGCGTTGGTAAACGGACAGCGAGACGGAATGACATGGAGAGTAGGAAGCCCTGCTTTTCCAATCAACTCTGTTTCTTGAGGAGACAGATGACTTTTCCCTTGGTCTTTGCCCTTAGCCTTATATGGAATATCTACACGAGTTAAAACTTTTAAACTTTTGCAGTTTTCTTCTCACAACGAAAACAGACTCTAATTCTGAGAGAGAGAAGACAAGGTCTTCTTGCCCTCCTATGTAAACAGACCCCTGTGATAGCCGAACCACCTTAAAACATTCAAACTTCTTTTTAAATTGTATTTACAGGCCACACACTTAGAAACGAGCTTGTTAAAATGCTGAACTACATACACACTAGGAAGACACCGCACCATTAAAAGAGTGAAATTGTCTTGCCTCTTGCATGTCCTTTAAAACTTTCTCCTGGTATTATTTTTTCTAACCCTGACATCTTTTCCCCCTTAAAACTCACGATTTAGACTGACTTCACTTTCGGGGGACTGAAGGTACTGATAGACTTTCAGGTCCAAAAGAGGTGGTCTATCATTCTGCATTACTAATATAGCCTTTTCTTATAAAATTACTGGTTTTAAGAATATTCAGTTCTCTTGGATTCCTAATTGTCAAAGTCTCTTCCCCAGAGGCATGTAATGTCCAGAACTTGCTAAAAGGCTCAAAGTGTGTTTATTTGACTAAATCAGTTCTCTCCCTGAGAACTCTGAATGCTACCATTCTATGTTTCGGTCCACCAATTAATTTCCATCCACGTGCTTCAGGAAATACTACCAGTCATGACCACACAAAAATTCTGGCTTATTTGAGTCCTCTACTTGTTAAAAAAAAAAAAAAAAGTTCTTACGAAATTGCCCCCCTGGTACACTGCAGAAAGGTATTTGACAGTCTGTAGCCTACAGGACTGTTTTTCCAGCAGACGGCTAAGGCCCTAATGAGTGTCTATTTTGTTAAAAGATTGTATGTATTTATTTGAGAGAGACAGAGACAGAGAGAGCACGAGCACGGGGAGGGGCAGGAGAGGGAGAATCCTCAAGCAGTCTCCCCACTAGGCACAGAGCCTGATGTGGGGCCTAATCCTGAGCCAAAGTCAGACATTTAACCCACTTTAACCCACTGAGCCACCCAGGTGCCACCATGAACACCTATTTTTAAGTAAACTGGGCAAAGATATAATTCACAGTTTGAGTCTACTGACACAAAATTCATGATTTTGTGTCACCTATCTCTTTAGAAGTATGAGGTTGGTTTGTTTTTTTTTTAGCAGGTAGGATTTTAGTAGGATTTTTTAGTGGATAGGATTGTTATCCTAAAGACTAGTCTAAAATATCTGCAAAATGCATTTATGAGTTTTCAATTCTTACCCCAGAGAATCAGGATGAAATTATGAAGTAGCACACCCCTCACCTGAAAGCATATGATCAAAAGAAATTTGATCTTTGCCAGAGGATGCAAACACATAAAAACCAAACTTTAGTAACTTTTCTCTGAGAGTCAACTACCCTGTTACAAAAGGAAAAAAAAATACTTGGAGTAGCAAAGAATTTGCCAAACTCGGTCAGATATAGTGTTAAATGCTACCTCTCTCACTTACAGACCATTTCAACTGTAGCTATTGACCTATTATCAGAAAAAAAAAAGTCCACTGTGCAGATCACGTGTTCAAATGTTTAGATTTTGTGTTTCGATAGGAGACACGTTTATGAACACATACACAAAATACAGATTAACAAAGGTGGCCTTGGAAAAACACAAGGACCGAGTGAGCCTAAGCCACCCACGCACTACAGAATGAATTGAACAGAGGAGACTGTAGAATGGCCACTCATGACTTAAAAAGATCACATAACATCTCTTTCCTCCAGACTAATTTTTTAAAAAGAATTTATTTATTTGAGAGAGAGAGAGAGAGAGAAGACAGCACACAAGTAGGGGTAGGGTGGGGGGAGCAGAGGGAGACAGAGTAGCAGACTCCCTACTGAGCACAGAGCCCCCATACTGAGATCATGACCTGAGCCAAAACCAAGAGTCACCAAGGCACCCCTAGACTTTTTTAAAAATTATTTTGTCAAAAAATTTTATGAGCAGTTTTTGTTTTGTTTTGTTTTGTTTTTACACTATATAAGTTACCTATATTCATTGTTGAAAATCCCAACAGAAAGGAGCTTTCATGGCTCAGTCAGTTAAGTGTCTGCCTTCAGCTCAGGTCATGATTCCAGGGTCCTGGGATGGAGCCCCGTATCAGGCTCTCTGCTCAGCGGAAAGCCTGCTTCTCCCTCTCCCTCTGCCGCCACCTGCCCCGAGCCACCCTGGCTCACGCCGTGTGTGCGTGCGCCCGTACTCTCTATCTCTCTCAAATAAATAAATAAAAATCTAAAAAAGAAAAAAAGAAACACAAGGTCAGTTCCATACTCTTCAGATATAACCATTGCTGAGAATCACTGATCTGTTAGCAGCAAACAGAAATGACACCAAGATGGAGTGATATTTACCACTAAAATGGAGTGACATTCCCTGATGTAAGGAGTCAGTGTGTAAGAAAGCACATTAGGCATGGACAGGAACCATTTTTTCTTAAAATTTAAAGCAATTTTGAAATCACCCTGAATTCCATGCCTCAATTATTCCCCTGCATGCCTTTCAGTTATACAGTCTGACCTGTACTTTTTCCGGAAAGAACAGTGGAAATAATCTAGTCTAATCCCTTTATTTTACAGATAAGAAAATTGACTCTACAAAAGGGAAGTGACTTGCCCAGGGTCATGAATCTATCTAATCAGTGGCAGACTGTGGCTACGTCCTAAACTGACATCCCTAGCCTCAGGTAGGTGACGGGGCGTGGCGGGGGGGGGGGGGACACCACCAGACAGGATGTACCATGACCACTTTTTAGAAACTGATTTTTGTAAAAAGGACCTAGACTTAACCAGACTTCTAACACACAGCTCAGAAGCATCACTGTGAGGTAGAGATCCCAACGTTGACACAGATGGGTGAACTTTTAAGAAAAATAAAGACCTTTGCCCCGCCCACTCTCAGCTTTCACCTGCAAGAAATAAACCAGGACAGACCCTCACTTTCCAATGCCATGGATGTTTGAAAGCCTAGATATTCTCCCCCACAATCCTGCTGTCTACTGTCTAGTTCTGCGGGCTCCCTGGGACACAGACAAACGCTAAGAGAGACAGGGCTTCTGAGGACACAGCCATGCCTCCAGGCAACTGCAGGCCAATTTAAATCACATCTTGGTCTAGTTAGGCTAATCAACCTCCAAAGGTCATACTCTACCTCCCCCCCCTTCCTTTTGCAAATTGTCATCTTTATAATAAAGCACCTTCTGTCACATCCACCCCCTCATGTCACAGCCTTATTGGAATGCTGCCAGTTCACTTTCTCTCCGCCCCCCAATGACGTCCCCCGCCCCCCCCTCTCTGGGCTCTTTTTTTCCCCCCCCCCCCCCGCCTTTGGTTAATTGATGCTCTAAGGGCTGGCATCAGGAATGGGGAGACCCAACTCAGGGGTAGAAGAGACAGGTGTGGCTGAAGCACAGGGCTCCTGTGGGGAAATGATGCGGAATAAGTTTTATACTCACGGCATGAAGCAGATCCCAGTGGGCCTAGGATGGCATCCATAGACGTGGGGAGTCTTTGAAAGCTTGGGCGGGGAAAGGGATCAATATGATGAAACGAGCTGTTTTTAGAAAGTCAGCAGTCAGTGGGGGAAGAGTAGGAATTTGGGAGGCACTGGGGAGACCACAGTGGTCAAAGCTCAAAAGGTCAAGCAAGACCCAGCTTCAAGTGATGGCAGCAGAAATTGAGTTGAAGGAACATATGTAAGACATTTCAAAGGGATGATGGACAGGTCTTAGAAGAAATGGAAGGACAAGGTCAAAGCTGAATAGTGCCTGGCTTTCAACCCTGGGTGACCGAAGGCTGGGAAATGTGGAAGAGGGGATAGATTTGGGGCTATAGGGTCTTCCTGATGTGCTTACTATGAGCTGATGGCAGGACAGACAGCCAAGTGGAGATGCCCTGTAGTCAGCTACAGGTGCCTGGGTAAGAAGCTGAAGATGGAGAGGCATCTGTGTGGGAAGAATATTGGAAGCCATAAAGGAGGTCAGATGCGTTGACCAAGGGAGCAGATTTGGAAGACAGAGAAAGAATACAGAAGAGACAGCTTCTGGAAGGAAGGAGTATTAACAGTTCCAAACGTAGTCAAGGGCCAAGAGAATAAACATGAGTAAATTGGCCCAAGTAGCTATATAGTGAATCCTAAGACCTTGAAAAATCATATTTACTTTCCTCGCTAGTACTGTTCCTCACTTGTACCAACATAAATGGTTTCAGTCTTTTGTTCATTAGCATTTAAGTCCAGAGCTTGGTTCTTGGTACTAAGTTTACTGAACTATTCAACCTACAGGGCAGGACATAGATAATGAGAGAACAAATGCCATTAATGACAGGTATTTTCAGGCAAACACTGTTTAAGAAATGGCACTCCATTTTTCCTCCCAATGTCGGACACATCAGCACGAAAATCTTCATACACCTTTTCTCTGGTTAAGACCCCAGCGACTGAGTGGGGTGGGGGCAGGGGGCATCTCCATTCCTTCTCTGAAATCCACCTCTCCCAACCTAACTAAGCAAGAAGAAATAAAAGCTACCTGGGTATGGCAGGGGTTGGGGGTCGGGGAGACTGGGCGATGGGAAGGGAATGAAAAAGGTACCATTCGGTAAGGCCCACGCTGATGCATAAAACAGGGCAAAGGTGGTTCTGGAAGCCAATAGCTGGGCGAAGACAAGCCCATTGCTTTTTCAGGCCTACAGGTCTTCCTAGAGGGTGGACTCAGCCCGGAGGACAGGCCCTCGACTCCACCCCCAACAAAGAGCCACTATCTCCATGATCTCCACCAGCTCCACACACCGTCCTAGGTAAAGGCAGAACCCAGGGAACATCAAAACCCAAACCATTTCACAAATGAGAGCACCACAATATTCACCTAGAAACAGTCAGGAAAAAAAATAAATAAATAAAACTAGTAACTCTGGCAGTAATAATTTTCATTCATTGAATGCTCGCTCAACTATAAATAAGAGCATGATAATTCTGTCTAAAAAACATGGCTCCAGCACGTACATCATAATGAGAAAATACCAGTGGGAAGTTATTAAAAGGAAAGCTCTCCCATGACTGGAGGAAAAGCAAAGTGGCTCATTTACTGAAGACTTGAATACAGACAGACCCGGGTTACTATTCAGCTGCATTATAAGCAAGCTCTGGCCCCGGGTTTCTCTGAGTTAGGCTGGTTGGGAAGAGAAATGGAGTTATGTGCTCTACAGTCATTGGCACATTGCCCTGTACATAGGCTAATTTACTCAAGAAATGTCAGCTGCCATTATTAGAAAGCGACTGTATTACTGTCCACGACTATAAGAGAGTAGTTATAAAGGCCAATCATATCTGTAAAAAGCACTTTCTTCCAGACTCAGATTTGAACATTGCTATTTCTTCCATAAAGGGGAGTCTTTACAGTGGCAAAAAATAATAATAACCCACATCAGGAGGACCGAGGTTAGAGAGAGGAATAATCATGGGAGTTCTCCTATCATGTGGACCTGGACGTCCCCCAACCTTTTAATGCTTCTGATGACACCCCATGATATAAGACGAGGGCTTTGCTAGGAAACACGGAGAATGCCTTCAGTAAGAGCAGGGATACAAATCCCCTTTGTTTCTTGGGTTTTATACTATGCCAAGCTGGAGAATTTATCCTTTATCCTACTTTTCTTGATGAATGCTGTTCCTAAGGATTCTTGGGCCAAGAAGCTCTATAAATCGAATCAGGGCTATGTCACATATTTCTAATACACTAAAAGCATGCAACATGTAGGGCCACTGGCAAGCACATATTACAAACAGAATTCTGCATTCCTGTGCTTACATTAGGCGTTCACACATATATTCTATTGTACTGAGCCCAGGAAAGCACTTCTAACCCAACCAGTTGGATCACCAACTGTATCCAAAAGTGTAAGCTACCGAACTGGCTTTCAATTCAAACAAGAATGGGATGCTTTCATATTTTGCTCCAAGGCCAAGGGTTATCAACCCATCGACTCTGAACTGTATGATAACCTTTCATGCACAAATGAGTCCATTATGGTGTTAATTTTAAACAGAACTTCAAGAGAAAAGAGCCTCCTTAGCAAATAGTTTCTAGGACATGAACGTCATAAATATCTTAAGAAAGAAGATACACTAACACTGCTAACAGAAATATAGTCAAGCCACATATGTCCTTTTATATTTTTAAGTAGCCACATTTAAAAAAAAAACAGAAATAGGTGAAAGTGATAGTATATTTTACTTAACCCAATATACGAAGAGTATGACTGCTTAAACTTATAATCGACCCAAAAATTGTTAATGAGATATTTTATATATCTTTGTACTGAGTCTTCAAAACCAAGTATTTAATTTACACTTACAGCACATGTTGATTCAGACTAGCCACCGTTCAAGGGCTCGACTGCCACACGTGCCCAGAGGGTACTGTACTGAATGTGTAAATATGGCCGATCTAAAATGTTAATGGGCACCTGGAGGGCTCAGTTGGTTAAACGTCCGACTCCTCATTTCAGCTCAAGTCAGGATCTCAGGGTCATGAGATCGAGCCCCGGTTGGGCATGGAGACTGCTCAGGTTCTCTCTCTCCCTCTCCCTCTCCCTCTCCTCTCCCTCCCTCTCTCTCTCTCTAAAATGTGTGTGTGTGTGTGTGTGTGTGTGTGTGTGTGTGTGTGTGTGTGTAATAAATGAATTAAAAAGACTAAAAAATAATAAAACATGAATGGTATGTTTGAAAAGCTATGCCTACCCTCACTGCCACCTCAGTCCTTAACCCTCCTTACTGGAGCCCTGAGAGTGTCCCCACCACTCCCCTAGTCCACTAGCCACCAGGAGTTGTGAGGAAGAGGGGAAGGATGTGTTTTTAACAAAACCGCCCTGGAAACCCAAATCCATTTCCCCATAGAAACAATAACGAACACAATAGCTCCCTGATTAAGCAACATTAAGGGTTAAAAAGGCTTTCCTGAGAAGGAAGATCTGGGAACCTAATCACCCTTTAGAACATTGTATCCTGGAGAGAGTGTGTTCTGACCTTCCAGAACACACACAAAGGGACTGCCTGGATCTCTCATTTATGCTCTCTGCAAAAGGGAACGGGAGGCCATGTTTACAAAGAGGTTTTCACTGAAGGACTTAAATCAGCGGGGTCCTGTCTTCAGACCGGTCATACAGAGGGTCCCCCATAGGGAGGGTCCTTGAATCCTGCCCTTCTCTGGGAAGCAGCCATGTCTGCGCACTCTGGGAAGCGAAGAGCTCTGCCCCAGAAATGGTTCTAATTCTCTTCCTGAAGCACCAGCAGGCTGAGGAGGACAGGATTTGCCCTTTCCCTCCATGTGCCCTGCCCTTCTGCCGTCCCTCCCACCCCAACCCCAACCTCAAGGCCGAGAGCTCTCAAGTGGTCAGCACTAATGCAAAACGAGGCAATTTCTCCCACAGCTCCTGGGTTCCCTCCCCCCAGGGGATTATTTGGAATAATCACCACATAAGCACACACAGACAAACCCGGCACCATTGCTCTTCAACTGTCTTCTGTTTCTTCATCCCAGGAAAAATGCACACACTCTGGCTTGGAGGATTCAGAGCCCCTTCGGGATCCAGTCACAGCTCGTTACAATCCTGACTGGAGAAACTGATTCTCGCCATAGCTTGCCGACCCGCGCCCCCTCACCTCCAAGCTGTTGGCTAAGAGGCCCCTGTTCTTGACCCACCCCATCCCTCATTCACATTCTCCAGTCACCTTTTTTCCAAGGACCATCCTCATGACTCTTGATGACTTAGGACCGTGACTTTTCCCCTTCTGCCACCCCTCCCCCCGGCCAGATCTTTCAGGGCTAGATCACAGGCCCCTAGACAGTGCTAGCAATCCACTGTCTGACTTCTCTTTTGGAAGCACCATTTTGATCCTATGACCCCAGTGGTGACAAAAGTCAGACCGCCGTTACCTGCAGGGGAGGAAGGGATTGCAGGAAGCTGCAAGAAGCTTCTTCGGGGAGTGATGGAAACATTCTGTAGCTGAGCCTGGGGCGGTGGTTACACGAAAGGAGAAAGGTTTAAAACTGTATCTGGTCGTTAAGATTGATGTATCTCAGGATATAAGTTATACTCCAACCAACAAAAGAAACGAGAATGCACATACATCGGTCTTGTCAAAGACACAATTCTCCCAAATTATAAACCTGAACCTAAGTGAAAACACTAGCTGTAATCAACAATAAACACGTCAAACCATTAATAGAGATCACTCTCTTTAGGAAGAGTAGCAGAAACCAGAGTGGGGACTGGGGAGCTGTCTCACTTATGTACTACTTGAAGTCTCTTTCTCCCATTTCTTGAGTACCTGCCAAAATCTAGGCACTCCCTGCGGAGCTCGGGGCACAGAGAGAAAGAAGTTCAAATATGGGGTCTTAAGGAGCTCACATTAGCGAAGCCAGCATGAGCACTGAGAATCACCATATGACATGCTGATTGCCACAGTGGAGGTCTGCACAGTGTTGGGGGACCAGAGTGGAAGCTGTTACGCCCTTTGGAGTAGACGTGGGGCAGAGGGGCAGGGTGACTCTGGAGAATACAGAATGAAGACCCAGAATGTACAGAATGTCAGGCCAAGTTTGTCCCAGGCAGAGGGAACAACAAGAGGCAGAGTGAGTCTGGAGAAGACAGCCAGCCTACTTTGTCACTTTGGCTGGAGCCTGAGGTCCAGGAGAAGGCACAGCTAGGAATTCAAGCCAGATCATGAAGGCCTTGGAGAAGTCCAGATTCTACTCCGAAATGTACTGGGGAGCCACTGAAGGATTTTAGTAGGGGGATGACTTTATTTTATTTTTATTTTGAGAATGACCAATTTAGTGGCAAGGAGGGGGAGAAATCGGTAGGGAGCAAGACCAGAAGTAGGGAGACCAGCTGAGTGGCTCCCCACCCAGTGGGGAGTCGGTTCGTCCCTTTCCCTCTGCCCCCTACCCCGCTCGTGTGCGTACACTCTCTCTGAGAAATACATAAAATCTTTTTAAAAAGAGAAATTCTTTCCAGTAAACTACATTTAATTGATAGGTTGGACAAAAGTCTGTAAGCATTTACTTCACATGTATGTATATATAACTGATACATAATTATATTAGTTTCAGGTATACAACGTATTGATTTCATATTTGTATATACTACAAAATGATCATCACAATAATTCTGGTTAACACCCATCACCATACACAGTTACAAAATTTTCTTTTTTCTTATGGTAAGAACTTTCAAGATTTACTCTCTAAACAACTTTCAAATGTGCAATACAGTATTATTAACTATAATCACCATGCCATATATTACATCGCCATGACTTATTTATTTTATAACCAGAAGTCCGTACCTTTTGACCCCTTCACCCATTTTGCCCACCTCCCAACTCCCACCTCTGACAACCACTGATCTGTTTTCTGTATCTATGAGCTTGGTGTTTGTTTGTTTGTTTGTTTGTTTTGGCTTCCACATATAAGTGAGATCACAGGGTATTTGTCTTTCTCTGCCTGACTTATTTCACTGAACATAATCCATGTCTTGCAAATGTCACGATTTCCTTCTTTTGTATAGCTGAATAATACATGTATCACCATCTCTTTATCCTTCATCCATGGATGGACACTTAGGCTACTTCCATTTCTTCAGTTATTATAAAAAATGCTGCAATAAACCTAGGGGACTGGGAGTGCAGGTGTCTTTTGAGTCATTGTTTTTATTGTCTACAGATAAATACCCAGAAGCAGATCATAGGGTATTTCTATTTTTAATTTCTTGAAGAACCTCCATACTGTTTTCCAGAGCGGCTGCACCAGTCTGCATTCCCACCCACAGCGCACAAGGTTCCCTTTTCTCCACATCCCTGCCAACTCTTGTTATCTTTTGTCTTTTTGATAACAGTCATTAACACATGGGAGGTGATATCTCACTGTGGTTTTGATTTGCATTTCCCTGATGCTGAAGGATATTGAGCATCTTTTCGTGTACCTGTTGGCCATCTGGATGTCTTCTTTGGAGAAACATCAATTCAGATCCTCTGCCCATTTTTTAAGGATTTTATTTATTAATGGACAGAGGAAGAGTACAAGAGAGCACAAGCAGGAAGAGCAGCAGAGGGAAGAGGGAGAAGCAGGCCACCATTGAGCCAGAAGCCTGATACTATGGAACCCTGGGATGATGACTTAAGCCAAAGGCAGACGCTTAACTGACTGAGCCACCCACGTGCCCCTCCTCTGCCCATTTTTAACTCAGATGATTGCTTTTTTGCTATTGAGTTGGATGAGTTCTTTATAGATGTCGGACACTAATGCCTTATCTCAATATATGATTTGCAAATATTTTCTCCCCATTCAGAAGGTTGCCTTTTCACTTTGTGAAAAGCTCCTCTCCCCTTATTTCAAAATGCCCACCACCACATGCTTGCAATGGCCAATGAAAGCTGAAAAGGAAGCAAGGTCCGGGGAGACACAGTTGATCATAGAAGTTGGTGCACCCCCTTCGTGGCATTTTGAGATTCGAGTGCACCTTCTTGTCTCAGGTTGCTCTCACAGGCCCTGTTGCTACCAGTTCACCCAAAAGTACTTCCTTAGCTTCCAACTACAGTGAAAGGCTCCCCTCTAAGTCACTCTTTTGTCCAAATAAGGCCCATCACATATAGTGGGTGGGGGAGGGGGCAGGCATAGGAAAAAGGGATGTTAAAATACCAACACATGTTTGGAACACAGATCATTTAAAAAGCATTAATTTTACTTCCTAAGTCTGTAAGCCAAACTGCTGCCTTTGCTGACACATGTGGACTCGGGCATGCAGATACCAGGGAACAAAACTAGCTACAGGATGTGAAAAAGCAACACTCAAGGGGAAATTTCACTTTTTCAAGTGCTCTGTATTTTCAGATTACAGACTTGGGATAGTTCTTTGAAACATGTCTTCCTACTTATAAAAAAAACAAAACAAACAAACAACTTCTGCCCACTATTTATACATGTGTTTCAGCTATTTCTAGAAAAGTGACTCAGTCTGATGTTCAAAAAGCATTTCCTTCAACAAAAAAGAAATCATTTTAAGAAAGTAGTTTCAAACATCAAACTATTCTGAATATGTATTATATCCCCTAGTCTCATGGCTCAACTTTCTTCACTGAATAAAAGGAAATTATGATTCATAGCAAAACAAAACATACAAGACAGCAGAACCTCAGCCAAAACTATTAAGAACCAGTAAGCAAAACAAGCCCCACTTTTTAAAAACCATGTATTAGTCTTATATGATTACACTAGAAACGTCAAATATTAAACGGGGATTTTCATCCTAGCTGTGTACACTAAAGATACCATTTTATAAAAGTAGTGTTAACACTCGTGACACTGTGTATTAAACTTGTCGACAAAGCAGTGCTTGAAACAGATGTAGCACAAAATGCTTACATTCCATATGCTTTTTATGCAGTCCCCCAATCAAACCTCATTCCGTCCCTGCCAGCCAACTGCAAGTAACAGGTATGACTAATTTTTAAAAAAGAGCACACAGCCATTCTAGGGGATGTGCAGTAAGAAGCTACTGAGTCCCAGGTGAAACACTATATTCATGTACTCAACAGTATACATGGGGGGAAAATGCGAGCCACTGTAACTTTTCACAAGATTTACTGTGAGAGCCTGTAAGTGGATATACTGGGAATAGTTCCACGCCTATTAGGAAAAAAAAAACCTCCCAACCAAATGCACAACTCCTGCCTGTTACACCACCAAAAGAACTGAATCTTATGGTAGAAAAAAAAATTCTCTCTGCAGTGTTTGGAGCTGTATATAACCAACACCTGAGAAATAAGCGGTTATTTTGAGAAGAGATAATCAATGATCCTCCAACTGTAAAGCGACTGGGAAATATCAGTACACAGTGTTCTGCAGAAAAATCAGCTACCGATAAAACCCTATAATGGAACATCCCTTGGCTGACGGTGGCCCAGGCTCTTAATGAAGAGTGAGGCTGTGAGTAGGAACTCAGATGCCCGCTGACAATCAAAGAACCTTTTGGTAATCTGTGTGACAGAAAACAGACCTTTCTGGCTCCCAGCTATTAGCTAATGAAAGACTCAACTAAATTTTAAGAAAAATTCACCAGATGTTCTAAAATTTCAGGCCTTCCCAAATGCCTAGATCCTAAAAGCCAAAGAACAAATAGTTACCACATGCTGAGGGGTGGGGGGAAGACAGGAGGGAGTGGCTAAGGAGACTCAGAAAAAGAAAATGCTACCAAAGATGCCTTTCTTTAGTGATTCAGGTACACACAGCAACGTGACAGAAACATCTGTGAGATCATTAACCATGAGCCATTTTCTAGCACATGGAGTTATCATGTGAGATGAAAATGAAAAACCTGAGCGAACCTTGGAAAAGCATCAAGCCTAAATAAGAAGGCAACTAATGATGGGTAATTAAAAGCATTACACAAAGTGCCTTCCCATACCTGACCTACGGGAGAAAACAGGATCAAAGTTAACTTGGAAGGACTTTTTTTTTTCCTTAAGGGGAAAAAATGTGATCTATAAAATGGCAGGATAAAATGAGCTAACAGATGAAACTTCCACTAAAAACAAGATCCAACTTTTCCCCTCTGTTCCCAGAACTATCTGGAGCCTCCAAAATACCATGGATAAGTTACGCAGCCGCTAAAAATTTTAAGTATGAAGACTATGTGGCAAGCCGAAATAATTCATGGGACAAAATAGGTGGGGAAAGAAAGAACAGAAAGTAATATGTATACGGTGGTTAAGATGCATGATGGTTGTTAAGGGGGAAGGGGTGAGACTTTCCTTTTCCTTTTCAAAGATTCTGTAAATATTGTCATGAAATGTTTCTAGAGCAAAAACGTTCAATAAGTTATCCTTTCAAGGAAAAAAAAAAGCCACACTGCTTTGTGGCTTATACTTTTTACTACTTCAAATTAAGGAGAATTTCCAATGGCCACACTACAGATGGTGGGTTCTTATCTGCATTAGTACTCAAAGGGTGTAGACTTTCAGACTTAGGACGGACAAACATCTGCTTTTCTCTATGGAAGAAAAATGGTCACACCCTTTTGGGAAACTGACATTTTTTAAAAGCTTATGGCATTTTGAAAGTGACTGTCTACTCGCTGCAGTTTTTAATATAGGTAAATGGAAAACTGAAAACAAAGCTTCCAAACCAGAAGAGTTTGGAGGGAACCCACTAATCGAACTGTTAACCCAAACTACGAGTTAACAAGATTAAAGCCTCCCTTTAGTTTTATTTCTGAAGGCACACTCTCTGGCCAACTACTCGGTTTGGTAGGTTCCGTTCTTTTAAACACTTCCCTCGCCTGAAAACGGTTTACAACACTTAAGACTGCTGCTCTCCAGCACTACTAAGATAATTCTGAGAAAGGAGGCGTCTAGCAAAAGACGTCAAGGATTATGGTAATAATACATTTTTGAAATTTCAACATGCAAGCAGGAGT
The DNA here is from genome assembly GCF_022355385.1 of Mustela nigripes. Classification (NCBI taxonomy): domain Eukaryota; kingdom Metazoa; phylum Chordata; class Mammalia; order Carnivora; family Mustelidae; genus Mustela; species Mustela nigripes. The sequence continues at coordinate 15,793,037 of NC_081575.1, forward strand.
CTTATGCAGGTTGATTTCAAAGTCTGCGTTCTAGTTTATCGGGCCACTGCAGGCAAGGCAGTTCTTTATCTGCTCTCTATTCGGAACATAAATTAACCACCCCACGGAGGTTAAATCCTCCCTACTTTTCGCCTGTAGGTCAGAATGCCGTGGATCAGATCATCGAATTTGGCTACTGCAGCCTCGCGCAGTCGAGTCCTCTCCACCCCTTCCCTCTTTTCTTTGCCCGGGACAAACCCCTCCGTGGCTAACAGCAACCTAATTTAGGCTGTGAATAGGTAGGCCAGGTCCCTAAAAAGCTCGGGCCCCCTGTGAGTTCCGATCAGCACGTCTCCGCCCTGGCCCGTCCGGGCTCCGGAGGAGTCCGCAAAGAAACACTAACAGTAGCAGAGGTGCCTACAGGCGGGCGGGAGCCGACCGATCCCGGGGGGCGGGGGGGGGGGGGCGATTGAAAAGATAAGTTTCTCCGGGTCTGGGGCTGGGGAGGCTCGCTCCGCGGGCAGATCGGCCATCGGGCGGGGTGGGGTAGAGTCCACAGGCATGCACAGGCTCCGTCTCCTATCCGAGGGCCGGTGGCTGCCTCTGCCACGCTCTCAGCAGGAAGGGGAGGGCAGCAGGAGGAAGAGCGGGAGGCGCGGTGCGGGAGGAGAGGGGAGGGGAGGAGGGGAGGAGGAGGAGGAGGCAGGGCCAGAGGAGGAGCCGGCGCCGGGAGAGCCCGCGCGCCTGGCCCGCAGCACCTCTGGGCGGAGTCGCTCGGCCCGCCCGGCCCGACCGCCGCCGCCACCGCCGCCGCCGCCGCCGCGCCCGGTGCGCCCCGAGGGGGCGGGCCCACCCCGCGGCCTCCCTCCGGGTCTCGAGCCCTCCTTCCCCTCCCCTCCCTCCCCTCCCTCCCTTCCATCTCAGCAGCGCCCTCAGTCTCCCTCTCTGGCTCATACAAAAGCAAAATGTCCGCCATGTTCCGAGGCCGCTGCAGTCGGCGCCGCCACCGGCTCGGCGGCCCCCCCCCCCCCCCCCGTTTGCCCCGCGCCCGCCCCCCCCCCGCCCCCCCCCCCCGGCCCCGGGCGCCGCAGCTGCTCCGCCAGCCCTCCGCGCGCCCCCGCCCGGCCCGCGCGCCCCGCCGGGCACCGCAGCACCGCCTCGGGCGGGGGCAGGGGGCGGCAGCCCCGGGCGCCTGGCTCCCACTTCCCGCCCGCCCACGCCCTCGATGGCCCCTTTACCTTGATGCAGTACGGAGGTTCGTCGTAGGTGACCAGCATGTACCTGTCTCCGCGGCTGGCCGGGTCCCGGGCGCGCAGCTGCGTGACGAGGGATGACGGAGGGGGCCGCGAAGGGAAGGAGGGAGGAGGGGGCGATACGAACGTTACAGAAGCACCTAGCTCCACCACCACCCCCATCCCTCAGGAGCTCTCCCCAGCTCTCCCCTCCCCTCCCTTTACCTTCAAGAATAACTCCACAGCGCCTTTGGCAATGTCCAAATAGGAGGTGCCCAAGTCAGTGCGCTGGTTCATAGAGGCGGACGTGTCTATGAGGAACAGCAGGATGGGCATCTTCCCCCGCACCCCTGGCTCCGCTGCCCACTCTCCTGACCCTCTTGCCCTCACTGCCGCGGACTACCACCCGAACCCTCAACTCTAGCAGAGCCAGGGTGCAGGGAGCAAGAGGAAAAGGGGGAGACGGGACGGGACGGATGGAACTGCTCCTGGCCTCCTCTTTCTGCAGCCCCACCTCCTCTCCCTCCAAGGGAACTTCAAAGTGTGAGCGTGTGTAGCCCTCGGGGCCCTCCCCCTTCCCCTCCCCTGCCACCACTACTGCCGCCGCCGCCGCAGGGACTACTGCCCAAGCATCCGTCCACGCTCACTCAAGCGCTCGCCCCAGACTGAGAGCTGTCTCTGTTCACCCACACACAACTTCTGTCCGCTCACCTACCATGGGCACCATGTGACCAGAACCCACGCCATTGGCTGCCAATTATGTGGTATTTGCATATTCATTAGATGACAGGGCAAGGGGAGGGACTTGGGCGAACCCTGGGAGTTGAAGTTTGAACCCAGGCAGGGGGTAAAGGGGGAAATGTTAAGGACCCTCCTTTAAAGGACTTGAAAGCTGTCTTGATACTTGGGTGGTTTGAAGGGATTTTCGTTGGCTCTTCAGAGATGACGATTCGAAAGGGAGAGTGAATTTGAGCAACAGTTGCTCAACACTACAGAAGCAGATGCTTGGACAGGCTGCCCAGAAGACGCTCTAACTGCAATCGATCAATCCTGCCAGTGGCTAAGACCAAAACATTTCAGAAGCACAAACTTCTTTCCTGGCAAGTCCTACTCGCATTCCTTCCAATGCCTCCCCACTCTTGATCCGTATTTGTAAGGCGGTTGCTGGCCTTGCGTTCCACGTATATCCACTCAGAAAGAAAACTAAAGCTTAAACACAGTTACCTAAACCGGCCTTTTGAATGCGCAAGCTTCTTCGGTTTCACGGAGTTTTTTTAAGTATTGCCCTGCCAGTGATAATTCCACCCATGCTTACGTCTGCACAGCCTTTACACATGGGAGGTTTGCCAACCTACATTGTGATTCAGTTCACGTTTATTGAGCACCTATGAAGTGCCAGGTACCTACATTAGCTTTATTTAATCTTTGAAACAATTATGGTAGATGGCATTATATTCGATTTTCAATAAGGGAAAGTGCAACTTGCCGGAATTAGGGCAACGATGAGGAATATTTCCTTTTAAAAGGGGATGGGGCGCCTGGGGGGATCGGTCAGTTAAGCATCTTCCTTTGGCTCAGGTCATGATCTCAGGGTCCTGGGACCCAGCCCCCCCCCCCTTCTGCACTGGGCTCTCTGCTAGGTGGGGAGTCTGTTTCTCCCTCTCCCTCTGCCTCTCCCCCCTGCTTGTGTGCTCACTCTTTCTCAAATAAATAAATAAAAATCTTTTTAAAAATAAAATAAGGGTGCTTGGGTGGCTCAAATGGTTAAGTGTCTGCCTGTGACTCAGGTCAGGATCCCAGGGTCCTGGGATTGAGCCCCGCAATGGGCTCCCTGCTCAGCAAGGAGGGGAGCCTGCTTCTCCCTCTCCCTCTGCCATCCACCCCCCAACCCCCACTTGTGTTCTCTGGCTCTATCTCTCTGTCAAATAAATAAATAAAATATTTTTAAAAATGAATATTCTCAGGTCTGGCTCTGTGGAGAGGCTCAGGAGGGGCCAACCACGCTTGGCTTTCTACTTCACGTAACACAACTTTTAAATTTGGAGGTGTGATTCCCAGCAGTGTGTTATAAACAACGTGGAATCCTTGATCTTCCATGAGCTTACCATTTCATATGTTCTTTGTAGTATATATAGTGTGTGTACACACACACACACACACACACACACATACATATACCTATGTATACACTCAATAACATTTTCAGAAAAATAAGATTTCAGAAGAAGCCACGTGGCAGTATTTGAACCAGGGACAAACAAGCAATGCAAGTAAAAAGTGCAACAGAGACAATGGTCCAGTGGTCTAGAAGTTCAGAAGGTTTCATGGATGGGGCACAGAGACAGAAGGGCTGGATTCCGGGTCGGAAGGAATAGTGTGAACAAAAATTGAGCCAGTGATAGTAATATGCTTGGGCATTTCAGGCCAGTGTGGTGGGATACCCCCAGTGGGAATTAATGAGGAAATCAGGATGAAAAGGGCACTAGAAGTTTCCATTTCCATTCTGACACAAATATGGTTGGACAAGGGCAGTGTCTACATGAGCCAGGGAACTAAAAGCACAGCACCGGCTGGGGCATTGTAACAAATCTCCACAGAGTCAGCAGCGACGAACAACATGTGTGTTTATTACCTGACACTGGCCATGACTCAGGGATCTCTGCTCAATCTCAAAGACCACAATCAAGATGTGGGCCAGGCTAGGTTTTCATCTGGAGATTTGACTGGGAAAGAATCTGCTTCTAAACTCAATCAGAAGGAGGGTCTTGGGGGTCATCTATGAATTCTGCCTAACATTAGATGGGGGGGGGTTATTATCTAGAAACAAACACTGCCTAGCTCACAGTTTGGGTTAGAGTCAACTCCAAGTAATAATATGCCACTTTCAGCCCATGAAATCAATGCATGGGATCGACTGGTTGCTTAGACTATGCTTTGGTTGAAGAATACAAGATTCTCCACTAAGGGGGCGCCTGACCATCAGACTGTTGATTTCAGTTCATGTTCTCAGCGTGGTGAGATAGAGCCCTGAGCCAGGGTCTGTGATCAGTGGAGAGTCTGCTCAAGACTCTCTGTCCCTCTCCCTCTGTCCCTCCCTGACTCACATACACACATTCTCTCTCTCTCTAAAGCAAATAATAAGTCTTTTAAAACAATATTTCCTATTAGGAGTTTATATCATATATATAATGTATTTTGTATTATACAGCTTAATATATTTTATAATAAATTGATATAATATATAAATGTCATTTGTGAATTGAGGCATATCATACTCCTTATCTATGATGCCACGTTTCACCAGATACCACCTTATACCAGTTAGAATGGCTAAAATTAACAAGACAGGAAACAACAAATGTTGGCGAGGATGTGTAGAAAGGGGAATTCTCTTACACTGTTGGTGGGAATGCAACAGTATGGGAAAACAGTATGGAGGTTACTCAAGAAGTCAAAATAGAGCTACCCTACGGCCCAGCGATTGCACTACTGGGTATTTACTCCAAAGATACAAATGTAGCGAAAAGTAGGGACACATGCACCCCAACGTTCAGAGCAGCAATGTCCACAATAACCAAACTGTGGAAGGAGCCTAGATGCCCTTCAACAGATGAATGGATAAAGAAGACAAGGTACATATACACAATGGAATATTACTCAGCCATCGGAAATGAATACCCAACTTTTGCATCGACATGGATGGGACTGGAGGAGATTATGCTGAGTGAAATAAGTCAAGCAGAGAAAGACAGTTATATGGTTTCACTCATATGTGGAATAAAAGAAATAGCATAGAGGATCACAGGGAAGGGAGGGAAACTTGAATGGAAAGAAATCAGAGGCGGAGACAAACCATGAGAGACACTTGACTCTGGAAAACAAACTGAGGGTTACAGAAGGGGGAGGTGGGTGGGCGGATAGGGTAGTTGGGTGATGGACATTAAGGAGGGCATGTGATGTGATGAGCACTGAGTGTTATATGCAACTGATGAACCACTGAACACTGTATCTGAATGAATTTAAATTTAAATTTTTAAAAAAGAAAAAAAATGTAAAAAGTTAAAAAAATAAAAAGATTTCCTATTAGGAGTTTATATCCTATATATAATATATTTGTATATATAAATATATATATTTATATCCTATATATAATATCTTTTATATTATACATTTTAATATATTTTATAATATACTGATATAATATATAAATAGCATTTATTAATTGGGGCATATCACACTCCTTATTTATACATTTGTATCTATATGAAAACAGTTATCTATAGTAATAAATATAATAAATAAATTTAATTATAAAAATGTATATTATTTATAATTATTTATATTTATATTTATATTATTATATTATATATAATAAGTAGGTAGATAGACAGATAGAGCTATGTCCCAGCTCACCAATGGCATTTTGAGATGACACAAAAAAATCTTTTTGCTTTCCCCCCAACTTTTCTACAATGAGTGTACCCTACTTGTACCATCAGGCAAGAGATTACCTTACAAAATGACATACAAAGTGGGCGTGGGGATGGGGTACCCGGGTGACAGATACTGAGGAGGACAGGTGATGTGATGAGCACTGGGTGTTATATGCAAATAATGAATCATTGAACACGGCATGAGAAACTAATGATGTACTTACTATATGTTGGCTAACTGAACATAATAATAAAAAATAAATAAAATATTTTTTTAAATGACATACAAACTCTTCACAAACAATCCCCCCAGGTGGATTAGCCCTCAGCATGAAACCTCTCTTCCTGCTCCCTGGAGGAAAATAACCGCCGTGTCATGTTTGAGCCTGCGTAGACACCTTTATTGCATTTCTTTGGCACACATCAACCCTAAATCCCGCCGCACAAGACCTTTCTCCCGTTTTTTCCTCTCCGGACCATCAGCCCACTCAGGTTATAGGTTAATGTGTGCCTTGGCTTTGCCTCCTTCTGGAATGTCAAGTCCTGGGGAGCAGCCAGAGCCTATAACCAATGACAGGTACAGAGCACAGGCTCAGCAAATGGTTGTTGAAAGAAATTACTGGCTGTCCCTTCTTTTGTTGTCTTCGTAGGCCTGAGTTACCGGCCTCTGCCTGCCACCCTCCACTGAAGCAGGACAGCTCCCTGTCCCTTGGGGTTTGGGCACCAGTGAGCCCTTTTTGGGCAAAGCCCTTGAGCTGATGATCCTCACCCTGCCTGAAAACCAACCAACCAATCAACCAACAACCCTGCCAGAAAACCAACCAACCAACCAAAAACCCTGCGGCTTCCCTGTGGTTCTACTCGAGCTTCCTTCTGCAATGATTCTTCCTTGAGCCACTGCTCACTCTCTGCTTCCCTCAGTCAAATCCTCTCCCTGCCTACTTGCCAGTCTCAGGCCCATTTTTGCCGCCAGGCCTCTGGCCAGGTAACAGGATGCTTTGTTCATGGCAGCCCTATGACCTGCACTAACCATCCTGTCTTCTTTTGGCTTTTCTCATGTTTTTGAACTCACTAGCTCTTGAAAATAGTTTCCGCTTCCCTCTTCACGTCTCTGCCCTTTATCTGCTTTTCATTCACCAGAAGCCTCTAAATCAATTCACTTTAATGCCTCACCATACTCCCCCGTTCCAGACCTTTCTACCTCATGTCTGGGGTTACCAGACAGCTCTCGATAAAAGTTCCTCCAAACACTGCCCTCCTGGCCTTCACTCCCTCCACACCAACTGTTAGCACGCTTTGTCCCATGTTTATATTTCCTGGCATTGGCAACGGTATGGCGATGCAGTCCACCTTTGTTTTGGGGATAGCTGGTCTGACTTCTCGCTTTCCAAAGATTTGTTACCTCTTGCCTTTAAGCGGGCCCTAATCACCTTGGCATCTTGACAAAAAGACCTTGCTTAACCTGATTACACCCCGTTCCTGAGTTCTGCTGGTCATGGCTCAGAGGGGAGTAAGATCTGTCGGGCTGCTCCCACTCCCGCTTCCTCCTTGGCTGGACCATGCAGTCTGCTTTCTCTCCCCAGCACTCTTTGGAAACTGCCCCAAAGTCCCCAGGGGCCAGCTCCTGGCCAGATCTAACAGTCTGTTCTATATTTTCCTTTGTCCACTACGGAGCTATCTGTCACCTGCCTTTCTGAGCTCCCCCTCCCAGGCCAGCATTTCTTTCATCACCTGCCACTTCTATCAGCGTGTTCCTTACCCCTTGGACGACTTGCTTTCAAACTCTTGAGACTCCTAAACTCCCTGGCTGTCTCAGTCTGAGGCTACCTCTTTTCCCTCCCCCCACAGCCCCACAGAAGACTTGGCTATTTCCCCTGTTGGTGCTCATGCATTCTTTCTTTTTTCCAAATATTTCTTGGTCATGCGTGCTATATGACAGGTAACATGAATCCCTTGGTGAACAAGGGAAATGGTCTATTGCACGAGCTCAGAGCTTAGATCTGGGGGTTCGAATCCCAGCTCTGCCGTTGGCTATCTCTGTGACCCTGGGCAAGCTACTTGACCTCTCTCTGCCTCAGCTTTGTTGTCTGGAAAATGGTAATAAGAGTTGTGCTTCGTATGACTGTTACAAGGAGCAAATGAATGAATATCTGTAAAGAGTTTCTAGAAGGGCTTAGCACAGGGTAAGCTCTAGGTAGGTGTTAAACCAAAGCAACAATAGGTAGAGTCCATGCCCATGCAGAGGACATTCTAGTGGGGAAAATGATCAGAAGAGAGGATGCAGTGTTTAGGAAGTGCTGGGAGAGAGGCAAAGCATGGTGTCATAGGCCCATGCGGAGGCACATACGCTCTAGAGGGCATGGGGAGGTCAGGGGGACACACAGAGAAGGCTTCCTGAGAAGCTGACTTTGAAGCTGACATTCAAGAAACAAAGTAGCTTGGAGGAGGGTGAGTGAAGGTGAGGCACGGTACAAGGGGGCTAGGGAGAGTGTTCTCGTCAGGGAACGGTGATCAGGGAACGGTGAGGTGAGCAAGATGGCGAGTGACATTAAAAGAGCCCCAGTAGGAAAAAAAAAAAAGTGGGGGGGGGTGGAGTATTAAAGGGGAAGGAGGGAGGGAAAGCAGGATGGAGACAGTTGTGGCTGGAAATGGGCCTGCAGACGTGAGCAAGAGCCAGAATGCGTGGGGTCTGGTGGAGCCTGGTAGACCCTGCGGGGGGAGTCGGACTTTCATTCCGGGAGCAGTGAAGCACCACTGAAGGACTGCACTTGGGTATCATCGTTCTGTCTTCAGCTTGAAGGATGGGTCAGATGAGGTCAAATATGGAATCCAGGCCAGCACCTCAGGCCAGCAGTCTTGCGAGGGGAGGCCTATTCAAAGCATGGTGCCGGGGTAGGAAACCGCAGGCCCTCAGCTGGTCAGCTGTTGGAGCCCAGAGCCCGAGCGCTCCTTCCCAACTCTGCAGGGACAAGAGGGGATGAGACGGGATGAGCAGAGGGCGGGAGAGAGGAAGGTGTGAGCCATCCACCTGCCCCGGGCAGCACCACCGGCCTGGAGACTGGCCGCTCACCCCCGAAAGCCTGGCCTGTGAGAACCCATCCTATGAGGTCGTGGCTTTGCTGTGATCTGCCTCCTGCTGCCTGCTGATTTCCCCTGGGCTCTGGGAACCTTCTTTGTGAAAAACCTGATGGCAGGAGGGCAGTGAGGTAAGCCGGGGGCGTCTGTGATCCAGGCCTCTGCCAATCCAGGCCAGCGGGTGGCCTGGCGCAGGGGCCTGGCACAGTCCTTGTCAGCAGCTCCCTTCTGCCCTGGGCTCAGACGCAGCAAGTCGGTCGGACATTTATAGACCCGATAACTCTGAGAGGTGGCGGAAGCTAAAAGTAAAAATAGCCGGTGATGAAATTTGGCCCAGGGCAGCCCCCAGACAAGCTCCCCAGCGGGTTTTGCCACTTGGGTAACTTCCTGTCACCAGTCAGGGCATTAGGAGCCTCTGGGGTTGAGGTCCTGGGATCTTCTGCGGTGTTCCCCTCCTTCTACCTCACCGCCCTGGGGCCACCACCCCATTCCCCCATCGTATGGAACCTCAGTCAGAAACTCGCAAGGCCAGAGCATCCCCAGCCATGGGGAGCCCAAGCCCAACAGCAGGGAAGCCAGCCCCACCCCCCCACCCCTGCCCCCAGCAATGCGGAGACCTCCCCCTCTGCCCTTCCTCATATCCCCCAAGCCACTGAGTCCCAGGGAGCTTTTACCTTATAGACATTACTCAGGTTCATTTCCCTCCTTATCCCTCCATTTGGGCCCTTGGCATCTAAGGAGCCAATACTACTGGCATACCTTTAGTTTCTTTTTGACCTCTGGGGGGGCGGGAATTAAGGCTGTAACAAATTCTTCAACGGCTTACACCAGTCATATCCACTTAAAGAAACTGCCTCTTTTCCTGCTAAAGTAGAGATGTCATCATTTTTCCCTTCTCATCATAACACTTTTTTAAAAGATTTTATTTATTTATTTGGGAGAGAGTGAGTGAGAGAGAGACAGCACGAACGTGGGGAGCAACAGGCAGAGGGAGAGGGAGAAGTTGACTCCCCCGCTGCTGAGCAGGGAGCACAACATGGGGGTTCGATCCCAGGACCCCAGGATCATGACCTGGGCCGAAGGCAGACACTTAACTGACTGAGCCACCCAGATGCCTCCCACAATTTTTTTTAAATCAATAATATCTAAACCATGTTAGAACATATTCCTCAAAATGCACCAGTAGTAGGACAGTATTTGTGCTTAGATGGAGGGAGAAGTCCTACACCACTTTGTCTTAAATCACTTAATTTTTCACAAATATATTAACTAGATTTCCCATTTTCCCTCCTACTACTGGGGACGGAAGAACTCTTGACAGCAGAGCTGCGCTACCCCCTTCGGAATTCACTTACCTGGTGCTTAGTTCACCAGATACTTATTGAGGCCGGCTCTGCGGGGCACTCTGCAGGGCACTCTGCCTGGGGCAAAAAGATGAACAGGACATGGTTCCTGTCTTGGTAAGTGGCTACTCCGTGGGGGAGGCTGGTCACACAAGCAGACACTTTCAGCACAACGTGGTAAATGCTAAGCTACGGGGAGAGTAGCATAAGATTCTCTGCGAGCATGGAAGGGTAGGGGTGGCCAGCCAGTTACCACGGAAAACCTCCTGGAGGAGGTGATATTCGTTATGCAAAAAAGAGGCAGTTGTATCCCAGGATAAAGGACTAGTATGGGGGCCCCTGGGTGGCTCAGTGGGTTGAGCCACTGCCTTTGGCTCGGGTCGTGATCTCAGGGTCCTGGGATCGAGTCCCGCATCGGGCTCTTTGCTCAGCGGGAGGCCTGCTTCCCTCTCTCTCTCTCTGCCTGCCTCTCCATCTACTTGTGATTTCTCTCTGTCAAATAAATAAATAAATAAATAAATAAATAAATAAAAGGACTAGTACGAGCCAGGGTCTGAGGTCTTGAAACAGATTAATGGGCATGATGGCCCTTGACGTGGCCGGTGCACCCATCCCACAGCTGCTGTGACCATGGGCTGCTAAAGGCTCTCAGCCTCTCTCCCCTCTCTGGAAAATTACCCTGAGGGGTGAGAGCCACGTTGGCCCGGAGGTTAGGCACCATGCCACGTGGGCAGCCTTCCCACCTCCCCTCCTCCAACCTGCAGCCAATGACAGACGGACACGGTCCCCTTGCCTTAGAATGGGATCACCTCGTGGTGTCATTCGCACTTCACAGTGATCTGGGATCTAGCCAGAGCCAGACTCCAAATGAAACCACATCCTTGCTTACCGCCATTCCCCGCTCCATGGTGTTTCCCTCATTCTCTTTCTTCTGAGATCTTTCCCACAGTAAATTATAATCACCCCGATCCTTGTTTCACTCAGGCTCTGCTTCTGGGGAACCCAACCCAAGATAGTATGTTTGATGAACTTCTAGAAATTTGGCATGCCTTGTATTTAGGGGGTGAGTCTGGGAATAATTGGAATATTAAACCCAAGAATTGGGCAAGGGCCAGATCATAGAGAACCTTCTGTGCCATGTTCAAGACCTGTGAGTCTTTTTTATTTTTATATTAAGCCTTTTCTATTAGACTCAATCACTCTTCCTCAATCATGCCTCCCACATTTAATGAGGAAGCCTTCCCACGTTTAGTGACTTATTTATTTAGGTCAAGGCATGGGGGACTACTGGGGTCCGTAGTTAAATACAGATATCTCTGAAAGTAATAATCCATTGAGACATTAATAGTCTAATTCACCTCAAGGTATGATGTAGGTGTGAGAGATTGTGTTTTCCAAAGATAGCCACACGTATTGCTCTCACCCACGTGCTCTTATAACATGGCTAATATTCTTCCCACTGGAGCTGAGGTCTATGCTCTCTGCCTTTGAATCCAGGGATGTGGGTTTGTGGTTGCACTGGCCAATGGCATGCAGTAGTGCTGTAAGATGTTCAAGACAAGGTCATAAGGCAGTATGTCTTCCACCTGGACCTCTCCCACACACGCACGCTCACACACTCTCTCTCTCTCATTCTGTCAGAATGCTCATTCTTGGAACTCAGTCACCATGTTGTGAGGAAGCCAGGCCACACAAAGAGGCCACACGTTGGCATTCTGGCAGAAAGTCCCAGCTAGGGCCCAGCCGACACCAGCGTCGATCTTCAGACACATGAGTGAGAAAAGCCATCAGATGATTCCAGCTCCTGGCTTCTGGATCTTCCAGCTGAGGGCGCAAACATCATGAGGTAGAAACAAGTTTCCCTTACTATGCCTCGTCTGAATTTCCCACTCACAGAAACCATACAGATGATACATGATTATTGTTAAGTTAAGCCACTAAATTTTGGAAGAACTTATTTTGCTTCAACAGATAACTGACACATCTACCTAGACGCTTTCCCCTTCAAAATTACTCACCTAGTAGGGCACCTGGCTGGCTCAGTTGGTAGAGCACATAACTCTTAATCTCAAGATTCTAATGTTGAGTATGGAGCTTACTTTAAAAAAATAATAATAAAATAAAATAAAATTTTAAAAATTCCTCCTCTGGGTTCTCTATGTGGGCAATTAGTATCCCCAGCTTCTTTCAGTGACTGAGCTCTCTCCATTTGCATACAGTGAGTTATTATTAGGTCCTATAGATTTTCCTTTCTAGGGTGTCTCTGCCATTTGTCCTTTCCCTTGGTTCTTGTCTCCCCAGATGAAACTAAAGCCAAGCCGGAATCATGTTCGAACTCCTCAAAAACTGCCAACTTTCACAAAAGCACAGCTTCCAGATGGAATTATACAATTCCAGCTGCAGTTTATATATTCCAAATAGACATATATTCTGAATATATACATATACTTACAGAAATTATGCTTTGCTTTTTTCGCTATAATAAATTCAGATTTTTTATAATACAATACAATACCAAAAAAAGTGAACTTATCGCTCAACAAAGGAAACTACTGTGAACATTTGCTGTTATATTCCAGACATTTTTCTAGGGGTTACATGCGTGTGTGTGTGTGTGTGTGTGTATGTGTGTGTATTCTAGGTATGTGTGTATTCTGCCTATTCTAGATATGTAAAAATATATACACACATACACATGTTATATACACATATATGTATATGTTATATACACATGTTATATACACATATACAGTAGATATGTTCAAGAAACATTTTTTTTTTTACAAAATTAGGATCACAACACACACCATGTCCCATAATTTTGTTTTTTTTTTCTTTTTGCCATTTTGCTTTTTTACCTAACATTGCTTCCTGGTTATCCTTCCATGATAGCACATACAGATCTAATTCATTCATTTTAAGAGTTACAAAGCAGGGGGATCTGGGTGGCTCAGTCAGTTGAACATCTGCCTTTGGCTCAGGTCATGATCTCAGGGTCCTGGCATCAGGTCACATGTCAGTCTCCCTGCACTGTGGGGAGACTACTTTTCCCTCTGCTTGTACTCTATCATCTCTCTTTCTCTGGCAAATAAATAAATAAAATCTTAAAAAAAAAGAGTTATACAGTATATTACACCATCACTTATTTAACCATTTCCCTATCAAAAAACATCTGATTGTTTCTACATTTTGCTACCAAGTAGTGCCACAAGGAGTACTGTTGTGCAAATGTCTTGATGCACTTGTGCCATTTTGATAGAAGTGGTTGGAGTCCTGGAAATGTGACTGCTGGATCCTAGGGTGTGGACAATTTAAATATTGATAGGCAATGTAAGATGGACCTTTTAATGGGGCTTGACCAATTTTCACCCACATAACACTCTAGCCCAAACAAGGTACTATTAATCTTGTCTAATTTTTGTACCATATAGCCACTAATATAGACAAGGTAGCACTCGAAAGCACTGTCGTGAGATGTTCACCAAGTGAAAAAGACAGAAGGCATAGTATAATTCCATTTTTGTATATATGCATAAAGTGTCTGGAAGTATATAAAATGGCATTAACAGGGGCGCCTGGGTGGCTCAGTGGGTTAAAGCCTCTGCCTTCGGCTCAGGTCATGATCCCAGTGTCCTGGGATCGAGCCCCGCCTCGGGCTCTCTGCTCAGCGGGGAGCCTGCTTCCTCCTCTCTCTCAGCCTGCCTCTCTGCCTACTTGTGATCTCTGTCAAAAAAATAAATAAAATCTTTAAAAAAAACCCACATCCTTTAAAAAATAATTAAAAAAATAAAATGGCATTAACAGAATTTCTTTCTGGAAAGTAGGCAAGTCTGGAGAACTTTAATTTTTTTCCATTATAGTTAAAAATTGCATTTAATACTGTCAGGAAAGATATTTTCCATTTTGAGAAACACTGCATAAATGATGTAAATGTTAGAAATGTTCTATGCATGGATAAAAGAAAAAAGGAACAAGACACGGAAACAATGAGCTAGCAGTTGGAATCTACAGTTGACATCAATTCACATCTGCTAACTGTGGGAACCAACTACAGAGACATAATTAGACTCAGCATCAAATGGGCTTTACAAATACACAGCCCATTTCCCGTTGTTTAACATAGCTCACATATAAGGGCACTGAAGAGCTCTTTGGCAAACCAGCGGTAAATCAAAATTTGGATTAAATTAACCGTATTCTAATAAGATACTGAAACAATAAGACATTTCAGAAAATAACAATTCTCAATTAAAAGAGAATAAACCTTCAGTGGCTTCACTTCACTTAAGATGGTGTTTTGTTCATTGTGGTGAGCACAGCACAATGTCCAGACTTGTCAAATCACTATGTCGTACACCTGGGACACATGTAAACGTTCTGTGTCAACTGTACTTCAATTTTTAAAAATTTAATAAAAAAGGAAAGTTTATTTTTTAAAAAAAGGAGAGAGAGAGAGAGTGTTTGCCAACCTTGCTGAACATCAAAATCACTCCAGATATTCAGGCACTGCCCCAGATCTGAATCTGATTATAACCCAGAGATCCTCACCAAAAGGGTCTGGAACTCTCTGTATTTTTTAACTTTTTTTATACATTTTTTAGAATAATTTCTACATGCAACATGGGGCTCAAACTCACAACCCTGAGATCAAGCGTCACGTGTTCCACCCACTGGACCAACCAGGGACTCCTAGAACTCTATATTTTTAACATGCTCTCAGGTGAGTCTTCTAATCAGACAAATTTAGGGCACTACGTTTGTGACTTACAGAAATAAATATAAACACTGTACCCAGACGTTTACAAATTCCTGTGGCTCCTGTCCACATTTGTAACATTGCGTGAGGCATTGTTACAGGCGTTGGAACATATTGGGTGTCATGTAAGAGAAATCTGTTTTAATTGAGATAGACTTCACAAACTTTAAAATACATTCTTTTAAAGAGTGCAATTCAGTGGTGTTTAGCACATTCACAAAATCCTGCAACCATCACCACTGTCTAATTCCAGAATATTTTATCAGCCCCAAAAGGAAAGCCCATGGCCATTAGCAGCCACTCCCCATTTCTTCCCCATCCTACCAGCCCTGACGACCACTAGTTTAAGTTCTGGCTCTATGGATTTGCCTATTTCAGATATTACACAGAAACAGAATCATAATATGTGGGTGGCCTCTTGTATCTGTCTTCTTTCACTTTACATGTTTAAGGTTCACCTGTGTTATAGCATGGACTGGTACTTCATTCCTTTCCATGGCTGAATGTTGTTCTGTGGTATGGGTATAACGAATTTTGATGATGCATTCTTCAGGTGAGGCACGTATGGGTTAATTCCACTTTGGGGCTACTATGAGTAAGGTCTGGGGAGCCTTCAGACTTGTCAGAAAGGCACATTTCTAAGCCCCAACCCACATTTAATCAATCTGGGTATCTGGAGGGTGTGCCTAGCGAGCTGTGTTTTAACAAGCTCTCCAGGCAATTCCGATGCACTCTCAAGTGTGAGAACCACTGTGCCTCACATTGCCATCTTCAAATCCCCCAAATTCTGAATTTCAAAATGGATCTGCAGACCTCTGTTTCCAGAAGGATCGAATAGATGTGCTTTCCCCTACTCCTCCCATGAAGTACAGCTGAAAAGTCTTGACGTTACTTACTGAAAAATTTAAAAAACCCGAGAAGACACTGAAAGGTGAAGAAAAAAAAAAAAAACAAGTGGAGGAGAAAACTTGGGATGCATGGAACTCAACAGCAGTGAATCCTGTCTACACTGGATGCTGGAGAAGGTAGCAATCCCAAATGCCAAAAGACACAGACAGAAAAGCCTCCAAGCTCTCTCTAGCCCAAGGCCAAGGAGAGGGACAACCTAGCAAGACAGAAACCTTTTAGACTGGGACACCTGGATCGCTCAGTCATTAAGCATCTGCCTTCAGCTCAGGTCATGATCTCAGGGTCCTGGGATCGAGTCCCACATCCGGCGCCTGCTCAGTGGGGAGCTTGCCTCTCCCTCTGCACTTCCCCCCTGCTTGTGTGCATTCTCTCTATCTCAAATAAATAAACAAAATCTTAACAAAAAGGAACCTTTTAGACAGTAAGCACTCTATTCCAGCCAAACCCCACAGAAAGTACAATGGCCTCAACCCAGCCATGCCACTGAAGTCATGGTATAGAACCTAGACCCCACCTTCAAGAGGCTGTCACAGAGCATCCTCATCCCCCGGCTAGAGTGGAGTGGAAAAGGCCTAGCAAAGAGTCAGAACAATCAGGCAGAAAATCAGTAAAGACAGAGAAGAACCAAACCAGAAGCCAAACGGATCTAATCAAGATTTACAGAATACTCCTTCCAACAACAGAAGAATGCACATTCTTTTCAGGCCCCTGTGACACGTGATACCAAGATAGACCAGACTCGGGGCCATAACAGCAAACTTCAACAAATTTAAAAGAATTGGAAGCACACAGTTGGTTCTCTGACCACAGTGGAACCAAACTAGAAACTAGGAAGAGAAAGCTAACAGGAACACTTTGAAACACTTGGAAACTACAGAACACACTTCTAAATAATCCATAGATCAAAGAAGAAGTTTCAAGGAAAATTTTAAAATGCCTTGAACTGCATGAAAATGAAAATCCAACATATAATTTCTGACACCCAGCTACAGGAATGTTAAAGGGCAAATTTATGGCACTAAATGTTTATGTTAGAAAAGAAAAGAATCAAATCAATAATCTAAGTCCCCACTTGAAGAACTCAAAGAAGGGTCACCTGGTTGGCTCAGTCAGGCAACCGACTCTTGATTTCAGCGCAGGTCAGGATCTCGGGGTCAAGGACTTGAACCCCACATAGGGCTCGACGCTCAGCAGGGGTCTACTTGAGGATTCACTCCTTCTTCCTCTGCCCCTCCCCCCACTCGCACTCTCATTCTCTCTCTCTCTCTCAACTAAATAAATAAATCTAAAATAATAAAGAACCCAGAAGAAGAAAAGCAAAATAAATCCAAAGCGAGGAAAATAAAAAAAAAGCAGAACTCAATAAAATTGAAAGTGAGAAAAAAATCACATAAAAGCAATGAAACAAGAAGTTGGTTCTCCCAGGATGCCTGGGTGGCTCAGTCAGTGAAGCATCTGCCTTTGGCTCAAGTCATGATCCCAGGGTCCTGGGATCAAGTCCCTCATCGGGCTCACTGCCCATAAGGGAGCCTACTTCTCCCTCTCCCTCTGCCCCTCCCCCTGATTGTGCTCCTGCTCTCTCTCAAATAAATAAATAAACATTTTTAGAGATTTTTATTTATTTATTTGACAGAGAGAGAGATCACAAGTAGGCAGAGAGGCAGGCAGAGAGAGGGGGAAGCAGGATCCCTGCTGAGCAGAGAGCCCTACATGGGGCTCAATCCCAGGACCCTGAGATCATGACCAGAGCTGAAGGCAAAGGCTTAACCCACTGAGCCACCCAGGCGCCATCAAATAAATAAGTAAAATCTTAAAAAAAAAAAAAAAGAAGCTGATTCTCTGAAAAAGCATATAAAATTAACAAACCTCTAGCAAGACTGAGAAAGAAAGGAAAGAGGGAAGACACAAGGCATGAAATGGAGAACATCACTAGACTCTGTAACCACTGAAAGGATAATAAGAAAATACTACAGACAACCCTACACACAGAGAAGCTAGATAAAATGGACCAACTCCTTGAAAAGCACAAACTACCAAAACTCACCCAATTATTAAATAAATAATATCGAATAGTACTACAACAATGAAGGAAATTGAATTTGTAACTTTAAATCCCCCTAAAAAGACATCTCCTGGCCCAGATGGTTTCATTAAAGATCTTACCAAACACTGAACAATCGATTAACCTGAATAATCCTCCATACCTTACAGGAGAGGGGAACACTTTTCAAATCATTTTATGAGGTCAGTTTTACTCCAGTAACAAAACCAAGCAAAGACACTGCAAAAACAAACAAACTAAAACTGAAACTATAGACCAACATCCCTTATAAACTGAGATGCAAAAATATTCAAGAAAATATTAGCAACTAGAATCCAGCAATATAACAATTCTATCCCATAACCAAATGAGTTTTGCTCCGGAGATGGAAGGCTGGTTCAGTAGTTTTGTTTTTCTTTAAACCTCAGAATTGCACACTTTATTTTTTTTTAATTTTTTAAGACTTTTATTTATTTATTTGACATAGAGAGAGAGAGAGATCACAAGTAGGCAGAGGCAGGCAGAGAGGAGGGGGAAGCAGGGAGCCCGATGTGGGGCTCAATCCCAGGACCCTGGGATCATGACCTGAGCTGAAGGCAGAGGCTTAACCCATGGAGCCACCCAGGTGCCCCTGGTTCAGTAGTTTTTAAAAAATGAATCAATATAATCCACAAGTATAATTTGGCTCAAGAAGAAAAGTCACATGATTCTATCACTTGATGCAGAAAATAAAATCTGACAAAATCCAATAGCTATTTATGATTTTTAAAAAACTATTAGGGGCGCCTGGGTAGCTCAGTCGGCTTAGTGTCTGACTCTTGATTTAAGCTCAGGTCATGATCTCAGGGTTGTGAGATCCAGCCCTGTGTTGGACTCTGCACTGGGCATGGAGCCTGCTTAGGATTCTCTCTCTCCCTCTGCCTTTCTCCCACCCTCTTCCTCAATCAATCAATCAATCAATACAAATTTTAAAACTATTCAAAAACTTCCACAACATGTTAAAGAACACCTGCAGAAAACCTCCAGCTAACATCATGCTTTGTGGGAAAAGAATGAATGTTCTCCCCAACCCCATAAGATCAGGATCAAGGCAAGAACATCTGCTCTTTCCACTACCATTCAACACAGTGCTGGAGGTTCTCTATGCTGTGGTAAGACAGGTTTGTGGGCCTCATCTCAGATTGTGGGTGTAGAATTTAGGAGTGTGCATTCAACAAGCCCTCCAGCAGAATCAGGCACTGAGAGGACCACAGAAGAGAACCTCCATCTAGGGTTGACCTGTTCAGCCAAGGGTAGGGGCTTGTTAAAAATCACAGACGTCCAGGCCCATTTGGGTGGCTCAGTTAAGTGTCTGCCTTCAGCTCAGGTCATGATCCCGGGGTCCTGGGACTGAGCCCCACATGGGGCTCCCTGCTCAGTGGGGAGTCTGCTTCTTTCTCTCCCACTCCCCCTGCTTGTTTTCTCTCTATCTCAAATAAAACAAATAAGATATTTTTTTAAAAATCACAGATTTCAGGGAACCTGGGTGGCTGAGTCAGTTAAGCATCCACCTTTGACTCGGGTCCTGATCTCAGGGTCCTGGAATTGAGCCCCACTTGGGGCTCCTCACTCAGCAGGAATCTGCTTCTCCCTCTCCCTCTGCTCTTCTTCCTCCTCCTCCTCCTCCTCCTTCTTCTTCTTCTCTCTCTCTCTCTCTCTCTCTAACTCTTTCTCTCAAATAAATAAATAAAATCTTATAACAAATCACAGACACCCACCCTTGCTGTATCTTTCTAATGCAGTATCTCAACCTTATAACTACACATTAGAATCACCTTGGGAACTGAAAATATCTGCCTGTCCTGACCACTCACCAGAACAATTAAAACTGAGTATTTGGTGGAGGGGAAGCCAGCGTATCAGTATTTCTAAAGGCTCCCTAAACAATCCCACTGTGCAGCCATGGCTGGGAAACACAGTGAAAACAGGAAAGGCAGTAACCTGGTCAGGATGTAGCCTAACATAGGAAGACAGCAGAGAGAAGCAACGTGATCAGGCCAGGGTGGGATTTCTCAGCTGTTACTAGGTTGCCAATGTTGGGGGTGGAGATGGTGTCGGAAGAGCCACTGTTAGCTCAACCCCTGGATTACTACCACAGCCTTGACATTGTACTATGCATTTTATGTCATTCACTCCACTTGAATGTGAACTCCGGGAGGCAGGGGCTATTTGTCCTGTTCTCAGTCAGTGGTTTCCCCAGCACTCAGTGCTAGTGAAGTATTTGTAGCATCAACTAAGTATGAGTCTCATTTTAGGACCATCTGCCTCCAAATCACCTGGAGGCATCATTGAAACAAAAGATGCCCTTCTCTGTTGCTCTACTGCTCTTCCAATCTTGTGCAGAGTACTTCTACGATTGCTCCCTTATGTGTCTCATTAGGCCAGTCTTCCCAGCAGCCTCCAAAGTACTCCAGCAGAAGACTCTTTCAAAGTGGCTATTAGCAGGATGGGAAGAATCATTCTTTCACCAAATATTTATTGGTGAATACACTGGGCTCTGGAGAAACAGCATTCTAGTAGGAAATATATGCATTAAGCATATGGATACACTAGTAAATATGTAACCATAAACCATGAGAAGTTCCATGAAAGAAAAGAAGATGATGTGCTCTAATAATGAGTAACAAGAGACTTGAACAGGCTGGGGAATCAGAAAAGGCCTCTCTGAGAAGGTTGCAATGTAGCAGATTTGCAAAAGGTGTGTTAGTCCATTGGAGAGGGACCAAGATGAGCTTTCCAGGCAGAAGAAATGGCCTTGGGTGATTGTCCAGAGTCAGGAAAGAACCTGGTGCTTTTGAAATGAAAGCAAGCCAGGAGGGCAGAGTGGCTGATGAGGAAGGCAAGAAGAGTTCATGTAGGGTTCTGTAGGAGAGAGGGAAGGGCTCAGGCGTCTTCCGGAGTATGGTGGGAAGCCATTGGAAGGTTCGAGCGAGGGAATGGTATGAACTGGTTGACGAAGCTGCTGTGAATGGCAGGACTGGAAGCAAGGAGTCCCCATGGGAGGTTCCCAGCATGCTCTGGGTGGAGTAGTGGAGGTGGGGAGAAGTAGATGGTTGGGGTGTTTTTGCTGGACGAAGGAGTGTTTTTCCCTATTCCACTCCTCTCTGTACTATGCAAGTGAGACATCACATGAAGCTCCGTGTTAGGATGCAGGGGCACATACATGTAGGGCTAGACATACTCCGGGAGAGGGGGATTGTCTCAGATGCACCAGAACAGACCACAGGCGGTGACAGTCTTACTCCAACCACTGCAGTTGGAAAGAAGAGCGTCTCAGGAGAGATCAGTGACAAACAGATTCTTTCAAACCACGGTTGAACCATTGGTTTGTGAATTTACTTTTCTCATTGAGGCAAAATTTAGTTCAATTAAAGGCACAGATCCTACATGCCCAGTTTTATGGCCTTTGAAAAATGTACACACTGTGTATATTCTTCGGTGCCTGGTTTTTTTCACTCAAACTGTTGTTGAGACTGTGTTGTGTGTAACCACAGACCATTCCTTTCCATGGCTGAGTAGCATTCCGTTGCAAGAAAACATCCCACATTTTCTCCATCCTCCTGTTCATGGACATTTGAATAGTTGCCCAGCAGCTTACTGTCACTCTGAGTTTCATTAGAGTTTCGTTACAGAGCAAGGCATACCTCTGATTCACTTTTCTCTTGTTTATCTCCCCATTTTCTACCTCAAATTTCCATCATTCATACGTATTTACCCTTCGATTGATCAGTTCCCAACCTTACAATCTTCCAACCTTGTCCACAGAAATGCGCTTCCTTTTTTATTTTCACTTCAGGGACACATTTTCCAGGAATCCACGTATTTTCACTTAGATTGTGCCTATCCCTAGGAAACAGATGATAAAAGCCAGCTAGATTCTTATTTAGAATCTCTTTCCTCGCAGGAAGAAGATCCGCAGATGTGATGGCTATTCAGATAGGGGGTGAATTTTTTTAGAAACCTTAGGTTTTCCAAAACAAAATGAATTCGTGAGAAAAATGGCATTGTTTTGCATTTTCAAAATTCTCTTTAGTGTCTGGGATAATAAAAGACGGCTTGATTCTCATGTCGGCTTCTGTGTTCAATCGGTTGCCATATGTTGTTTTGGTTACAACATGCAAAGAGAATCAGGACTCATATAGACATGCAGTTGGAAAAAAGATGAGCATTTCAATAACTTTTTCAGATAATGATGGGTATTCTCCTTTGCTACTGCACCAGGGGCCATGGGTTCTGATGGTTCTGGGAACTTTGGAAGGTAAGAGGTTGGAGCAATCCAGTTTTGGAGGGAGCTGAGCACTCTCCCATAGATGCCACAGATTTCTCAACCTTGGCTCTACTGACATTTGGCCTTGGGCCATTCCTTGTTGTGTGTTAGGGTGGGGGAGGGGCAGACCGTGTGTGGTGGGATGTTTATCAGCATCCCCGGCCTCTACCCACTCGATGTCAGGAACACCTCCCCCACACTTGTGACAACCAAAGATGTCTCCAGACATTGCCAAATATCACCTAGTGGGGCAAAGTCCCCCTCCCTCCACTGAGAACCACAGAACAGGCACCCCATAAAGGCCCTTTTGGTGGGACTGAACAATTCAAGATGAAAGTTATGTAAGGACTTTCCATAACTGTACTGACATTTCTCTGTTAGAAATACAGTTGACAAGAGCTATCATTTACTAAGTGCTATTTGGCACCCCCCCCACACACCACATTAACTAGCTCCCCTCACATCAACACTGTGAGGTCAGTATTAATATTCCCATTTTACAGATGAGGTCATCAAAACTCAGAAAGCTCGCCACATGCCCAAGAGAGGAGCAGGACTGGGATTAGTATCTGTGTCTACTTGACTCCTATGCATATGCTCCAAACCACCGAAGTATTAGTTCTGTTAGAAATGTAGTTTCCTCCGGCACTCGTTGTACAATCACGTCTAATGATCTTACTGAGATAACAGAGTCATGCAGGATTTTAGGTGGGAAATACAATCAAGGGTGACTTCTTGACCTAGTACCTAGATTAGCTTTGGGTAAACTTAATTGAAGCATTAGTTTGATGGATTGCAGAGACTTCTGGGGTAAGATCAAAGAGACATAAGTATAAGGCCTTAAGGGACCAAATTACCCATCTCATCGGTTCAAGAAGCCATGGCAATAATTAATCAAGCACTTCTTGTGAAGGTGCTGGCGGGACTTTTCTGATATCTCAGATCCTCAGCCCCAGGGAGGGGAAAGGGCAATACCACCTCTGATTGACCCCAAGCCTGGCTGTTAAGCCCTTAAGGAGAAAAATGTTTGGGGGAATGGTAACCAGACCCTCTAATTTCTAGGACAGTGTTCTTCCAACTGCCCATCACAATGCTTTTGGAGTCATGAAATCAATTTCGTAGATCATGAGCAGCACTTAAGGCACTCAGCTTTTCCTTTCTTCTGCACTGTCTGGCATGACTTGTCACAGCATTTCTTTTTCATTTGCTATTTATCCGTTTGTTATCCTAAGGAAAAGAAAATAAAATTGAAAATTCTTACCATGAATTTCACTAGACCTTTTTATGTTCTGCAATGCAGTTTCAAAATGCAAATGTTAAGGGAGCACCTGGGTGGCTCAGTCGGTTAAGTGACTGCCTTTGGCTCAGGTCGTGATCCCAGGGCCCTGAGGTGGAGCCCCTCACTGGGCTCTGTGCTCAGCTAGGAGCCTGCTTCTCCCTCTCCCTCTGCCTGCCCTTCCCCTTGCTTGTGCTCTCTCTCTCTCTCCCTCTTTCTCTCATTCTGTCAAATAAATAAAATATTTTTAAAAATAAAAAATAAAATGCAAACATAAAAACATTTAACTAACCTGCAGAATCACCAAAATTACACAATTCATATTTTGTAGTTCATACTTGCATTTATACTAAGTACTGGTTCTTACCAGAATAGTGAGTACACCACCCGAAACTGATTCAACTGTTTTGATTTCATGTTCTAAATGTTCTGTTATTCTTTTTTTGTTATTGAGGTATAACTGACATAGAACACGATATTAGTTTTATGTGTACAACATCATGATTTGCTATTCTCATCCCAAGGACAAAATATTTCCCCTCTTGATACACATTCATTCCACAGACTGTCTCTACCTTCAGTTTACTGGTGAGCAAGGATGGAGGAAAGGGAAAGGGTGGGTTTATCTTTGCCTTCCGTGTCATTATTTTCAGCATAAGTGGTCCGCTAATGCAGGAAAGCAACCCACCAGGACGTGCTAGGGTTCCTTGGTCTTCCTGTTCCCAGAATTCCCCTACCTTCTTTCTGCACTGGAAATAAGCTCTGGCTCAAAAGGAAAGCATGGACTCTGGTTTGTCACCACCAACGGTCCCCCACCCCACCCCCCACCTTACTCAGCTGTAGATGCCACATGCTGACCTCACCCTGGCCCCCGGTCTTGCTGAACTACCCCCCACCATGCTGCTTCGTGGGCCCACCGGAGTTCTGTGTTCATGGAGCATCATCAACACTGTATGCAAATGGGCAGCAAGAAATGGCCACAGAGGGGCTCCTGGGTGGCTCAGACATTAAGCATCTGCCTTCGACTCAGGTCATGATCCCAGGGTCCTGGGTTAGAGCCCCACATCCAGCTTCTCCCTTTCCCTCTACTTCCCCCCCTGCTTGTACTCTCTCTCTCTCTTTCAAATAAAATAAATAAAATATTTTTTAAAAGTCAGAGATGTCATGGACAACCTGCTTCTCCCTCTCACCCCCACTTGTACTCTTTGTTGCTATCTGTCTCTCTCTCTCTCTCTCAAATAAATAAATAAAATATTTAAAAATACATACAAACTTACCTGAAGGTCAGGGCACCTAGCTGGTTTGGTCGGTAAAGCACATGACTCTTGATTAGGGGAGGGTTGGGGGGTTATGAGGGTGTTGTAAGTTGGAGCCCCATGCTGGGAGTAGATTACTTAAAAATAAAGTCTTTTAAAAAATACTTGAAGGTCTACTCTGCTCAAAAGGGGTTAAACTACTGCTTTACTATGGAGCGCCTGGGTGGCTCTTCATTAAGCATCTGCCTTCAGCTCAGGTCAGGATCCTGCGGTCCTGGGATCGAGCCCCACATCGGGCTCCCTGCTTAGCAAAAAGCCTGCTTCTCCCTCTCCCACTCCCCCTGCTTGTGTTCCCTCTTTCGCTGTGTCTCTCTCTGTCAAATAAATAAATAAAAGTCTGGAAAGGAAGGAAGGAAGGGAGGGAGGAAAAGAACAGAAATGGCAGCAGACATGCATACCGCCCGAATTGTACCTGCTCGCGGGCAAGCTCCACCATTCCACCCCACTTCACTTGCAAAACACAAGCTCAAAAATAAAATTATTAGCGATGTCAACATGGCAACAGCAGAACATTAAACCAAAGTGTGGGAGTCTTCCTGAGCTCAGAGCCCTATGTTACTGTATGAGTCATGTGCCTAGGAAGTCAGCCCCGATTATAAGGTATTGCTGCCGAATGCATTGTTTTGGGGTGTGTGAGAGAGTGTGAGAGTGTGTGCTGTGTGTGTACGGGAATGGTCACCAAAGCGTGACAGCCCCTGCTTCTGCCATTCCCCTCCCCTACTAGGGGTTGGCGCTTCTTTTCTGGAAACAGCAAGCTGATTTTAGTTAGAAGAGGACAAAAGCCAGCTCCCCCATGTGATGCAAGTTCTGTCCACATTCTCCCTTAACCTCTGCATCTCATGTGGCTCTTATGGCAAGATAGACCAGGGTCACCTCCTATTATGAGCAGGCACCCTTGACCTCTCTCAGGGAGCATGCCAAGGAGAAAAAGGCAGGTCTATCCCCAGCCTAAATTCCTTTAAGCTCAAGGGGCAAGAGGTGTCCCTAAACCTCACTCGTGCAAGCTGGTTTACCAGAGTATTTAACTGCGTAGAGACTGAGCACTAAGTAGGCTCTTTCCTGGGGCATCTTTGGGATTATATCTTACTCTTGGGAATCTGTGGGTGTTGGCTGGTAAGATGGGCTTCAAGGATCCACAGACCCTACGCCTGTCTTTTTCCCTGTTCACGCAGCAGGCCTTGGCATTAATTTTGTTTTGCATTGTAAAAGTTCTGCAAGTTCCATAGAGAAGTGAGAAGATACAGAAAATTATAAAGAAAACTTAAATTTCTTACTGCCTAGAATTCCATCATAACCACTATGAACATATTTTGTGTATTTTCCGCCATGCATGTGTTTTTGTTTCTTTATTTCAAGTTTATTTCTTTAAGTCATCTCTACACCCAACGTGGGGCTTGAACTCACAACCCCAAGATCAAGAGCCACACACTCTTCTGGCTGAGTCAGCCAGGTGCCCTTGCTATTCATTTTTCTATGTGTATTCACTACAATTAAAGACAGTGGTACACTGAAACTAATATAATGTTATGTAAATTATACCTCCATAAAAAAGGCAATGGATCATATTGTGTAGAGAGGTTGGAATCTGTTTATTCCACTTAATATATATAAGATTCAGTTTGTCTCTCCCTTAGACTATGCTGCCCATGCGCAGATGGAATCTTTCTCTCATGCTGTCTTCTACATTTCTTTCAATGCACTAATATCCTTGGTTCACCAGTTAAAGTAGTTGTTCCTCATAACTAGGAAGCATTTTTTCCACCTGTTAGTTTCCCTCTCCAAATTTCATCTTTGCTCTTGTAATTTGCACCCTCTGCTGCAACAATCTTCCCTTGCAGCTAGAACCAGACTTCTACAGCAAGTTCAAATTTTTATAAAAAAAAAAAATATTACAGGGGAGCCCAGGTGGCTCAGTCAGTTAAGCATGTAGCTTCAGCTCAGGTCAGGATCCTAGCGTCCCAGCATTAAGCCCCGTGTCAGACTCCCTGCTCAATGGAGAGTCTGCTTGTCTCCTCCCCACCCCCTGCTCATGCTCTCTGTCACTCTCTCTCAAGTAAATAAATAAAATCTTTAAAAAAAATTATTGCAGCTTCAGAAGTACCCACACTTTGAATGCAATACCCATTAAACCTGTTGATCAAAATAAAACACAAGGGGCACCTGGGTGGTGCAGTTGGTTAGGCACAGACTCTTGGTTTTGGCTCAGGTCATGATCTCAGGGTCCTGAGTTGGAGCCCTGGGCAGACTCTGAGCTCAGCAGGGAGTCTGCTTAAGACCTTGTCTCTCTCTCTCTCTCTCTCTCTCTCTCTCTGCCCCTCCCTCCTGAGTGCATGCTCGTGAGCTCTGTCTCTCTCTCTCTCTCAAATAAATAAATAAATTTTTTAAAAGTTTAAAAATAAAACACTAATTAGGTACATGTTTTTTCTTCGAAGTAGCTCGGCAACCCTTTCTCTTCTCTTGATTTGTTTTGTTTCTTTAGAGAGGGAGCCGGGAAAGGTAGATGGAGAGCAAGAACTTGAAGCAGGCTCCACACCTAGCATGGAGCCTGACACTGGACTCCATCTCACAACCTGAGCTGAAATCAAGAACCAGATGCTCAACCCCAGCTGAGCCACCCAGGTGCCCCCGTCCTTTCTTGGTTTTTGAAACCTGACCTAGGTGATAGGAATTTCTCTTGTCCTTATGCCTACCTGCTCTCACCTTGGCCTCTAAACTTTGGCTGCACCATTTGGTTCTCTGGCTTCAGCCATGTGTTCCCCACCTGGGATGGCAGGAACAGTGTTCTATTGATAAATATAGAACTGTGGGTTTTCAATTTTTTAGGATTCATTTCTTTATTTTGCAGAGAGAGAGAGAAAGAAAGAATGAGCAGGGGGGAGGGGCTGAGGGGGAGAGAGAGAATCCTGAAACACTCTCCCCCACTGAGTGTGGAGCCCAACTCGGAGCTTGATCCCAGGACCATGAGATCATGACCTGAGCCGAAATCAAGAGTCAGCAACTTGACCAACTGAGCCACCCAGGCACCCCAGTTTTAAAGTTTTTTCAACAGCCGAATTATAACAGTCATTATAGAACGTAACTATGCCTTTACCCCAAACAGAACACTTGTACAGAAGGAAATCAGAGGTTGCCAAATAAACACAACAGAGTTCCTTCCCGCTGTTAGGGGCTTTCGCTGATCCCATGGTTCTTGAGCCGAATTTCCTCCCCTCGTCCTCCTCTTCCTCCCACTTCTAAAGAGCATTACCCAGTTTCCTCATTCAAGTCAATACCAGTCAGAGTGTTGGGGTGGTGGGGCCCTGGTGTATCCCACTATGTCCAAACAAGGAAAGAGCATTTGGAGAGAATGTCTAAGGAAATGCCTCTGTCCCTATTGTGATTGTAAGTATATTCTAGAATGGATGAGAAAATGATGGTGGCCACAATCCAAGGATCTCATTGCTCCAGTTATCTTAAGTTTGCAGACTATGAAAAACATGGAATGTTCAATTCTGGAAATCATCCTATCCTGATGTTCATTTTGAAGACACGAACAGATCCAAAAAGTGAAGGAAATTGAAATTCACATATCTACATTCATGGAGGATCTGGGGCGACAAGGCTGAGGTTACCCGACTCTGAGTTCGGCACTTTCGATGCCGCCAAATCATCTTAAACTGGAAATTCTCCCCTTGCAGAAGGATTTTATTCTCTTTTATTTAAGGATTTTAGGCTCTGATGAGCAGCAGTGTGTTGAATGGCAGAGGAGTTGGTTAAAAGGGAAATGTATTTATTTGTTCATTCATTCAATTCCACAAATATTCAAATATTTACTGTCAGCCTGGCAGGTGTAAGGAATGCGCTGCACGCTGTAGGGGGCTCAGACATTCATGAAGACATTCATGAAGATGCAGCTCATCTTTTACTAGGGAGGTCATAAAAAAAACTACTTTGTAAGGAAGTGTCAGAGCCATGAAGGCGTATGGACAAAACCATGCAGGGATCTGGAGAAAGGACAGGTGAACTCAGCTTTGAAAGGCAAATAGCTTAGGGTTTCTTGAAATGGATATGAAGCAGAAAATTCAATCCTAGATCTAGCTAAAGATCTAAAGCCTGAACACTTAAACATTTGCTATATAAGCCCTTTGACTAGGTTGGGATCGAGGGTTGGGAAATAGCACAGGGCCTTTAATGCCATGCTAAATGATTTGGATTTATTCTGTATGCAACTGGTAGTCACGGAAAGTTTTAAAGCGTGTGGTCTGATGAGCACTGTGCTTTCCTCCCCAAAGCACTAAGCACTTAGAACAGTAAGTCCTGAGAGCAGATCAAAGACGACAGTGCAAAGGCCAGGGTTCCATCAGAAACTCTGGTGCCTGGGAATTTTCTATAGCTTTAATTGCTCGGAGCTGTTTGCTAAGCTCCACTCTTGTTACACTTGGCTGGTCAAGTTAAGAGCTGTCAAATCTATTCCCTGAGCTATAGAGCGAACTGGGATTTTCTCAGAAGTCGGGGGTTTATTCAAAGAATTGTATTATAGGTTTTCTCGGAGGAAGGTTTTACACCCTTTTCTTAAATTAGAAAAAAATTAATGTCATTTACTGATTCCAAAATTTTCTAATGTTATGGAACTATGCAAGTGTTACAGAAAGTGAAAGTGTCCCATTGTCCCAGCACTCGAGAGATTAACTCCTGTGAAGTCGGTATCTATTCCTCCAGACATTTTTTTTCTTGTCTGCATAATAGCATTTATTAAGAAAAAACAGTTCTCAAACAAACCTTTCATGCCATTTTGAAGCTTTCTCTCTTCACTGATTTATATAGCACAGACATTTTCCCATACTACGGAGATCCATCTAATTAAACAAACAAACAAAAAATAGTGCACACTTTGGCCTCTGGGTGGCTCAGTTGGGTAAGCGTACAGCTTTTGATTTCAGCTCAGGTCTTGATCTCAGGGTGGTGAGATTGAGCCCTGCATTGAGCCCCACACTGGGAGGGGGTCTGCTTGAGATTCTCTCTCTCCCCCTCCCTCTGCTCCTCCCCGCTCAAATAAATAAATCTTTAAAAAAATAAAAGTAACAATAATGCGCCATTGTATCTTTTCTCAGTTCTTGTATGAATAGACACCTGGGTTGTTTCCATGGTTCCTGTCACAAACAACACGGCCATGAACATCCTTGCACATAAATCTCGGCAAGTTTGTGGTGAATTTCTTCACAGTTGTGCTCAATTTTTAGCACTGAAAATGTTGGATCATTGGGTCTGAAAAGCTATCCTTTTATACACGCTATCCAACTGCCTTTTGAAAATGTTATACCAATTTTCACTTTCAGTGGGAGGGTGTTGGTTTGTCCCCATCCTCTTCAATACTATCAAAGTTTTAAACCTTTCCTACTACAAAGGACCAAAAAAAAAAAAAAGATATCTTATTTTTCCAATATTCGATATATACCAAACATCCCTATTTAGGGTGAATTAGGAAACATCACTATTGATGAAGTTAACTGGGCTTCTATCGTTCCTCTGTATAACCTGCAAATATCTCCAGAAAGTTCTCATGGCCGTTTCCGGGGGCCTGGCATGTCAGATGCCCACTCTGGGAACACGCACTGAGACATATGTCTGGTATATATCAACTCACAGAGTTTGTAGGGAGGAACTAGAGACCTAAATGGGTAATAGGTGTGACTCAGGATACACACTAGCCCAATTCAAGGAAACAGCCCACTCAGCCATCAAAAGACACGAGGAAGAAAATCTTTAGGAGGTTACAACAACTTAGAGAGCAGAGCGGGTCTGCAAACCTGGCCGCTTGTCTTGCTTTACTCCACCTACCGATCCCATTTTCCAAATGGTGACAAAAGCATCGTTAATACTGTGCCTCAGGCAGTGTAATCACTTTGCCTGATGATTTAGCATTGTTGGCGTAACCCCAAGCACGGATGATGGCATAATTTCCAGGCAGGAAAAACAACAACTGTAACAAAACCATTAAAGCCCAAACTTTGGAGCGCCCGGCTCTCTGGACACAATAACCCACAGACCCACTCAGCATGCCATACTCCTAAGTAGTATCTGCTTAGAAGTCGAGCACTCACCCAGCTGGCGTTAGTCTAACTGGTCCCCTTCTTCCCAGCACGCCAGAGGAGTCCACTTCGCTGCACCCCTTGGCTGCTGGGTGGCTTGCCCCTTGCGGCCACCTTGGCCAGGTGACTTATTCTGGCCAATGCATTGTGAAATGAAGTGACCACTTTCATGCCTAGGGTGCAGAATAGGCTGTGTGAGACCCTGCCCTTTCCCTCCACCCTACCACAGTGATTGTGGAAGCACAGAATCAGAGCGACAGTGACCACTGAGTCACCGTTGCCCCGGCGCGGCAGCTGGCCTCGAAGTGGACTTTGTGTGAGCAAGAAATTAAATGCTACTGTAGTCCACCACTGGGATTTTGGCCTTGTTACTGCAGCATGACGAAAGCATTATCCTTCAGCCAAAATGAATCTGTTACGTCGTAGCAGGTGGAGAGGCAGAAGGGTCAAGTAAGAACCACTCGTGAGCGCCTCTTCTGTGCCCAGGAGAGTGCGTGGCGCATGCGCAAAGCAAAAGACCCAAACAGTTCCTGGCCTGCCTCGCTCTTACTCATCCTTCATGTCTCGGGATTACGACACTGCTTTTTCTAGGATCCTTCCTGGCTGCCCCGAGTCTGGCTTAGGTGCCTCTCTGCTGCGCTCCCGCAGCAACCTTGGCCTCTTTCACCATATTACTCATTGTGCTTGCCTTTTCATCTCTCTGACCTTTACTCAGTGGCAAGGGACTGTCTTGCTCACTTTTGGGATCTAGGACCTCATCAAGATCCTGGCACAGAAGACATCTGCAATACATTGTTTGAATGAAACAAATACAGTATTTCATTGTAATACAACAATCTGTGAATGAATGAGCTTGCTAGATTTATGGGGAACTGATAGGACAGGCTTGACTAGAGCGGAAGTGTGTTAGGAGTGGCAGGAAATGAGGGCATGGGGGCGGCGGGGGTGAGGCCTGATGGGAGAGGGTCTTGATAGGCTAACAGATAAGTTTACACTTTCTTGTATTGGAAATCCAGGGAGCCACTGAAGAGTTCAGCCCAGGGATGTGAGTGTCATGTGTGACTTTGAAGGACCATTACTTTTGTATTCGGTTCATAGGATGGACTGAATCTGGGAACCACAGTGGTTACCCAGGCCAGCAAGTGATCATTCAGGCGAGAGAACAGGACAGCTTAAGGTAGGTTGGCAGTGGAGAGCCTGGAAAATGGACAGTGGATAGAACATTCTAAGTCGTCATTAACAGGAGCCTGGGAAAACTACTTCTCAATGCCTTCTCTGATCCTTGCAGTCTATGTTTGAAATCCAGAGCAAATCAAGGCAAAATGCACATCAGGGTTGCTTTCCTGAGAAAAGGCACCATAGAGCAGGACGATTGAGTGGTCCCTCTTAACTTTCCAGTCTCAGTTTGTGAGCCTCCAGTAACTTCTTTTTCTACATCAGGGACTTATTCTCTCTCTCAGCATGCCCCTTACGTGAGTTCCAGCACATGGGGCTCTCAGAACCACCTTCCAGTTGGCCTTAAGGTAAGGATGATTTTGCTGACTTGACCCAATGCAAGTCACGCTCATGTGTGCACGTGTGTGTAATGGCTCTCTCACAGCAGAAGTATCTAGAAATGCAAGACTGCTATAGCTAAGGTCCTTCATTGAATAGAACCCCTGAGTTGAATTACTGCTTAATAAACACTCACACGTGTGCATGCATGCAAGACCCACACATATGCACACACGTACACACAGGCATCCCTAAACAGGAAGAGTGGGTAAATTTAATGAGTTAGCTCAAATTAGAGAAATTTGCCATACAATAGAGAAATAGAGAAACTCTGGTTTCTCTGCATGGGATAATGATGGGGAATCCTAGACCAATGGCATTCCAAATAAGCTGAGGAGATGTATCCAGAAGAGACATATAAACATTAACAGGAATATAAAACAGCATAGTCAGTTGACACACAGACATAATTTTCTCTTTCAGTATTGCATGGAATTCATTAGGGTACAGATTTTAAGAGAATCGACCATAGGAGCACCTGGATGGCTCAGTCGGTTCAACGTCTGACTCTTGATTTCAGCTCAGGTTATGATCTCAGGGTCCTGGGATCCAACCCCACATTGGGCTCTGCACTGGGCATGGAGCCTGCTTAAGATTCACTCCCTCTTCCTCTGCTCCCTCCTCCCCCCACACCCCCCACCCCCCCCTTGCTCTCTCTAAAAAAAAAAAAAAAAATTCTTGAAAAAAGAAAACAGACCACAGTCGGTCAGACCTGGTCCCCACCACCACTCACTAGCTCTGTGCCCTTTAATTAATATGTACCTCAGTTTCGGGGCACCTGGGGGGCTCAGTCCCTTAAGCATCTGACTCTTGGTTTCAGCTCAGGTCATGATCTCAGGGCCGTGAGATTGAGCCTCCCCCCCATCAAGCTCTGTGATTAGCCAGATGTCTGGCGGAGATTCTCTCTCTCCCTCCTCCTCTGTCCCTCCACCCCTCTCTGAAGTAAAAAAATAAATCTTTAAAAAATATGTACTCCAGTTTCCTCAGCTGCCAAATAGGGTAATAATAATACTAATTCCATAGGCTTTGTGGGAGTTAAGATGGAGGAGTAGGGAGACCCTTGGGTTTTTTTTTTTTTTTTTTTTAGATTTTTAAAATTTATTTATTTGACAGAAAGAGATCACAAGTAGGCAGAGAGGCAGGCAGAGAGAGAGGAGGAAGCAGGCTCCCCGCTGAGCAGAGAGCCCGATGTGGGGCAGATCTCAGGACCCTGGGATCATGACCTGAGCAGAAGGCAGAGCCTTTAACCCACTGACCCACCCAGGCACCCCTACCCTTGGTTTTTTTTTTTTAATATTTTATTTATTTATTTGACAGACAGAAATCACAAGTAGGCAGAGAGGGAGGCAGAGAGAGAGGAGGAAGCAGGCTCCCCGCTGAGCAGAGAGCCCGATTCAGGGCTCGATCCCAGGACCCTGGGATCATGACCTGAGCCAAAGGCAGAGGCTTAACCCACTGAGCCACCCAGGTGGCCCTACCCTTGGGTTTTTGATAAAGATTAATACCATAGATACAAACAGGGTAATACACAATAATGCTTACACATATGAGCTTGTGTTCCTTAAATGCAAATGTAAGGTTGTATGTCCTTTATTAGTCATTGTGTTTTCTCAACTGGTCAGATGGCAGACCATCACAGTGGAGTCAGAAAAAATGATGAAGGTGAGAAACCAGAGAGAAGAGTCCGCACTGATGTATGGATGACCAAGAGCCTTCCTCACACTCACCTGTGTCTGGGGTAGTTTTATAATAATTGATTGGTATTGGCTGACTGGCTATGATAACCTAGTGTACTTTGAGAAAGCTATCTATATTATTAACTAGGGACTGGAATGTGAAATTATGTTCAAAAACCTTTTCTCTCTTGATTGTCCTAGCTCAAGTCTTGGAATACCTAGGCTGTCATTCAAAGAGTCATTCATTTTTTTTCGAGTTTTGTCTTAAAAGTATGGACTCTGAAGCCAAACTACCTAGACTCAAATTCTGGAGGTACCATTTGATAACCATGTTGCCTTGGGCTATTTATTTTACCTGTCTGTGCCTTGATTTCCTCATCTGTAAAATGGCCACAGTAATAGTGTCTCCCTCATAAGATTGTCATGAGGGTTGAGTGAATATTCCCCCATGGTACTGGATATTTTTATCTTTCTACCTACACATACTGTCTCCCCAACTAGGTTGTAGCACATTCCATTGAGGCCAAGACCTGTGTCCTAATCATCTTTGGAGCCAATGTCCAATAGGCATTCCTTGTTAATTATGAAGAAACCTAAAGTAGTATTTTTCCTTTACACATCAACATTGAAAGACAGATCCCTGCAACTGACATGAGGTGGGTTTTAGTTGACAATTTCTGTTTAAACTGAAAGTAGGTCAATGAAATGGGTCACCTGCCACCTTAGCTTTATAAAACAAAACCAGACATTTCTCGAACAATAATGACTACCTTAACTACAACTTAGAACCCAATGCACAGCATGAAGTTTTGACTTCATTTTGAAGCAATTTTAAAAGGTCAAAGTGTTTTTAGCAAAATAAAGGATTTCTACTGCGGTTTTGATAATCTAGGACTTTTAGGTTTGCTTCCTAAAGAAAGTGTGTTGCTCTGGAGAGCATGTAATTGGCTACAGATGGATCTATCCTGATTTGTTGCCTAGTGACGGCCAAAGGAAGTCACCCTATGGTGAACCACAAGTCTGTTTGCCATTACAGCTACGCACAAAATGGCCTCATAGCGATGTTTGATGAAAGCAAGGCAGTGCTCATTTGATCTCAAAATGGTTTCCTTGGGGAGGTCCTACATTCTGAACCCCTGGTTTGCTCTGGGGTGCCTGGGACTACCAGCAAGATTTGGGATGACAGAGGAAAGAGTCCCATGGCTCCAATGAAGCCCCCTAGTTACTCAGCATCAGCCCCTACAAATCTGGGGCTTTCAGAAACTCTGGGGGAACTGATTATTCTGTATACACCCCCAAGATTACCTAACTTCCTCAGGGGTCTGGACCCAATTAGAATCTACTCTTTAATCAACTCCTATCCTTCAGGCTCTTTGACTCCCTTACTCTCCACATACGTAGTGTAAGTTTCCTAGGGCTTCTGTAACAAGCACCACCAACTGGGTGGCTTAAAATAACAGGAATTTATTGCCTTACACCTCTGGATGCCAGAAGTCTGAAATTAAAGTGTTAGCAGGGTTGTGCTCCCTCTGAAAGCTCTAAGGGATTCCTTCCTTGCCTCTTAGTGGCTTCCAGTGGGTTGCCAGCAATCTTTGGTGTTGCTTGGATTATAGGTGCCTCACTCCAATCCTCTGGCTTCACATGGCATTCTTCCTGCATCTTTATGTTGTCTTGCCTCTATGCATGTCTGTCTCTGCATCAAATTTCCCCATTTATAAGGACACAGAAAGTCCTGTTGGATTAAAGTTCACACTAATGACCTTGTTTGAACTGGATTACTTCTGTAAAAGATCCTATTTCCAAATAAGTTCACATTCTGAAGCCCTGGAGATAAGGACTTCAGCATCTCTTTTTTGGAAGGTACACAATTTAGCCCATAACACACTGTTTGTTGTTGTTTTGGTTGGGTGGTTGGGTGGGTGGTTGGTTGGTTGGTTGGTTTTTTGGGTTTGCCTTTTTAAAAATCTCACCAAATTTAAGTCCCCTGATTCTTCCATTCTCTCCTACTCAATTAACCCCTTTCTGTCTTTAATTCTTTCCCAATCTAGACTAAATGTACAATACATCATTTGATGACTCCCTATCCTAACCACCTTGTATTTCTATTCCATTTCTCCAAAACTCTGATCCCATATCAATCCAAATACCTCTGCCTTCTTTCTGCCTCCTTATCTAGGGCTGCTGAACACTGCAAGAGAAAATCCTGCAACCACATTGATGGATGGACTACAGATTCATGGTCTCCGACCTCAACTCAGTCCTTGATGCCATCCCTCAATTCTTCTCTGTATCCTAAGTCAGCAGACTCAATCTCTCTCTCTAGATCTCTTTATGTTGTCTAGATTCTGTCAGAGTTCTCCAGATTCTGTCAGAGTTCTCTTTAGAAACATAACCAATAGGATATATCTCTATTATCTATCTATCCATCTATTGAGAAAGAATGATTGTAAGGAATTAACTCACATGACTGTGGAGGCTGACAAGCTGGACAAGCTGAAATTTGACAGGGTCAGCCAGCATGCTGGAGACCCAGAGAAAATTTGATGATGCAACTTGAGTTCAAAGGCAGTCCATTGGCAGAATTCCCTCCTCCCGAGGGGACCTTGGTCTTTTGCTCTTAAGGTCTTTGACTGATGAGGCTCACCCATATTATGTAAAGTAATATCCTTTACTCAAAGTCCACTGATTTAAACACTAATATCATCTGGGGAAAAAAAAAACAAAACTTCATAGCAACATCTAGACTAGTGTTTGGCCAAATATCCTGGTATAGTGACCCAGCCAGGTCAAAACATAAACTAACCATCACATTTTTCCATGCCCCACAAGAACTATTTGAAACCTTCTCTAATTTTAAACCTCAGTTGTATCTAAAGGACTTTCCTTCCGACTCCACAGGGAAAATGGACATTGTTGGGCAAGAACCCCCTCAGCTCTCTACCTTCCTGGCCCTAAAAACTCCCCCACTTCATCAGCCATCCTTGTCTCCTCTCTCTTTGTCACAGGAGAAGATGGGTTGCTTCATCTGAGTCCAGTCCATCCATCTGTGCTCTGGGTCTTGATTACCACTGCATTTTCAGGATCTATATAATGTGGAGAATATGGTAGCCCCTCAAACACTTGTTGACTGACTGATTGAATTCTTTTCTGATTCCTCTCTTCCATTTCCACCCTTTACCTTCTATTTTCAATCTCTTCTCCACCCTTTAATGTTTCTCACCAGCATTTAAACAAACCCAAGTCTTTCCCATTAAAACAATACCAACATAATCAACATCTTGACTCTGGCACTCTCTATTATTCTTTCTTCTTCCTTCATGGTCATGCTTGTCAAAAGAATCATCTGTATTTGCTGTCTCCAAATCTTGCTCTCCTATCCACTCCTCAACTATTGCAATCTGGATTCTACCCCTATTACTCAGTCAATATTGGTCTTGACACAATTCAGTCCTTTTCTTTCTGGTCATCTCCCTATTATTGAATGCTGTTGACCACTGTCCTCCTTCCCAGTGATCTCAAAATTATCTTTCTGTGATATGACTTCTTATCTAGGTTGGATGCCTGGATAAACTCCAATCCTTCTATTGCTTTCTTGCTCAATTTCTGCCTCCCTCTTACCCTTTGGTCTTACCTACTTGGAAGAATCCCATCACACTGCTGTTACCGAAAGACCTTATGGTTTCCTCCACTGTGTTCATTTTTCCTCACCTGTAAAGAGTAATAAACCCAACTTGTTCAACTACAGGTGTGCTCCTGGTAGTCACTGGCTAGAGGGCACTAACACTTTCAAACCACCTAAATATTTGGGGCATAAGCACTAGCAGACATCAGAAAAACTAAAATTGAAGTATGGAAAATTTTCACTCATCCACCGCCATCTCACAATCCAACATTACTTGACACACATTCAGTTGAACTTATCACAAGAACACAATAATTCCATTCTTCCATCATAGACTAGTGGAAGAATCCCATACAGAAATTGGTTCCTATAAGTGTGGTCTGGTAAGGGCCAGTCTGAATAATGTAGAATTGACTAAAGAAAAGTTGGGTGGAGGACAGAGAAAAGCTCTCTGTCTTGTGTTAGAAAATGGAGAACCTGGTTATATTACTTCAATACAGGTATCCTTTTGGTTGCTCCTTGTGGCATTCAAAGAGGTACTATAAGGAAGAGACAAGTTTTGGATGATGAGGTTGATCCATCTTAAGACAGACAAAGATGAAAATACAGCTGTCCTAATAGGACCCCTGCATCCTAATTCCAAGATGGTTGAATCAGACAACAGTGCAACGTGGACAAAGTCCAGTTATCTGCCCCAAGGTGAAGGTAGAACCAGTTAAGGCAGAAACCTAAGAGGAGCCAAGCCTGATCCTCCAAGCCTTTTCTATGCAACTCAGGCTGGACATTCCTTGCCTGGAAAGGATATCAATTATCCCCATAAACCCTCTCCATCCCAGGTTATTGTTTTGAATTATCCTATAGCAGAAATCAAAGGTCATTAAGCTCAAAGCCAGGGGATTGGTCTTAGCAACAAGGACTGAAAAGCCACACACCCTGAAATCTATTGTTTGGTAACTGTCTTCTTTAATCATTAGTCTATAACATTGACCAGAAGCAAAGAGATCCCCCACCTCCTAATTTGATAAAGGGGTCATCTTGCTGGAGAAATTTCCAGACTCAGAATCAAAGATCTGAAGGCTTACCCCACCATATACTTACCCTACCATCAGGAAGGAGGCTGCCACACCCCCAGAAGAGGACTCCTTCCCTGTACCTTATTCAGATGTGGGCAGGACAAGGAGGGACAAGGTTTATCTTCACAGAGAGCAGAAACCAGGGGCAGCAGAAATGTGGCTCAAGCAACTCACTCTTTCATCAGAATGGGGAGTCCCTGCTTTCTCCTCTCTAGCAGAGTGTGGAGAGATATGCGGCATTTTGAGGACCACCATGAGTGATTTCTCCCCTTCCTTTTCTTTTTTCCAAATGATTTATTTATTTATTTCAGAGAGAAGGAGAGCACGGGTGAGGAAGAGGGACAAGCAGATTCTCCATCGAGCACGGAGTCTGATGTGGGGCTCAATGCCGCCAGGACCCTGAGATCATGACCTGAGCAGAAATCAAGAGTCGAAAACTTAACCTACTGAGCCATGCAGGCTCTCCTCTCCCTTTCCTTTTCTAAATCGACATGGTATTACAGATATTCTGTTATCTTACTCTCATCTTGTATTGGGACTATTGGGAGTGGGTCACGCTCTCCTTTAAACTGCAGGCGAAATTATGAATTAAGAAGTGCCACATCTGGGGGCACCTGGGCGGCTCAGTTGGTTAAGCAACTGCCTTCGGCTCTGGTCATGATCCTGGAGTCCTTGGATCAAGTCCCACATCAGGCTCCTTGCTTGGTGGGGAATCTCCTTCTCCCTCTGATCTCTCCCCTCTCTTGCCCTCTCTCTCTCATTTTCTCTCTTTCTCTCTCAAATAAATACATCAATAAAATATATTTTTAAAAAGTACTACATCTAGAAATGAACAAAAGCAAAAACCATCACCTGGAGGTATTGCACTTGAAACTTGATAAAAAAGAAGGATGAGACTTTGGGTTGTCTCCTTTGAGAAAAGGGTGAGTGCCTTTGGCACAGTGAATATGATAGTGACACAGGGTTCATTTTTGCAAGTAAACGAACAGAAAGAAGAGCATGTGTGGATGCTGGGCAGCTGCGGGGCCTGGAGGGGAGGGGTTGGACTATAGTACATCAGTTGTTTTGCATACTTTATGAATCATTTTTCCATATTCTGGTGAGATCGGTGTCAGAGGGATGACAATCCGTTTATGATGAATTTTCAATCATCTGGGCCATTTCCTTAGGATAGAATCTCCAAAATGGAAATCACTAGGTCAGATGTTACAAACAGCTTCATGGCTTTTACTAAATATTTGAAAACTGCTTCCCAAGAGGGTTCAAACAATTGGCTTCCCTACAAGAAGATGCGAGACTGTTCCTGGATATGTCATCAACCATTTCTGAAGTTTGATGCTCCATGAACACATCCTTCAGCTTTGAAGGTACAGGTGAGCCTCTATGGTGATGATCCTCCACCTAGACTAAGAATGGTCTCCCGAGGGGCGCCTGGGGGGCTCAGTCAGTTGAACATCCGACTCTTGTTTTCAGCTCAGGTCATGATCTCAGGAGCAGGAGCTAGAGCCCCGTGTTGGGCTCTGCACTCAGCAGGGAGTCTGCTTGAAGATTCTCTCCCTCTGCTCCTCCCTCTGTGTGCTCTCTCTCTCTATCTCTATCTCTCAAATAAGTAAATAAATAAATTTTGTTTTAAAAGAATTGTCCCCCAAAGGTTTATTTGATTCATGTGATAAATTTGCACCTCCAAACAGGATCTTCACCCAATTTCCTTCAGGTCAATTCTACTGCCTTTACCAGAGAAATTAATGCATCTACTTCTCCTCTGAGGGCAGCAATTTTCCGGTTGCAGCTCTGAGCATCATGCCACTTCCAGTCCTTTCCTCTCCAGCATTTCATTCAATCATAATGATGTGAGACATCAAAATCTACTCTACTGTCATGTGGCAGGAGGCATCTCAGGGCCCCAGGTAGATACACTATATAGATGACCAGCTTAGTTCCATCTTACTTGCACAAATTAGCTCCAAAGTCACACTTTCCTGACTTTTGGAAACATAAACAAAGGTTTTAAACCTGAAACTCTGAAAGATATATGCTCGGGAGTGTCATTAGTCCCAAACTCACAGTCTGCAGAGAAGGAAATGGGATCTCAAAGGGCTAAGGGCAAAGTGCACACAGTTAGTGAGCCATGAACTTGGGATGCCAGTCAGTGCTCCCTGTATGTTATGCTTCTGCATTGTTCCAGCCCATTTCACTCCAGGCTGGGTAGCGTCTCTCCCTCAGCCCTGGCGCTTGGTCCTATCTTTGCCGACTCCAGAGGCAATTCCCCTGAATCCAATAGCAACAGGATCTATGATGGTTCCTAACATAGCGGTTACTTATTGCCTGGGCCACACATCCAGAAACACCGAGCTTCCCTCTCCTCTTAGGCTCCACAGCCTAAGACTGGGGTTACTTTCAAAGCTAGGACAGATCCTTCTCCCTGAATATCCTTTCCAGGTCAGGAGCTTGGAAGCACCCTTCTGCCTTATCATGTTTTCCTCCCACCAGCTCCTCTCCCAGGGATTCATCTGTAGGGAAGGAAAAATTCTTTCCCTACTCTTCAAGTTCTTCCAGCTGGAATAAGAATTAAATTGACATGAGACAGATCAACAGGAGACAAAAAAAAATTTTTTTATTAATGTGCACGGAGGACCAGTAATGAAATTAAGACCTAAAGAAATGACCAAGGCAGGAAGTTTTCATCCTTTTTAGAGAAAGAAACAATAAATCTATGAGGCACGGGCAGGGCAAAGAAAACTTAACTTTGGGAGCTTCCAGGAGGAAGGAATCCTAAACAGAATTTGGGCCAGGGTCGTACGTTAGTACAAAGTAACAAGGGTTGTTTCTATAACCTCTGTGCTCTGAAATTCCCAGCTGTGGCGATAAAGATGTCTCTTTGCCTCCTGGTCCAGGAAAGATTCCTTTCACATGGGATATTTGGTTTGTGCTTTCAAAGGGACAGAGGAGGATCTGAGTGTTCTCCTCACGCAGGCTATCTCTTCAATAACTTTTATTTAAAATGATGAAGTTGCCAAAAATCTTCAGGTACAAGGATTATCCCAGACTCAACAAGGTCTTTGAAGAATCTTGGGAGGAGGTGGGGGGAAAGGAATGCCTTTCATCAGTCTGGTACTTCCTACTTTCAATCCAGCAAACCCTCAGATCAATGGACCTTATATTTCTTTTGGCCACGAGCCACTTCAGGAAACTGATGAAAGCAGTGGACCCTCTCCCAATTCACATTAGCCCCAAACTGCATCTACAGCTTTAGGGCCATCAAAGAAGATCCAAAGCCTATCCATGGTCAACAGGTCACTGTGGGGGATTTGATCACAGTGGTTACTTCCTGGTCTTAAGCAGAGATACTTTCCAATAATTATGGGAGAATTTGAACCCTGCAGGTTACTTCCTGGTCTCAAACAAAACATGAATAACTGTTGTGTCTGGAGTGGGAGGCGGGGGATTTTATTCCTGGCAGGTTTTTTTCTTCAGCTCATTCATACAGACAGCCTTCGAAATAATTGTGGGGATATTATCACAGCAGGTGGCTACCCAAAGCCCTCGCTAATGTACCTCTTGGGCCCTCGATGCATTATTCTCAATCAAAAATAGTTTCAGCCTCCAGATTGGCCTATCACAGTGGGCACAGAAATCTGCTTATGATGGCTTCTGGTTAGCTGTTAGTATTTTTTTTTAAGATTTTATTTATTTATTTGACAGGGAGAGAGAGATCACAAGTAGGCAGAAAGAGAAGGGGAAGCAGACTCCCTGCTGAGCAGAGAGCCCGATGTGGGGCTGGATCCCAGGACCCTGAGATCATGACCTGAGCCGAAGGCAGACACTTAACCCACTGAGCCACCCAGGGGTCCTTAGCTGTTAGTTTGAAAGATGAATTGAAATAGTGATTTCTGCAAACAGTAGTAGAGCCAGGCTGCCTGATAACCCCGTGCCCTGGTTGTTTCTCCCCTTGCTACAGTTATGTCCCTGAAAACCACCATGGGAGGAGAATTCACACTAGACAAACTTAGAATCTTATAGGGGAAGTAGAGTCAGGAACCAAAGGTCAAATTGTGAGTTTATAAAAGCTGTTACAAACTTTTCTATTCTTTTTCTTTTTCTTTTTTTTTTTTTTTTTGGAAATCTAACTAAGAAAAAATGTAAAAGATGGCATATCAAATAAAAAGGACATGGTTGTTTTATACAGGTCTTCAACTAGAAACAGTCATAAATAGTTCTATGCAGTTTCTATCTACCATTCTTTAATCACTAGACCATTTTCAGGAACTCCACCCCCATTTGCTCTTTTGTTTTACTATTTATTTTTAATTTAACACTCTTGTGGGGCGCCTGGCTGGCTCAGTCAGTAGAGCATTCGATTCTTGATCTCGGGATCGTGAGTTCAAGCCCCATGTTGGGGTAGAGTTTATTTAACAACAACAAAAAGTAATACTCTTCTAACAATTTAATAGGATAGAAATGCTATAAAGTGAAAAGCAAAGGTTGCTCAAATCTCAATCCCCAATCACATCATCACTATTAACAGAAGGATATTTGGACTGCTTTCCATTTTGGCTTTTTTTTTTTTTTTTGGCTTATTTTCTAGGTGCCTGGTTTTTATAGT
Source organism: Mustela nigripes (assembly GCF_022355385.1). Lineage (NCBI taxonomy): Eukaryota > Metazoa > Chordata > Mammalia > Carnivora > Mustelidae > Mustela > Mustela nigripes. The sequence goes on from NC_081575.1 coordinate 15,836,299, forward strand.
TAGAGAGATTATAAGGCTAGATTTGAAGACTCCCTTGAAGCTGGGGAAAAGGGGACAGGAATAGTCCAAGTTAAAAAGACACTAACCCTCTGTGCTTGCTGTGGTTCAGCACTTTTTCTCGAATCAAAGCTCCTCAGGTTGTTGCAAGCCTTGGGCGAGCATCCGGAGTCCTGAACATGTTGACTTTGACCATTGCTGCCAGTGTGTTTGTGGCTTTTTGGAGGAGCAGGCTCATGAAGGTCCTCACGCTGCCATTCCAGACTGATAGGAATAGTCCAAATTCTTAAGACCTCACTGGACGGATGGAGGCTTGTGCTGATCAGCAGCCACGCTACTAATAAGCCACGTCATCACACCAGCAAAAGGACTGGGACAGAGACATGCATCTGGCATTTGGGAATGCTGCCCATGAGACCTCTCATCCAGATGGTGAACGGTACAGAAAGAACCTCACTCACGGTCACACCTTGCCAGCTCCCTTTCTTTCTTGCACAGTTAGAGACGTGCATGGACTTGAGCTGGGAAACATTCCTAACAGCTGCTTAACATAAGTCACTCACTTCCAACAAATCATGCCCCGAATGCTTCAAGTCATTTCAAGGGGTCATGGGCTCCTCCCAACTCCACACCCACAATCCCCTTTCTGCCCTTCCACTGCGAGGCTTCCAAGAGCCCTGAGGCCACTCAGACCAAGCCCAGGAGGAGGAGGAAAGAAGAGCTGGTCTTTGTTTCCTTCCCTCCTCACCTTCTTCTGGTAGACTTGCATTTCAGGTGTGTATGAGGTCTGGGCCTGCGGCTGGCCCCAGGGTACCAGGACCTGGGATCATGATCTGAGCTGAAAGCAGAGGCTTTAACCCACTGAGCCACCCAGGCACCCCAATAAATAAAATCTTTAAAAATAAAATAAAATAAAATAAAATGGTCTTTAGAAGGAACAGGGCTGAAATGTCTGTTGCCGGTGGCAGGGATCTTGCCTGACAGACGGCTTTGGCGGAGGCAGAAGCAATTGGGGATTGCATGGCCAAGAAAGTGGACCACAGTCCCCACATTGCTCATCCCAGAACCTGCCAGAAACTGGAATCCTAGTCTCGAACTCAAACCCACCTGGGAACACCCTAATTGCCAAATGTCTAGCCTCTAAGGATTTGGCCCAGGAGGCTGCCCGACTCATCAAAAACAGTTTTTAACAAGGACTGGTGTGAAGAATGTGTTGAGGGGGGGAATAATGGGGCCATTTTTGACCCCAGTTCTGCAGGAACTTGGCACTAGGTAAGGTAGTTATAGAATAAGATGCAAGGACACGGGACAGGGTCCTGCTAGTGGCGCCAGGCAGAAGGCTGGGGCTTGGTTGAAGAGACAAAGCATGTGCCTGGCCTCTGGGACCCAGGGAGAAACCTGCCTTAGGGTACAGACATGCCTGGACTCAAGGTCAGGCAACCTCTCCCCCCACCTTGGCTCTCCCATCCGCTCCCGTTGTCTAGCTCTGTGCCTGTGCCCATGAGCCTGCTTTAGTTCAGTTGTAAAACCAGGAAGCTCACTAATGGGGCCTCAGAGTCACCAGCCCCCAGGCGCTGCTGTTGCTACCGGTCCCCAGACCATACTTGAGTAGTGAGCAAGCCTAGGGGACTGCCCGGTGCGGGTGGCTCACGGACTGGTGTGGGTGAAAGGCCAGAGGCCAAACTCCCATGGCCACATGGCCAGCCCCCCAAGCTTCACCCTGAGCGGCATCCCTTGGATGTATTTCACATATTAAGCTTCCACCTACATATTGTTTTACATATTAAGTTTTTTCCACCTTGTTTGAAAAAAAGAGGGGTTCCTTTTGTTTATTTTTTAAAAGAGCTTGAAAACCATTGGATTACAGCCCTTCTAGGGTAGAAGATACTTTAGCCAACTTTTATTTTGGAAAATTTCTCTTTTTTAACATTTTATTTATTCATTTCACTGACAGAGAGCACAAGGAGGTGGGCCAGAGGGAGAGGGAGAAGCAGACTCCCCACTGAGCGTGAAGCCTGACACAGGGCTTAATCCCAAGACCCCAGGATCAAGACCTGAGCCAAAGGCAGATTCTCTATCGACCAAGCCACCCAGGCACCCCAATTATGGGAATTTTCAAACACACAGCAAATTCAAAAGAAAAGTCTAACAATCTCTGGTGTACCCACTACCCAGCCTCAGCACGTACCACCATTTTGTCAACCTCATTCCACACCCAGCTGACAGGAACTCTGAAAACCCAGGCACAGTGCAGCCCCAGTCCGGCATCTGGCGGCCAGCTCTGTTGAATGAAACAATTTCTACGATGATGGCTGACTGGATCCTCATTTATGCTGTAATGAGACTGACTTTAGACAACATGAACTGTAGCTTCTAAAGGACACATCTCTAGAATGAAAGAGCCAGCACGTGGAGCAAAAAGGCAAAGACCAAGAAGGCAACATACTATGTGTTTGCCATGTTTGACCAGCCACAGATTTAGGAATTCAAGGTCTTCAGCATGACTGATCAGAACAGAGATGGTTTCATCAACAAGGATAATTTGCATGCTATGCTCACTTCTCTAGGGCAGAATCCAACTGACGCACACCTCAAAGCCATGATGAAGGATGCCCTAGGGGGCCTGTAAATTTCACCTTGCTCCTCATGATGTTTGGTGAGAAGTTGAATGGCACAGATCCAGAAGACGTCATCTGAAATGCTTTTGCTTGGTTTCGTGAAGAAACAACAGGCATGACTCAGAAACATCATCTGAGAGAGTTGTTGACGACAATGGGAGATCGATTTCTAGACAAGGAAGTATATGAGCTGTACAGGGACTATTGATAAAAAGGGAGATTTCAATAACATTGAGTTCACATGCATCTTTAAACATGAATCAATGGACAAAGATCACTGAAAGAACTCCAGATAAAAACTTCCAACTGCCATGCCCTACTTCCTTTTCTCTCCTAGATGCTTACCTTCACTCTCACAGAACCTGTTGAATGAGATCAATTTTCACAACTTTGCCTTTTTAAAAAATGTATTTATTGCAGATCTTTCTGCACTTAGCACTGGTATAATAAGACTGGAAACAGGGGTGAGGTTGTAAGTTATATTGAAAAAGATCGCAGGGGTGCCTCAGTTGAGCATCTGACTCTTGCTTTCAACTCAGGTCATGGTCTCAGAGTCATGAGATCGAGCCCCACATTGGGCTCTGTGCTAGATTGGGAGTCTGCTTGAGAGATTCCCCCTTTCCTTCCCCCTCTGCCCCTCCTCCCCTCACCCTGTTTGTGCACTTATGCACCCACTCCCTCCCCCAGAAAGAACTAAAATAAATAAAGAGAGAGAGAGAGAGAGATTGCAAATAAAAAATCAGCAAATGTGAAAGCCCAGGAAAATATATTCATATTTCTGGTTTTGCTGGATTTTTATATTTTTATATAATGAAAATGATGTATTTTGAAATAAAGATTATTCTGACTCAAATAGAATATAATGACAAGTTAAACAAATGAGTGGTTAGGGCACCTGGGTGGCTCAGTCGGTTAAGCATCTGCCATTGGCTAGAGTCATGATCCTGGGGTCCTGGGATCGAGCCCCTAGTCCGGCTCCTTGCTCCACTGGGAGCCTGCTTCTCCTGCTCCCTCTGCCCTACCTTGTACTTGTGCACACTCCCTGTCAAATAATCAAATTAAATTAAATTAAAATTAGTGAAAGCTGGGGATAGTCTTTTTTCCAGATTTCCAACCTCATATAATTCAAATTTCATGGTAAAATGGATTTTTCACGTATGTGGGACAATGTTCTTCAAAACTTTTAAGTACATTTTCACTGCGTGCATTGAAAACTGGTTGTGCCTTTAGTTTTTTCTATGCTTCTAATAAGTTATATGTTTGAACTACTGAATGATAAATATAAGATGTATCTGAGAAAATATTCAATATTTTATTGATTTAAGATTCTTTTTTAAAAGATTTTATTTATTTGTCAGAAAGAGAGCACAAGCAGGGGGAACAGCAGGCAGAGGGAGAAGCAGACTTCCCTCTGAGCATGGAGCCCTATGTCGGCTCGATCCCAGGACCTGGGATCCTGACATGAGCTGAAAGCAGATGTTTAATCCACTGAGCCACCCAGGCGCCCCTTGATCTAAGATTCTAAGAATCAGCAAAATTCTGAACATTTACTATGCACAAGGTATTATACATACATGATTTTCACTGACTCTCCCCAACAACTTTGTAGGATAGATTTTTATTAGCTCCATATTTTAAATGGGGAACTCATTTGTTTCTTTTTCTTAAAGATTTTTTTTTTTAAGTTTTAAGTACAATCTACCCCTCATCATGGGACTCAAACTCAAACCCCAAGAACAAGAGTCCCTGCTCCACCAACTGAGCCAGCCAGGCACGCCAATAAACGGGGAGCTAATTTAAATGAGTCCCAAGTAGTTGAATAATTGGTCAGCGTCACTATTAGTAAGTGAGAGTTGGATTTCCAACCGAGGGCACCGAAGTCCAGAGCTTATAGTGCTGGAGCACTGTGCTGTCTCTACAAAAAGCCCCAAATGCCTAGAAGAGGCAAGACATTTCCACTACACTATAACATGATTCTGTAGTTACTATTGAGCTTTAAAATAATTGGGATAATTATATGAGTAGAATTTCAGAAAATTCTATCCCAGGTTTTAAAAAAAGCAGAAGACAATAGATTCTAAGCAATGCTATTGTATGTTGAAAGGCAGTGCGAGTATTGTGGTCCGAAAACCATGTCGACAAGGGTGCTATGAGCTCACGTAAAATCCTCAAGGCCAAACAACTTGAGAAATAGATGAGAAAATTTTTGAAAAGGAAAAAAGTGCCTTTAAAATGAAGTCTCCTATTGCTGTTCAATATCTCTTCCCTCTTCTGAAAATGTCTAATTGGTGTTGATTTTTAACTTTCTTTTAAAGACTTCTATTAATTTATTTTAGATAGGGAGAATGTGGTAGAGGGAGCACGAGATGGGGGGAGCAGTGCAGAGGGAGATGGGGAAGATGGCTTCCGCTGAGCAGGAAGCCCGATGCAGGGCTCGATCCCAGAACCCTGGGATCATGACCTGAGCCAAAGGCAGATGCTTCACCAACTGAGGCACCCAAGCGTCCCTTGAGATGGTATTTTATCTGTCTAAAATCAATCCATTTACACATTGTTTAGGACTTGTGCTTTATAGCTTGGGTACCTACACAAATCTCTGCTCACTTACTACCACCTAGTTTTTCTGGACTTCCACTTCCTCATCAGTCCACTCTTGTGGTCTAGGATAGGGCTGCACAGTTCAGAAGAGCTTTCCCATTTATTATCCAAACTCACAGCCTGGAGGTAAGTAGACTTGAACCAAACTAAAGTTTAGAACTGCAGAAGCACTTAATCACAGTTCCTCAAGTACAGGAATTCGTATCTGGTTCCCTTTTCCACTTACGAGCTTAAAGGCACCAGGAAGCAGCGCAAAACCACATGAAGAATCACCGTATGCTTAAGGAAAAGGGAAAGAAAACCCAGTGGGACTATCTTGATCATCATTAAGCCAATATTTATCAATCACCTGTTACGTGCCAGGCCCGGTTCTAAGTGTTGGGAATAAATGGGGGGCAGGACAGACAAGGACACTGCCCTCCTGGGGTAAACATTCTCTAGTTGAGAGACAACCAAGAAGCAGGCGGGGCACAGGGTGGTCAGCAACACCTCTTTGAGATGTCACATTAGGTAGAGGTCCAAATGAGAAGGAGGTCCCGTGAAATGATCAGAGTGAGCCTCTCCCTCCAAAAAGGACAGCTCCTCTCAAGGCACATCTGGGAGAATCACTGGCAGAACACAAGAGAACAGCAGAAGGAAGGGACCTACTGTGTGGCCTAAGTGCCGAATCCTAGGGCTTAAAGCAGCAGAAGAAACATGCTTTCTGGTTTTTTGTTTTCGTTTGGTTTTTTTTTTTTTCCTTTAAATTCAATTAATTAACATATAGTGTATCATTGGTTTCAGAGGTAGAGGTCGGTGATTCTTCAGTCTTACATAATACCCAGGGCTCACTATAAGCTTCCATTTTAAAATACTCAGCCCTGGAATGCTGGGTGGCTCAAAGGGTTAAAGTCTCTGCCTTCAGCTCAGGTTATGATCCCAGCATCCTGGGATGAAGTCCCGCATCGGGCTCTCTGCTCAGCGGGGAGCCTGCTTCCCCCTCTCTCTCTCTGCCTGCCTCTCTCCCTCCTTGTGATCTCTGTCCATCAAATAAATAAATAAAGTCTTTAAAATATTCAGCCCTAAAAAAAGAAACAAAAACAAAACAAAACAAAACAAACAAACAATTCAGCCTTGCTACTGTATGTAGGACAGAGGGGCAAGCATAGAAGCGAAAAGGCTTCCAGTTTAGAGGCTGTCGCTGTCCCCCAGCAAGACACAAGGGCAACTTGGACTCAGGAAATGCTTTAGGTGATACCTGTAAAATGCCTTTTCTTGCCTGCCCCATTTCCTCCTCTCTATGCCTTCTGACCATCTTTCTGGCATAATTTTAACCTCATTTACTCTATTGCTTTGCTTAAAGCCAGATTGAAAGATCGAGGGGAGGGACACCTGGGTGGCTCAGTTGGTTAAGCCTCGCACTCTTCATTTCAGCTCACGTCATGATCTCAGGGTAGTGAGATGGAGCTCCAAGTCTGGCACTGCTCTCAGCAGGGAGTCTGCTTGAGATTCTCTCGGCACCCCACCGACTCACCACCGACTCACGTGTTCTTACTCACTCTCTGTCTCTCTTTCTAAAACAAATAAATCTTTTTTAAAAAAAGATTGAGGTGGTGCACCTGGGTGGCTCCATGGGTTAAAGCCTCTGCCTTAGGCTCAGGTCATGATCCCAGGGTCCCGGGATCGAGCCCCGCATCGGGCTCTCTGCTCCGCGGGGAGCCTGCTTTCTCCTCTCTCTCTGCCTACCTTTCTGCCTTCTTGTGACCTCTCTGTCAAATAAATAAATTAAATCTTAAAAAATATAAAAAAGATTGAGGGGTAAAAAGCTTTCAAGATTAAAAACAAAAGGGCTGGGGTGGCTCAGTCGGTTAAGCATCTGTTTTTGACTCAGGTCATGATCCCAGAGTCCTGGGATCGAGCCCCACATCGGGCTCCCTGCTTCTTCTCTCCCTCCTCTTGCAGCTTCCCCTGCTTGTGCTCTCTCTCTCTCTGACAAATGAATAGACAAAATATTTAAAAAATAATAAAGATTAGGAAAAAAACAACTTAATTGTTTCTTGGGTGCCTTATGTCTGAAGCTGTTGCCTCTCACCTACATTGTCTATAAAGAACACTATGGGTGCGCCTGAGTGGCTCAGTGGGTTGAAGACTCTGTCGTCGGCTCAGGTCATGATCCCAGGGTCCTGGGATCAAGCCCTGTATGGGGCTCTCTGCTCAGTGGGGAGCCTGCTTCCTCCTCTCTCTGTCTCTGCCTGCCTCTTTGCCTACTTGTCTGTCAAATAAATAAATAAAGTCTTTAAAAAAAAAAAAAAAGAACACTAAGGAATCCAGTACTAGAAGGTACCTATGCCAAGGCCTTGTTCCTCTTCAGCGTCCAATAAATATTATTAGCGATGATGATCAAACCAAACCAAATCAAATGAGGATCAGCAGCAAAGAAACATAAAGATTATCTTTGGTTTCTGAAACGCTGGGATTCCAAATTCTTCCCCCACAACAAACAAGGCGGGCTGGAGCGCCTCCCGGCTGGGCTGGACACAGAAGTGGGGAGTAAGTGGGCCCTGCATAGAGAGCTCTCAGGAAGCAGGGACAAGAACTTCGAGGCATGGCAAGGCCTGGTTCTCCCTGGCAGGAGAAAAGTTGAAATCACAGGAAGGAACAGAGTCGGGGCAGGAATGTGGCCAGGCTCTTGTGCTTCAGAGCTCCCAGAGGCACTGCTGAGAGAGACAGACAGACGGACAGCACCCAGAGTCTTGCTGCTGTGGCTGCTGGGGGCCAAGCGGTCAGGCACGCTAGGACGCAGGACGTTTCCAGCAAGGCCGGGCCCAGAGGAGACCTGGGAGCTTCGGGGCCCTCCCTGCAGACGGGAGCTGCAGGACAGCCATCAGAGTCACAGGCGGCTGTCTTTCCCAGAGGGGGACCCGTGTGGACAGAGGGAGTGCCCTCTGCTTCAGGTTCTCCTTCTCTCCTTTTCCATCCCTGTTGTCCCTCCCAGTCCTCCACCCCGCAGCGCAGGGCTGGCCGAGGAGAGGGGCCAGCCGAGGTGCGGACACCGCCAAGGAAAGCCAGATTGAAAGATCGAGGGACCAGAGCGCTAGGGACGGTGCTCCCGGTGTGCAGGGCGCCCCAGCGGCTGTGACCTCCGCGGCCCGTCCCCTGCGCCCGGCACCCCCGCAGCATGGCGACATCCGGACCCCGAGACAGCCTGCCTGGAGGATGTGGCCCGTGCTCCTCTCGCCGGCCACGAAGCTGGGGCTCAGGGAGCCGCCGGGCTCTTCCCACGGCCACTGGGAAGCTGTCCCGCTGCTGGACCCAGCGACGGAGTCCATGGCCTTGACACCGACACTGGGCTTCCTTTTGGCTTCCCGGAGAAGGAGCAGCCTGTATGACCGGCTACGAGGAAGGCTCCTAGCCAATAGAGACCAGTCCTCCTTCCCCAAGACCGCTCCCACGCGCCGGGCTCCGTGCCCAGGGCTGACTCCCTGACCTGCCTGACTTCCCCGATTGCTCACAGGACCTCGGAATTACCAATCCGTGTGCCCAGGAAGAACGTGAAGGGCGGAGAGTACGAACGAGGGGCCTGGCACCCGCCTCATAGCCCGAAGAGCCGGGGTTCCAGCCCGGCGGCTCTCCGCTCCCAAGCCGGCTGGAACCGCAAGGCGCCTCCTTTCTAGACGGGACTGGCCGTCTCCGGGTGTTAATGGAGTTCTGAACAGACCTGGGGACACCGGGGGCCCCGGCTCCCCACGCTGGGTCGGAAAATCACAGTGGTAGCATGCATGTCATCGGAAGCACATGGTCCTTCCTGGGTCTTCTTCGCTCGAGATCTTGCGTCTCGGGTAACTCGAAAACCTACAAATGTCAGCCTCGTGTTTTACCCATTTACAGGAAGCGAATGCTGCCCAAGCGGGATGACCGGCTCTTTGCTCCGGGCCCGGTCTGGCTTGTGCTACGAGAGCGCCGCCACCTGCTGGCGACTCCCTTGAACTACAGCAGACAGCCTGGACGGGGCGGGTCGGCGGGCAGGGGCCCAGCCCCGCAGAGCAGGTTTGGATAAGGGGAAGGGAAGGAGGTCTTGGGGCGACTAAAGGAGGTCGGGGATGTGGGTCTCAAGGGGAGCCTGCAGGGCATCTGCTTTAGCCGGTTCACTGTGATGCCCGGGGTGATCGGGCCTGACTTTTTCTGAAATTTGACGTCAGGGAGAAGCCGCCCCGCGGTTCAGCTGAGCACCGCAGTCCCTGCAGGGGCATAAGGGGTGGTTTCCTCTCTGACACGCACGGCACGGCTTTGAGGTAAGTGCTCTCTGTGATGTGAGCTTAGGGTCAAGTTGCATTTTTACGGGCGTGTTTTTCCAGGGATGCCAGGACTTTCTTGAAAATAGGATCGTCTCTCTATTGGACTGCCTGGGTGCTTCTGTCAAAAGCCCGTCCTCCGCGCAGTTCTGAGCATATTCTGAGCTCTCGGTTCTGTCCACTGATCTCTATCTTTCCGCAGTAGCACAAGGCCTGGATGAAGGCTGTGAGTCTTGAAATCAGGTACTGAAAATCCCGAAACTCGGTTCACTTTCCAAATTGTTTGGCTCTCCTCAGCCCTCTGCATTTATGTGCAAACGTTGGAATCACCTCGGTCATCTCTTTAAGAAGCCCTGATATCACTTTTCCTTTCCAATCAGAATGCTTGTATTTGGTGGTAGTGGGGGGGGGGGGGGAATGAGGAACTTAGTGCACTGGCTAGGATCTCCCCTATAATGTAGAATAGAAATGGCAAAAGGGCACAGCCTGCATTGTTCCCGAGGGCAGAGAAAATATTCATTCTCTCACCATTAAGTGCTATGCGCACGGTAAGATTGGGTAGACCCTCCTTACTGGGCTGAGAAAATGCCTTTCTATATACCAATTTCGCTGAAAATGATGCTCGTGGACGGGTGTTGGATTTTGTCAAATCTTCCGGCACCTACTGTAAGGGTCAGGTTTTCCCCCTTCTTATATTAATATGGAGTAAACCGTGAATTGACTTTAAGATGAAATCAACGTTGCATTCCGGGAGAAATCCCACTTGGTCCCGGTACGTATCTCCAGGGTGTTTGGACCCAGCCTTGCCTGGTCTCTCCACCATTCACACAGCATGTGGTCCCAGTGGCTGAGAAAAGAGAATTGCATGGTTGGGGGTGAAGAGCCACCAGCATGTTCTAGGGCCGCAGCCCTGCTCGAAAGCCTTCCAGGACAGGCTCTCATCTTCCCAAGGCCCCCACCGAGGAGCCCCCCGGCCCCCTCAAGCGCACACAGGGGCACCGGCCCCAGCCCATTTCTCTACGGCCAGCATATTGGCTGTCTCAGCAGGAGCGGAGGAGACAGACCCTCCTTGCCCTCCACCTCTCAGTGGCCACGAGAGCCGGTCTGCTGCCTCGCCACTGCCTGGATGGTGGCAGGGGCGGGCCCTACAGGAGGCAGGCTTAGAGGTCTGGAGCTTGGGGCCCCTGCGACGGCAGCAGTGATCCTTGTGGGTACAGAGGCTGAGGCACAGAAGCAGGAGGCACGGGCCCTGACAGGCTGCTGTGACCACAGAACATGCACAAGGCGGAGACTGTGAGAGAGGCAGGCCTTCTGCTTTGTTTCGTGTGGCGGGCCACGCGGGTGCTGGTGACCTTGGGACCTTGCTCGGCCTTGGGACCAGGGCTGTGGCCTTCCTCCACGGGAAGGTGGACCCTCAGAGGGCGACAGCCTAAGGCAGCTCGGTGCCCTGCCATGGACTATCTCCGTCCTTCTGCGCCCACTCAAGGATCTTCTCCAGAGGGGCTCCCCTAACTCGGTCCCGGTCCCGGCTACAAGGGTGGCTCCATCTCGTGGTTATGGGGGAGGCGTGTGCCCCAGTCCCCGACAGCTGGGTCTGCATTCCCCTAAGCCTCTGATTTTCCTGTCCCACCCCAGTGCTGACAATGCTGGCAGAGAAGCCTGTGGGGGGGAGGGCTTCCCCTCCCCTGCATGTCCCCAGCATTTCCAGCAGACTCCTTCCTGAGTCCCCACATGCTGGGTCTCCCTGATTGGAGGGTGCATTTGACTTTGTTTCCCAAACACACGTGTCTTTGACGCCAAGTGGTCAAGTCCTAGGTCAGTTGCTGGAAGCAGGCTTGGGGCCACGTGGAAGGGGCTGTGCTTTGTATCCTGAAATCCTGGCCCAGAGTTGGGAACTGAAGGGGGCTGACTCAGGGGACACCAGGGCAGGCATCACTATGTCAGGGGCACCCACGAACACCGAGAAGTTTTGCTGGGGTAGACGGCAGTCCTACCCTGACACATGGATCCGATGAGCTGAGCCCGTGTCTCTGCCAAGCACCGGACTCAGGGCCGTCCAAGCATTATTGCCACACGGCCCTCAGAAAACCCTGCAGGGAGGTGGCAGTGTCATCATGTCCCCGTTACAGCCGGGGGCAGGGGACACATGCCCAAAGGTGAGGGGGCACCCGGTGGAGTCACCCAGACCCCGAGGCCCAGCAGCCATTGCCTGCTGTGGGCCTCCACCATCTTCCTCAGGATGAGCACATGGCAGGCCCAGAGCAGAAAAGAGTCCGCTCTGTGGTTGGTGTCATCCCCCCAGCAACAGCCTTCCTGGTGCCTGAATCTGCCGGCAACTCCTCTGCCCCAGAATGTGAGGGCCGCAGAGGAGGCCGAGTCTAGGGGACTGGGCCGTGGAGCACTGCTGCTTAGCCCTCTTCTCTCCCCTTCCTCCGAGGTGGAGTGGCTGGGGCAGCGCACGGAGGGGAGATGGGATGGGGGCTGCAAACCTGCCCAGAAAGGGTGGGAAGGAGGCCCGTGGAAGCTGGGACCCCAGAGAGGAGCAAACGGGAGTCTCCCACAAAGGCTGCCCACAGAGGGTCCTCAGCACAACGGTGGGAAGCAGCCCAGAGACCGAAGATACCTCAGGAGTGCTCCCCATGGGGGAAGCCAGCTGCAAACACGGACAGGTGGAGACAGAGGGGATCCTGGGACGACCCCTGTGCTCCACATGAGAACCACACAGACCCTGTCCTCTCATGGTTGGTGACAGACATGGGAATAAGATCTTCTAAACTCTGAACTCGAGTTTCTCCAGTAACAGGGGGCCACGGAACCTTGGAGGAGTGGCGGAAGCAAAGGCATTTCCCATTTGCAGCCAAGCAAACCAAAAAGCCACACATGGAACAGGACAAAGAGGGGCTGTGGATTGTTGGAAAGCCTGTGCACCAGGGAGACGACCTGTCCCGGCCCCAAGTGCAGCAGCCACAGCAGGGAGCACTGGGGAGGAGGACACAAGAGAACAAGGAGGCCACGTGCTGCAGACAGCCGGGAGGCAGGTGCACTGCGCCAGGAAACTGACCCATGAGCCTGTCTTGTCGGCGTTCGTGTGAGGACGTGGCCACGCACCCACCTGCCGGGGTCAGGGGTCTGCACGAGGCCCTCACTGGGGTCAGTCCCACGTGCTGTCCAGGTGGGCTCAGCCACACCACACTCTCTCAGGGCTGCGACCTGGGTGGGAACCGCTCCTCATGGGGGGCGAGGGGTGGAAAGTCCGCTCCAAGGACAGGGCAGGAGGTGAGGAGCCTCCAGTTGCTCGGGTCATGCTCCTGGGTCATCCTGGGACCACAGCTTCGCCATGACCTCCTCCAGACGTGGCCGTGGGGATGATGGGCGAGAATCAGGGAAGAAAGCCCCCAGCAGGGCCCCGGGGACTGGGCAGGCTCTCCACACCTGCCTGTTCCCTCCGCTTGCTTTTCTCTCCTCATACACACGAGGCTGCTCCGCATGAGGCCCGAACAGATGTTGAGCAGCCACCGGCTCCCTGAAGGCCCACGGCCACCCTGAGGTCTCCCTACTGGCAACACGAGAGTACACGTGGCCACGCAGCAGACCGAGGAAGAGCTCGGCTCAGAAGGCCACCCTGAGCCAGAGCGGAAGCTGCCTGCCTTCCTCCGCAGCATGGAAGGGTGGTCCTCCCTCCCCAACGTGCCTGGGACCCCGAGCTCTGGTCTGACCCTCCTCTCTTGGTGGCGCCAGGCTGCGTGACCCCTGGACTGGGTTTGGGACCAACAGGGACTGAACAGAACCGTCTGGACTAAGCAGAGGGAAGCTCAGGGTGCTGGCAGGGACTGGGGTCAGTCCCTTCTGTGGTGGCAGGTGTCCGAAGGCTCTGCTTTGTCAGGGTGCTTTGGCCCCTACTAGTTCCCAGCGGGCAGAGCACCCCCAACGCCCTTACCCCAGGCTGTGAACCTCCGGGGACCATGACTCTGCACCCTCAGGAGCCCTCCCCCATGGGGATGGGTCGGGGGACTTCCCTTCCTCAGCCCCTGGGCCCCCCGGGGACCCTCCCCATGGCCAGGCTTCTCTGGGGACTCACTAGGCTGGGGCTCTGAAGGCACAGTTCGGGTCTCAGCCGGGGGGAAGGGCAGCAGGCTTCTGGTCCCCAAGGTTTTATCTTTTCCAAAACTGGGCGCCCACCTCGCCAGCAGGGAGGCCAGGGGCACCTCGCCACCTGCTATGGCAGACGGACCCCGGGTGACCCAAAATGATGTGCAAGGAGCTTCCTTCACCCCATCACCCCAAGCCCACACTCAAGCTTCCACTGTAGTAAGCACTTTCTGAGGCCGGGCTCTGAAACAGAGAGAACACCTAGGTCTCCGGTTATTCAAATAAAGGTTGAGAACGAGACAAATCGCCACTGTCTGGCCAGGCCCGTGCAGCAGCCTTCTCCTCTGGGGCCCCTGGCCTGCAGGCGGTCCCCCAGCATCACTGGGCAGGCCCCCACCCTGCAGCCCTCCCTGGCTCTCCCTCCCCTGCTCCCAACCCCCCAGGGGACCCCACACCAGGAGAGGAGGCCTCCAATTTGACTGGATTTTATTGAACTCAGGGAGGGGTGTTTCTTTTTAACTTAGAGGGACAAGATTTGACAACAGCAGGAACGCGAGCATTTCTCTGAGCAGCCCGTGCTGACCAGGACAGTGAATCACACACAGGAAAGGGACAGTCATCTTCTTCAGCCTGTGTCTCGGATTTTGCAGAAGCTCTGCTGTCTGGAACACAGACTGCAAATAAATAAAGTGCATGGAGAGCCTGTCAGGCAGCCAGGGCCCAGTGCGGGCGGGGGTGGGGGGTGCAGCTCGATAAGTACTCAAGACCAAACCCTACTTAAGGCCAATCCTGTCCGAAAAGCAGGGGCAGGACCACAGGCCGAAGAAGTGCAGCCCCTGACCAGTCCCTCAGGGGCCCTGCTGAGACTTCCTGGGCCCCCGGGGCAGGCTGGCATGGGCTGGGGTGCCCCACAGGGCAGGGCTCTCAGGGCAGGGCCCTGAGGCTTCCCCCTCTCTCTGTGAGGAAGAGGATTCCCAGGCCCCAGGCAGCCCCAGCCCGGGAGCGAGTCACCCTGAGGGTGAGACGGGGCCTTGCAAGGGGCACATCTGTGGATCGGCCCTAGGTAGGCCCCACGGGGCTCTCGCACGCTGTCCCATCTGTGGATGGAGTCGGCAGGCCGGCAGGCTCCCAGACGTGGTGCTGGGTGGAGAGGATTGGGGTACAGCAGGTGCCACCGGGACCCGGGACCGCAGAACCCTTGGCACGAGGTGAGAGCCATCACACCCTGTCTGTGGGAAGCTGCAGGGCACACATGGTGGCCTCATTGGGCCTCAGTCCCCGGGGTGAGGCAGGCAGAGCTCTTCGCTCAGGACCCGTCCTCTAGAGGGCGACTAAGGAGGGCAGAAGGGTGACACAGGGCCACTCTGTCCCTGGGGCTGGACAGACTGCTTCGGTTTTCAGTCCCAGGAATTTGGAGCCTGGGGACCGAGAGCAACTGGGGACAGAGTGGCTGGGGGACCGGGGTCTTTCCTGGCCCCCTTGAGGCCATAGCTGGCCATCCCGGTGGGCCAAGGAGCCGCACATCTGGGGCCTCAGGGCCAATCCAAGCCCATCCAGAGGACGTTCTCTGGCCCGATCCCAGACTGGGGGGTGACGAGCCCGGGGACCCATCTCAGGTTTATCCCTTCACCCTCCTGGTTCCAGCCTGTGCCCAGGGGCCCTGCCACCACCCCACCCCCACTCTGCCACCCAAACCGAGAGGCCCGTGCCACCCAGCTGCCGAGGAGCTCTTGGTCCAGCCTGGGGTGGGGTGGCAGGGGAGGCCAGGCTCTGTGGGTGGAGCCCTCCGCTCTGCAAGGCATTCTAGGACTCTCCCCTGTGTCCATCTCAGCTCTGACGGTCTTCCCTGGGGCCTCCCACACCACCCCCAAGAAGAGCCAGTTCCCCACATTCCCTACCCTGGACCTCGTTCTCTCCCCCTACGTCCCCCAGGGGGGCCTTGAACTCCCCTCCCCCACAGAGCCAGATTTTCTCAAAGACGGGGCGCAGATTCAGCCCCACTCCATTGTATCTGTAGGACAAGGACACATCTCTCCCAGTCCCAGAGCCAGCTCTTCCAGTCATCAGGTGGGGAGCGCAGAACGCCCTCAAAGTGTCGTCGCTAGGAGATGCAGCGCTGAGGTGACAGGGTCACGTCCTTCCCCATGCCAGAACGGGACCACCGGCTACCCCAGCAGCCGGTGCCTCTGCCTGGAAGGTCCTTTCTCTCCTCCCGGGCTAGGCCCTTTGCCCAGCAGCTCCCCAGGCAGCACTGGGCCCAGGGGCCGCCTCTGGGCAGGGATTGCAGTCTCTCGACAAGGCCACGGAAGGGGTGGGTCACCACCTACAAACACTGGTTCCTGAAAGACAGAGAGATGGAGACTCCACAGTGGTCCCACAGAGTGTGGGGCGCCTTCCCCCAAGGGCTGCCTCCTCGCAAGCCGCTGCTCCACCCGCTCTCCGCTCCCCAGCCTGCGAGCTGCCCTGGGCTCAAGGAGACCCCCATTTCCCTGGCTCCTCTGGGCGCACAGGGACTGCTGGATGCGGCCTTCAGTGGCACCAGGAGGGCAGACCTAGGGGCAGACCTAGGGGCCGGTGGGAGGGTGGCGGCAGGGATAGGGTCGAGCGGCCTTCCCACTCCTCTGGGTCTCCAAATGGCCAAGTGCCCAGCGCCAGAGGACGCCCCCAGGACGGGAGGGGAGCCCCAGGCACAGAAGGAGCAGGCCCCCAACACAGGGCTAGAGGCAGCTGCCCAGACCCCAGGGGCCTGAGGGTTTAGAAGAGGCACCCACCAGGGCTTTGGCCAAGAACACAACCCCCCTCCCTGTCTGGCTCCCCAAGGGGCTGAAAGGTGGCAACATCTTTTCCTTCTGGAGCCTTCCCCGGCGCCTCCCCCAGCCCATTCCCCTCCATTCCCTGGGGTTCAGGTGGCAGCACCAGGGCCTCTGGGGAGAGCAGGGCGGGATGGGCTGACGCTCCGAGATGCCCTCGCCGCCCCCGCCCCACCCGTCCGGGAATGAGGACCAGAGAGTATGGGGTGCCTGTGGCCTCCCGCCTGGGCAGCTCAGGGGCTGGCTTCCTGGGGTCCCGTCCACAGTGCCCCCTGCCACCGAGACGTCATGGCAAGCGCCGCCGCCAGCCCGCGGGTCCAGCCTCTGGCCTCCTACCTTGTGGATCGGGGCCAGTCAAGTCCCTGCTGCAGAATTTTTCCTTGCGGCTTCCCGGGCTCTGGCCAACGTGAGGCAACAGGTCGGCCGCCCTCGAATCGTTTTTTGGTTTGTTTGGTTTTTTCCCCTCGAGCCCGACAGTAAGGGCCCGTTTGCAGAGTTTCTGTGCAATAGGTCACCGGCCACGCCGCGGGCGGGCGGCCGGTCGTGGCCGGGGCCCGGCCGGGTGGCTGGGCGGCCGGGTGGCCGGCGCCCCCCCGCGGAGGTCTAGGGCCCGCGGGCCCGGGCGGCCCCGCCTCCTGCCCCCGCCGCGTCCCGCCGGCCGTCCTCCATGCCGGCGCCCCTGCCCGGCGCGGCCCGGTGCGCGGGACCCTCCGGCGGGGGCTGCGGCGGCGCCCGCTCACTCGATCCGCACCTGCAGGCGGACGTTGAGCATCACCGAGGCCACCACGTAGAAGTAGGGGAAGTTCATGCGCAGCCGCCAGGCCAGGTCGAAGAAGGTGATCAGCGTGCGCGTCAGCCCCTTGCAGAAGGCGCCGTACGAGCCGCGGGCCGCCGCCGAGCGCGACAGCCGCACCGCCAGGCCCGACAGGGCCGCCGCCGCCGCCGCCGCCGACAGAGCCGCCGACGCCGCCATGGGTCCCGGCCGGCGCAGGCCCCGCCGACCCAGGGGAGAGCGTGCGGCCGGACAGGTGGACGCGAGGCCTGAGGCGCCCCGCCGGCCGCCGGTGCCCTCCCGCCCCGCCCCGCCCCCGTCACTCCTTCCCTGGCTGGGTCCGGGATGCAGCCTCCGCGGCCGCCTCCACGCCTCCGCCGCCGCCCCTCCGGAGCAGCCTAGGGCGAGCCCCGCCCCTCGCCGGCTGCCGGGGCGGCCGCCGCCAGCGTAACCCCGCCCCTCGTGTGGCCACGCCCCCTCCCGGGCTCTGCGGAGCGGCCGCCGCCGGCCCGGGACCGCCCACAGGACCTCCCCGCCAGCGAGCCCCGCCTCCTCCTGGGCGCCCAAGGGCAGAGCTCGAGGGCAGGAAGGGGTTGGAAGGTGGTATCCCCGGGGATCGCTTTTGGGGCGTGTCCTTGAGCGGACCCGGGGCTGGGGGGGACGGAGTGTTTGGACCACCATGCTCTTAAGGTGCAGATGGCTTACTGGGAAGGCCCCGCATGTTTACTGTATCCCCCTTCCCCGCTGTCTCTGCACAAAACCCGGCCAGGCAACCCATTGTACCTTTCTTTAATCCGCGTTTCTCTGCTAATTCAGCGGCACTGAAGTTTCACCAAAGCATGGGCGCGTTTTTTTCTTTTTCGTGTATTTGCTAGTCATGTGTATTTCTTTTTTGGTGAATTGACTCGTTACCCTCATTGTCTTTACCTTTCACCCCACAGTGATTTCTAAATACTCCTCTTAAGTGTATGTTTGCCCTGGACACGGCACAAGGTCTTTTCCTGTTTTCATTTGCCCTTGTTCGGGGCTGTTTTCCTTGCTGGTGGGTTTAAAAGCCCTTTCATGGTTTCATCTTATCTTTATTCTAAACCAAATCCAACCACAAATCGACCACTTTTCAAGACTATTGAAATGATCAAGCTTCATTATAGTCATGACTTTTTAAAAGCTGTCTGCAAAAAGTAGATTCATCATGACCTCATCCCTGTTTTCAACAAGGAGGGCTGGCCTGAGTATTCACGCTCTCTCAAAATGCCTATCATCATCACACTTGAACATGTGTGGCGTCTCTGTAACAGGAACACAACGAGTTATATACACTGGCTGAACAGTGGTCATGCCTACATGGTCATGGAGAAAAAAGACAATTTCTTTTGTTTAAGGATCATTTATTTATTTTATTTTATTTTAAGATTTTGTTTATTTATTTGACAGACAGAGATCACAAGTAGGCAGAGAGAGAGGAGGAGAAGCAGGCTCCCTGCTGAGCAGAGAGCCCAATGCAGGGCTCCATCCCAGGACTCCATCGCAGGACTCTGGGATCATGACCTGAGCCGTAGGCAGAGGCTTAACCCACTGAGCCACCCAGGCGCCCCCATTTATTTATTTTAGAGAGCACTGAGCAGGGGAGAAGCAGAGGGAGAGGGAGAAGCAGACTCCCCGCTCAGCAGAGAGACCCATGCGGGCCTGGGTCCCTGAACCCTGACATCATGATCTGAGCCAATATCAAGAGTCCCATGCTTAACGGACTGAACCACCCAGGCACCCCAAAAGAGAATGTCATAAACATTATGTTTTTGTGTGGCATCATGACTTTATCCACAACATAACCATGCGTGGGTGTGAATGCATATAAAATGCCAGGGCAGATGTATCAAATTACTCAACATTGTTTACCTCTGATTAAGTCAATAGAAAGGAAGATGCACTTTTTACTCTCTGTATATATGTATGTATATCCATTTGTATATCTATATTTGTGTAGTGCCACGAAAAAAAATTAATCATCTGAAAAAGAAGGGGCCACAGTAAAACAGGTTTAAGCCAAATAGAAACCCTTTGTTCCAGACTGAATCCAGCCTCATTCATATGCATCGCTTGTGCCTTCTAATCATTTCTGAAACCCTTCCTTGGCCTCATCTCATTTATTTTTAACATTTTATTTTGAAATAATTATGGACTCACAGGAAGTTGCAAAAATAGTACAAAAGAACCTTGCGCCCAGCTTCCTCAATGGTTACATTTTCTATAGATGCAGTATAATATCAAAACCAGGAAACTGGCATTGATACATTACTGTTAGGTAGACTATAGGCCTCATTCAGCCTTCACCATTTTCAGAAACCTCATCAATGTGTGTGTGTGTGTGTGTGTGTGTGTGTGTGTGTGTGTGTATCTCCATCCATTTCATCCCATGTCGGGATTTCTGTAATCACCACTACAATCAGTACTCACTAAGCCATGTGTACATATTTTGCTAGAGTGGTATCTATTTCACTTTGGAGTGACTGTAGTACTATGTGTTTAATTTCAGTTTCCACATGTTCATTGTTAGTATATAGAACTGCAATTGAATTTTTAGTTTTATTTTGAGATAATCATAGATTTACATGCGGTTGTGAGAAAAAGTACAGAGAGATCCCACATACTTTTTCCTACTTTCACATAGTCATAACATCTCTCAAAAGTGGTACAGTATCAAAATCAGGATTTAATACATCTATCTGTTTTGTTTCTGTCTTGTTTCCCCTGGTTTACTTGTTTGAATGTGTGTGTGTTTGTGTGTGTGTGTGTGCATAGAGCAATTCTACAATGGGTATAGATATAGCATATAGTTCATTTCTTATTTTTTTAACAAAAAGCTATAGCTTAAGGATTTATTTATTTATTTGAGAGGGAGAGAGAGAGTGTGCACATGCACAGAGGGAGGGCAGGCGGAGAGAATCTCAGGCAGACTCTCGGCTGAATGCAGAGCTCGTCTGGGGGCTCCATCTCATGACCCTTGAGAACATGATCTGAGCCAAAACCAAGAGTCTGGTGCCCAACTGACTGAACCATGCAGGCGCCCCTATAGTTCATTTCTTTTTATTGCCAAGTAGTGTTCTTTGGTATAGTTGCTTCATAGTTTGTGTGTCATTCACTCATGAAGGCCATCAGGGTTGTTTCCAGTTTTTGCCATTATGGATAAAATTACCATGAGTATTTGTTTATAGGTTTTCATGGAAACAAAAATTTTTATCTGGATAAATCCTCCAAAATTCAATTGTTGGGTTGTATAGTAAGGACATGTTTGGTTTTCCAACTCTGCCGAACTATTTTTCCAGAGTGGCTGTAACATTTTATTTTGCCATCAGCAATTTATGAATATGTCCAGTTTCTCTGCAACTTCGTCAGCACTGGGTATTATCACTGTTTGTTTGTTGTTTTTGTTTTCATTTTTGCCATTCTGAAGGAGTGGTCTTTCATTGTGGTTTTTATTTGTATTTCCCTGATGGCTAATGATGGCAAAAATCTCTTTATGTGTTTATTTTCTATCTGTATTTCCTCTTTAGTGAGATGTCTTTTGTCATTTTCTAATGGAGCCATTTGTTTTTTATTATTAAGTTTTGTGAGTTCATTATATATTCTACATATGAGTCCTTTGTCAAACACGTAGTTTGCAAATATTTTCCTTCCAGTCTGTAGGTTGTCTTTTCATTCTTGATTCACAGAGCTAGATTTTTAAATTTTGATGAGGTCCAATTGATTCATGTGTGTTTATGTGTTTAGAAAACCTAACCTATGCTATAAATAGTGTTAAACTTAAAGACCACTTACAGGGAGAATTGACATTATTTCTGTTTGAAGTCTTCCAATCCATGAACACAGTGTGTCTCTTTATTTATTTATGTAGATCTTTGATTCCTTTCACCAAAATTTGTAGTTTTCTGCATTTGATCCTATACAAGTTTAATAAATATATTCCTGGGGCACCTGGGTGGCTCAGTGGGTTAAGCCGCTGCCTTCGGCTCAGGTCATGATCTCAGGGTCATGGGATCGAGTCCCACATCGGGCTCTCTGCTCAGCAGGGAGCCTGCTTCCCTTCCTCTCTCTCTGCCTGCCTCTCCGTCTACTTGTGATTTCTCTCTGTCAAATAAATAAATAAAATCTTTAAAATAAATAAATAAATAAATAAATATATTCCTAAGCATTCCTTCTCTTTGAAGCAATTATAAATGATACTTTTTAAATTTCAGTTTCCACATGCTCATGGTTACTATGTAGAAATTTTGTTGAATTCATTAGAAGTGTGTTGTTTATTTTCCACATGTTTGGATATTTTCTGGTTAATTTTCTGCTATTAATTTCTAGTTTGAGCCCATTGTGATCAGGAATCGAACTCTGGATGTTTTCAATTCTCTTAAATGTTTTTAGGTTTATTTTCTGATTTTAAGAAGAGCACTACTCTGCCATGTCTCCAGAGGAAGTCAGTGTGGATGATAAAAGAACTAGATCCATTTCTTGTGATGAATGACTGAAAGAAATGTTCATAATTTAGAGAACATAGACATAAAGGAGATGTGACAGCTCTTTCAAATACTTGATGGTCCGAAAGTCTGGGTCACTCAGTCGGTTAATTGTCTGCCATAAGCATCTGCCTTTGGCTCAGGTCATGATCTCAGGGTCCTGGGATAGAGCCCCACATCCAGCTTCTCCCTCTCCCTCTGCTTCTCCCCCTGCTTGTGCTCTCTCTCTCTCTCAAACAAAATAAATAAAATATTTTTTAAAAGTCAGAGATGTCATGGACAACCTGCTTCTCCCTCTCGTCCCCACTTGTGCTCTCTGTTGCTATCTCTCTCTCTCTCTCTCTCAAATAAATAAATAAAATATTTAAAAATACATACATACATACATACATACATGTACCTGAAGGTCAGGGCACCTGGCTAGTTTGGTCGGTGGAGCACATGACTTTGATTGGGGGAGGGTGGGAGGTTATGGGGGTGTTGTAAGTTGGAGCCCCATGCTGGGTGTAGATTACTTAAAAATGAAATCTTTTTTAAAAACACTTGAAGGTCTACTATGCTCAAAAGGGATTAAACTATGGCTTTACTATGGGGTGCCTGGGTGGCTCAGTCATTAAGTGCCTGCCTTCAGCTCAGGTCATGATCCTGGGGTCCTGGGATCAAGCCCCACATCAGGCTCCTTGCTTGGCAGGAAGCCTACTTCTCCCTCTCCCACCCACCCTGCCTGTGTTCTCTTTCTCACTGTGTCTCTCTCTGTCAAATAAATAAATAAAATCTTTAAAAAAAAAAAAACACTGTCTTACTATTCCATGTTTTAGAATTTAGACCAATCAGCTGAAACTGTTCTTGGCCAACATAAGAAATGGACAGCCCTAAGAAGTAATGAGGCTCCCATCATCTTGAGTGTCCTAGAACCATCTGTAAATTAATCATTGGTCAGGGATATTGTTAAATTAAGCTTTCTGATGGGGCCATTAAACTTCAGTGGCCTGAACAATCCTTTACAATTCCAGGCTCTTTTGCTTCCAAGTTCACTCATGTTTATGTTCATTACAAAGTTAAGCAATTCTATTTTGTAATTTATTTGGAAGCATATTTTTTGCATAAGAAGCATAAAATTATGCTTAAAGGTGAATAAATCTTTAATGTAAAATTTGTAGTGGCACTCTTGTAGACAGCATAGAGTTGGATGATGTTTGTAAAAAAAAAAAAGCTACTCTGTTAATTTCTTTTTTTAAAGATTTTATTAATTTGAGAGAAAGAGAGCACAAGAAGGGGGAAAGAGCAATGGGAGAGGGAGAAGCAGACTCTGGGGGAGCAGGGAGTCCGACATGGGGCCCCTGGGATCATGACCTGAGCTGAAGCCCCTTTTGATTGTCATTCTTACACCACTTACATTTAAAGTAATTATTGATATGTTAGAGCTTAAGTCTGTCATTTTACTGTTTTCCATTTGTTCATTTTGTTTCTCATTCCTCTTTCATTTTTCTTATCTTCTTATAAGATACTTGAACATGTTTTAGGAATCCCATTTTTATTCAGTTATAGTGCTTTTTAGTATATCTCTCTGTATAGATGTGTATCATTTTGTTTTCTTTATTTTATAGTTTTAGTATTTATTTCATAGTTTTTCAATGTAATATACCTGTGTACCTATCACAGTTTACTGGTACCAGCCCTTAAAGCTGTGGAGTGACATAGAGAGAATTTACTTCAATTGAGGTCCCTTCATCCTCCTCCCCTTTAAATAGAAATAGGTTGGCTATTTTCCTCTATGTATACTGAGTCCACATCAGATGATGTTGTAGCTTTTGCTTTAACCATAAAACAGGATCTTGGGTGCGTGGGTGGCTCAGTTGGTTGGGCGACTACCTTCAGGTCAGGTAATAACCCTGGATTCTCAGGATTGCGTCCCTCATCAGGCTCCCCGCTCAGCAGGGAGTCTGCTTCTCCCTCTGGCCTTCTCCCCTCTCGTGCCCTCGCACTCTCTCTCAATAAAACAATAGCAGCAGCAACAACAACAAAACAGGCTCCTAAAAACTCATGAGGTGATGGTGATTCTATTCTATTTGCTGCTACCTTTTCTCACTCCATCCATCTGCCTTACTGCCTGGAGTGCCATCCTCCCTGCCTTATCATTTCTTTTCTGATTTTAGGGGATTCCCTGTAGCCATTCTTTAAGGGTAGGTCTTCTGGCAACCGATTCTCTTGGGTTTCCTTCATCTGAGAATGTCCTTGATTTGCCTCATTCTTGAACGATATATGTGCTGAATATGGAATTGGTGGTTGATGGTAAGTGGAAAAGCAGAAGTCTAGATCTGTCTGTTGTCAGGAGGGGGTCATGGACGGGGGACTGAAGGGCGGCTCCCCACCCACCCTGCTGAAACTGAGAGGAGGAAGGTGGGTATTGTCCAAAAGGTGTCCCGTTGGGGTGCCTGGGTGGCTTAGTCAGGTGGCTGGGTGCCTGGGTGGCTGAGCTGCCTTCAGCTCAGCTCGCGATCCCAAGGTCCTGAATTTGAGCCCAGAGTGTCACGCTCTCTGCTCAGTGGACAGTCTGAGTCCCCCTACCCCCTCATTTTTGTGTTCTTTCTCTCTCTCTCTCAAATAATTAAATAAAATCTTAAACACACACACACACACACAAGGTGTCCGATTCTGCTAGGTCACCCTTTTCCCAGCCTTGAGCCAGGGAACAAGCTTTTCTTGAAGCTTTTCTTCGCTGGCAGTTCAGGGCTGCTGGCTTCTCCAGCAGCACATTAGGCATATATGGCGGGCGAGGGGCAACCCAAGAAACTCATTGTCGTGTCCTTCCTCAAATCTCAAGTTCCCCGGGCAGCCTTACTTCCAGGTTTCAGAGTTTTTCTATGTTTGAGGAGCCATCAACATACAATGAAATGCAACTCTATTATTTTGAGAAGTTCTGTTTAAGTGATACATCTGTGTAGTCCTCACTACAATCAAGATAGGGAACATTCCATCACAACAGAAAGTGCCCTGGTGCCCCTCCCAGTCCCTCCTTCCCCCCACACCCACACCTAGGCCATCCCTGGTCTGTTTTCTGTCATCACAGATTTGGCTTCACCACCTTGAAGTGGGCAGGACTCACTGACTTAACATTGAACAGCAATGCTCGCTAGTGTCTTTTTTTTTTTTTTTAGTGTGAGTCTTTTTAATTTTAGCCATCCTAAGGGGTGCGTCTGATATCTCACTGTGGTTTTCTTTTGCATTTCCCTTATGACTAATGATGCCAAGTATCTTTTCATAGGCTTGTTTGCTATTCAGTATCTATTTTCTCTTAAAGTGGCCATCCAAATCTTTTACCCCCTTTTAAACGTTAGGCTGTCTATTACTGAGTTGTAAGAGGCCTTTACCTACTTTAGATACCAAGCCTTTCTGGGATAGATGTTTTGCAAATATTTTGTCCCAGGCTGTAGCTTGCCTTTTAATTTTTGCTGTGTATTTCTGTCATGAGCACAATATGACAAGCACACGTGGCTTGTGTCTTTCCACAGTGTCCACTTTATTGCGTCCTCGAGCAAAGCTAACATAATTAAAAAACAGGTTCAGCATCCCACACTCCATGACATTTCACCACGTATTTGACTTGGCTTCTTACACGGCACAAAAAGCAAAGCACAAGACAAGTCACAAGACAAGTAAGATAGAATGGTGGGGGGGGGGAGGGTAGGAAGCTAAGGAAACAAAAGGGAAGTCAGTCTGTGTGTGTGCAGTTGAGATAAGGCTCCAGTTCAGGTCAGCTCTCGGGGTTCACTGTTTCTGGTGTTCCAGCAGCCAAGGATCTCAGGTCTGTTCCGAGATCGACTGGGCAGAGCCTTCTGCTGAGTGTGTCACCTGCTGATGCTGGTCTCGCGATATCTGGTCTTAGCTGTTCCATCATTGCTTGACACAGGCCCCTGCTTGACAGGAGTGACTCCATGTTGCTCTGGACAGTTTCAAAGACCAGAAGTTTTTAATATTGATAAAGCTTCATGGATCAGTGCTTTCTTTGGGGTGCATGGTGTTTGGTCCTGTGTAAGAAATCTGTGCTGGTCCCAAAGTTACCACAATCTTCTTGTATGCTTGATTTTCGAAGTTTTTTAGTCTCGGGGTTTCACTTTGCTCTACTACCCATTTTATTATTCGATTAAATATTTATTTATGTATTTGAGGGAGACAGATTGAGAGAGAGAGCATGTGCCCACACGGGCGTGTAAGTGAAGGGAAGGACAGAGGGAAAGAATCTGAGTGCGGAGCCGGACAAAGGGCTTGATCCCACCACCTAAGAGATCACAACCTGAGCCGAAACCAAGAGCTGGATGCTTAACTGACTGAGCCACTGAGGCACCCCGATCTGTTACTCCTTTTATTTTTTTTTCTTAAAGGTTTTATTTATTTATTTGACAGAGATCTCAAGTAGGCAGAGAGGCAGGCAGAGAGGGGCGGGGGAGCAGGCTCCCTGCTGAGCAGAGAGCCGGAATACAGGACTTGATCCCAGGAACCCGAGCCGAAGGTAGTGGCTTAACCCACTGAGCCACCCAGGCGCCCCTCTGTTACTCATTTTAGAACAATTTTTGGTCTTCCTCCATCCAGCATGAGTGGTGGCTGGGCACTTTTGACCCACCATGCAAAGGTCTGTCAAGAGAGTGGGAGGGTGGGGCTTCCCAAAGCTTCTGCACGCAGGCAGAGAAATTTCCCGCTTTGAAAAATAATAATATGTGTGTACAGCCTGAGATAAAAGATAAGGTTCATTTCATTTATCAGACACCATTATTCATGTATAACTGACATCCCATATATGCGGAATGTTTAACGTGTATAATTTCATCAGTTTTGGCACACGCATATCCCTTTGAAACCATCACCATGCTCAAGTGACTACGTCCATCACCCTCGAGTCTCCTCTGGCCCCTTTGTAATTTCTTCCTCTCATGGTTTTCTAAGCTCACCTAACCACTGATGCATTCTGTCACAACAGATTCACAGGAGGAAGTCCCCACTCCACCAGAAGCTACAATGTTGGACGGACATAGCCGCTGCCAGAGACGCAATGACAAGTCAGGGCTGCAGGAACAGTTGATGGAAAAAGTCCAGCACTGGGGCACCTGGGTGGCTCAGTCAGTCAAGCGTCTACCTTCGGCTCAGGTCATGATCCCAGGGTACTGGATCAAGTCCCACATCGGGCTCCCTGCTCAGTGGAGAGTCTGCTTCTCCCTCTCCCTCTCTCTGCCTGTGGCTCTGCATACTTGTATGCTCTCTCTCTGTCAAATAAATAAATAAAATCTTTAAAGAAAAGGTCCAGCACTGGTCAGCCTCTGGCCTTCTCATGTGAGGAGAGTAGAACCAGAACTGTTGATCGAGACCAGCCAGACAAGTAAGTGCATTTCTATGTAGTGAGAGGTGAGGGGCGTTGGGCAGAGGGTAGCCCCTCTCTCCTGTTTCCTGGGCCATCATTAAAGATGGTGCTGAAATCCCATTTCTGGGTCTCTAGACATGGGAATTACCAGCAGTGGTAGGGTCACTACTGGGTATTTCTACAACCTACTTTTTTTATTGTGTGGTGACTCCTTTCTCCAGTTCTTATTCATGTTCCTCTGTCAATTGTGGGTGCTACTGTTACAGACATCTTGAGGTTATTAAATGGTTCTCATTTAAAAATAAACCTCAATTTGAACTCTTAAGCACCCAAGTTTTGTTTTGTTTTGCATTATTATGTTCTGTAGTGTTCAACGATCTATCAGTTGGGTGAAACACCCAGTGCTCATCACCACACGTGCCCTCCTCAGTACCTGTCACCCAGATACCCCCTCCCCCCACTCCCCTTCCCCGTTCAACCCTCAGTTTGTTTCCTGAAGTCCAGAGTCTCTCACGGTTTGTCTCCCTCTCTGATTTCTTCCCATTCAGTTTTTCCATCCCTTCCTCTATGGTCCTCCATGCTTTTCTTTGGCACCCAAGTTTTGATCTTTATTTTTCTCCTTTTTTCCCAGAAAGCCTTGCCATAGCAGGAAGCAGCAGGAAGATGGGCTGGATGGGATTGTGGGAGTACCACTCAGGTGCCTTTGTTGCAGGGGCCAGGATGTGAATCCAAATGTCCTTCAAAGCCAGCTCTATCTAGGAGAAAGGGAAAAGATGGGACCGGCGGACCAAGTGGAGAGCAGGGAGTGGTCTGCCCAGCCTCTCCCTGCAGTGGTGGTGTGGGGTGGGTGCTGCTGGGGGTCTTGGAGGCATAGGCTGACAATCAAAGTAATAAGTACATGAGTATCACTCTAATCGTCACCTTTGATAGATCGTCCATTTTTATTTATTTTTATTTAATTTTATTTTTGCTTTGCAGACATTGATGGAACCACAAATCATGTCTTATTCACAAGTCCCCCATGTCTGCCACGTCTGGAAGCCCCTTGGCTCATTCCCTGGAAACCTCAGCTTCAAGCATGAATTTCCTCAGCCATGAAATGGGAATCACACTGTGCTGTGAGGAATGTTGCGAGGACCCGGGGTGATTATCTTTGAAAGGTGCGTAGCATGCAGGAGATAGTCAAGGTATCAGTAGCCTCATATCTTTAATCTATATTTGGGGCAGCACATGAATGGTGCCTAGTCAAGCATTTCTTCCTACCCCGTCTTCTTCCCACTCCCTGTCTCCCACCCCCCCACACCCACTCCCCACCCAAGCTCTTCACAATCAGTCATCATTTCCTTTCATTGTTTGTGTCTTTTCCCAGGGCCAGCCGCTTTCCTTGGGGATGCAAAGGGCTTCTCTTTGGAAACCACGCTTCTATAATCTTGCTCTGAAACAAGAGGTGGCCCAGGACCCCAGGCTTCTTCTTGTGCTGAGCCCCATTCCGTCATGCACCACTTGGACACTTTAAGTGGAGGCTTCTGTGGCTCAGAACCCAGCACCTGGGAGGACTACCCAGGATGGGGACACTGCACAGGCCCACGGTGCCTGTTAACAGGCAGTGGCAGAAAGCGTTCTGCTCTTTCCCTTCTTATATAAGGTCACTTCTTTTCTGGGCAGTCATTAATGCAATGAAGATTGCATGAAGACTTGACACTTTGAGACTCAGGTTAGACTCAGTAACGAACTGTTAGGAAATGTTCTCAAAGAGAACTTTGACCTTCATTCTCAACAGACATCTCTAGCTAGTCTGGTTTTCTGGAGGCACGGGTTTGATTGCCAGGGTGACGTCATACCTCTGAGGTCAGGAAAAGCTACAGAATTGGCAGGTCCTCCGTGCAAAATGAAAAGGAGAAGTCTCCTTTCAGGAGTTACTAGGCATTCCAAGAAACCAATAGCAAAGCCTCAAACTGAGCCCGGGCCTTTGCTTCTGCACCTGAGATTCAAACCTGTATACTTCTATCTGACCAGAAATCAAACACCTGACCTCAGTTTTACAGAGGACGTTGACATTGAAAAGCCTTTAGATTTATAACAATTGATTAAATAATGTAAAAACCTAGGAACGTGGGGATCATTCTACTTTCCACCTGTGAAAAGCTGAGGCCTTATGTATTTAGAAAAAGTTGAAGCCTAAACCACTAATTTGAACTGTGGCAGCCAAGTTCATGTGCCAGGTGCCTTGATGGTGACCAAGGGCCAGTTACCACCCAGATTTATCATCGGCTCTTGACTAAAATGTTGCTTATTTGCTAGGGCAAGAAAGTTGTGAAAGAGAAATGTATCTTTAAAACCTCTTTTACCAGGTGTCTGGGTGGCTCAGTCGGTTAAGCATCTGCCTTCAGATCAGGTCGTGATCCTGGGATCCCGGGATTGAGCCCCATGTCGGGCTCCCTGCCCCGTGGGAAGTCTATTTCTCCCTCTCCCTCTGCTGCTCCCCCTGATTGCACTCTCTGTCTCTGTCAAATAAATAAATAAAATCTTGAAACAAACAAAAACTCTTTTACCTTATAAACTCAGTCATCTTGAGTGCCTTTATCGTAGGCTGGGGGAAGGCCTCCCTGACTGATTTGGTTTAATGAGCAATCCCACTGAGAACTGGCATTTAAAAGAGGGCAGGGGTGCCTGGGTGGCTCAGATGTTGGAGCATCTGACTCTTGATTTCAGCTCAGGTCATGATCTCAGGGTCGTGAGATCGAACCCCGAGTTGGGCTCTGAACTCAGTGTGGAGTCTGCTTGTCCCTCTCCCTCTGCTCCATGCCCCACTCGTGTGTGTGCACTAAAGAATTTAAATAAATTGGGGCACCTGGGTGGCTCAGTGGGTTAAAGCCTCTGCCTTTGGCTCAGGTCATGATCTCAGGGTCCTGGGATCGAGCCCCGCATCAGGCTCTCTGCTCGGTGGGAAACCTTCTTCCTCCTCTCTCTCTGCCTGCTTCTCTGCCTACGTGTGATCTCCATCTGTGGCAATCCCAAAACTGGAAGACCACTCCCCCAGGGAAAGGGAAGGAGGTTACTTTCCCCCTTGGATCACTCTCAAGGAGTTGACTCTTAGACAAGCTTTTGACTTTTCACTCATGGACATCCCGCTCAGTGGGTGTTTCCTCACTGGTGGGACTATTCATTTGCTATAAATTAGGGGTGATGTACCCCACAGCAAACAAAGTACCGGATTAAGTGTGTTGTCCTTCTCTTTATTATCATCCTTATTGACAAGAGAATGAGGCCTTAAGACAAGGGCATTGACTTAAACCCTGTGGACTACCTAGCGGGGGAGGCCCTTTTGCTAGTAACTGATGAAACAGCACAACGTCCAAAAAGTCTGGATGTGCTCAATTTTTGTCCTTTTTAACATTTTAGCTTTTCAAACAATAGATGTGATATGTGCTTAGGTAGAAGGTCTAGAGGCTTCAGAAGTATATAATGAGATTTAAAATCACCAAAAATTGGGGTACCTGGGTGGCCAAGTTGGTCCAGTGTCCTACTCTTGATCTTGGCTTAGATCTTGATCTCACAGTGGTGAGTTTGAGCTCTGTGTTGGGCTCCATACTGGGCATGGAGCCTGCTTTGAAAAAAATATAAATAAATAGAATAAAATAAAATAAAATCACCAAAAATCCACCTACCTAGAATTATACCCACTGTTAGCATTTTAGCATATTTGGAGTTAAGCTTCCCTAACTCTCCAGTTAGACTGGGCGGAAAGTCTTTTTGTTTCTACCATGCTATTGCATAAAGTGGCACAGACTAGCCTAGTAAAGGGCAGATTTCCAAAAAGCAGACTTACAAGCTTCTGCCAGAGCTCTCTGATGATGCAGTAATTGAGGTCTGGGCAAGGACTTCACCAGAGGGGGGCAGCTAGAAGCGTTGTGGGAAAGGTGCAGAGAGAGACCAGACTGTTCCTAGGGCACCAAGGAACCAGCGTAGCCTCCCACTCAAGAGGGTAACTCTATCCCTTCTCTAAATGAACCATCTATGGGGCACCTGGCTGGTCCAGTAGGTGGAGCATATGACTGATCTCAGGGTAATGAGTTCCAGCCCCATGTTGGGTGTGGAGCTTACCTTGGACAAATAATAAAAATAAACATAAATAAATAAATGAATAAATAAATAAATACATATACTATCGACCCAACAAATCCCAATTTCTTGTTTTTGCCATCTTCCCCTTGGCTGCTGAGTAGCTGTCTCTCTCGGGATCCTTGTGAGGTGAGGGTATATGCCAACAGTAGAAGACGAGAAGAAATTATATGTGGGGGCAGGGGTGGAGGGGAAGGCACTCCTCCCCTCTGCCCTCTGCTGGAAATTTCAGGCCTGTACTTGCTGCCCCGAGTGCCACCTTCAGTCCTCCTAATGACTAGGTTGTTTTTCTGGACCTTAGGTTCAACCACAGGTGGGAAACATTAGCCTTGGGGGCAGAAATGTAGCTGTGTGTATTCTTTCCTGAGAGAGAAGGGGTTCCTATTAAACCAGTCAACACAGGAACCCACAAAGCAACTGTTCTTTTGAAAGAGGCACTAGGGCCGCCTGGGCTGCTCGGTCAGTGAAGCGTCCAGCTCTTGATTTCCACTCAGGTCCTGATCTCATGGTCCTGAAATCGAGCCCTGTGTCAGGCTCCGTGCTGAGCGTGGAGCCTGCTTGGGATTCTCTCTCTCCCTCTTCCTCTGCCCCACCACCTGCTCACATGTGCACTCTCTCAAAAAAAAAAAAAAATCCAAAAAAAGCAAAATGTTTCAAAAAAAAAAAAAAAAGAAAGAAAGAAAAAGAGGCCCTAACTTGCTGGAAATGACCATTTGATGGTGGTGATGGTAACAAGGAGACAGCCAGAGCCCCCAATGACTCAAAGCCTAACTAAGACCAAGAACTGTACTCAACTCCTCATCTGTCTCAATCTTTTCAAAGCCCCTATGGGATACACAACCACGTTTATCTCCCTTTAATCTCCCCAGGAGATTGACTATTCCAGCATTAATCATCACATTTGATACCCGCCTCGGTCCAGTCGCTGTCTACGTGCGAGCTATCACACATCGAACCTTAGTCTTCTCTAGTAGCCATTTTGCTGCCCGTAGTCTCCTGTGGGACTGTAAAATTATTCCAGCAGCCATTCTCATGGCTGTCAGGCTACAGCGAACCCTCCCCTTACTGTAGCCTCTCTTGTTGTGTTTGCTACCTCACAGCGAAGCTCCTTATTCAGGAGACCGCACTGTGCTAGCCGCCTCCCACTGCGCCTTGACCTCACTGGGGTGCTCATCTTTGTTCCTGGCCCACAGTGCAGTGTGAGCCTTTGAAGTGGTTGTCTTCATGCCTGTGGTCTTGCACTGAATGAATTACCTTATTTCAGCCTTCATTGCCATGCTGGGGTCAAACACACAACTTCAAATTATTCTGGCGGTCATTCTCCTCGTTAGTATCTGCTGCCGAACACTGTTCCTACCCCAGCAGTCCTCTTCCATCGTCATGCTGTTTGTCTCACCTGAATGTTGCCCCCTTATTCCAACAGACGTCTTCTTGGTAGTTATGCCACACTGAATTTTTTTTTTAAGATTTATTTATTTTTATGTGTGAGAGAGAAACAGAGAGCAGGAGGAGGGGCAGAGGGAGAGACAGAGAGTCCCAAGCAGACTCCACACTGAGCACGAGCCTGACTCGGGGCTCGATCCCACAACCCTGAGATCACGACCTGAGCCAAAACCAAGAGTCTGACGCTTAAACAAATGCCCCACCCCGGTGCCTCTGTGCCACAAAGAATCTTAACCTATCCCATCAGTAGTATTCTAGATTGTTGACACACTTTAAACCTAACCATATTCCAGTGATGTTAATGTTTTGGGGGTCAAACTGAGCTTTGGCCTTTCCCCACCAGTACTTGGTGGTTTGTGTTGCCTTGGTGAACCTTAACTGTATCCCAGCACTTATCCTCATCCTGGTTGCCACTCACTGGACCTCAAACTTATTTCAGCATCTTCTTTGTTAAGAAACCTGGACTGGATCATCCCATGGAAGAACCAAGCAGCACTCGTACATTTTGGAGGATCAGAGGTTTATTTAACACCGGCGGGCTCAGAGGATAGTGATCTCCAAAGGTCTGAGCCCCGAGCACAAGCAAGGGGGGTAATTGATACACTTCTACTTCTGCATACTTCACACTTTTGCTGCACAAGGGAAGCAGAGCAGGGAGAAGAACCCATAAGAACCCTGGGGCAGGGACTGGGACTCCCCCACTGGCTCACTCAGCCATCTTAGGAAACGGATTTTTCCTCTTCTTCTTCATGGTCTTATTTAGACTGTATAATTCACTCTATCCCAGCAATCGACTGAATGCTTCATATCTCCCATGAGGCAAAACATTCTTCCACCGGTCATCGTCACCCATTTTGTGTCATACTGAAGCTCACCCTTACTCGAGCCGTCCCCGTCATGCTGGCTGTCTCATGAGGAGCTTTCATCTAACACCCGTGGCCATGTCGACGCCTGTTGTCCCTTGTTCAACTGTAACCTGATTCAAGCAATCATGATTCTGACAAGGTTCAATCTTATGACACTTACCCTTACCCTGAACCCCAGGGATCATCTTCGGGTTTGTGGACTCCCACCGAACCACAGCGGTGATGACAGGGGTCAGCTTCAGGCTTGATGCCTCACAGTCAACCTTATCCATACTCCAGTGGTCTTCTGCATCACTGTAGTCTCACATGACCTTATCCCAGAGGCCATGTTCACACTTGTCTTCTCACACTGAAGCCTAACCTCCTCCAGCAGTCATCTTCATCTTGTTGCCTTGCACTGAAGCTGTACCATTTTCGTAATTCATCAACTTGCTTCTTGGTTGCGCACTGAAGCGGACCCTTATTCTGGCAGATATCATCATACACAGTGCCACGTGTTGAATGTTAATCATCCATGTGCTTGTGTGTCACACTGAGTCACATCTTCATTCCAGCAGGAATCAGATCAGCGCAACTCATTTCTCACAGCAACTACCACTGTCTTCCAGCACTCAATTCCTAGCTTTTCTTTTTTCATTTTAAGCATAGTTTATGTATTATTCAAACTGGTTTTTTTTGAGTTCTAGAACTCTGTCTTTTTTTGATTGAAGTCTAGTTGGCATAGAACGTTACATTAGTTTCAGGTGTATGACATAGTGATTGGACCAGTCTATACATTATGCTGTTCTCTGCACAAGTGTGGCTTCCATCTGTCACCATGCAACACTAATCCAGTACTGCTGGCTATAGTCCCCATGCTGTGCCTTCCATCCCTGTAACATTCATTCCATAACTGGAAGCCTAGACCCCCCATCCCAGCTTTTTGTTGCATGCTAAAAATAACCTGAATTTAGTGGTTATCTCTATAATCACTGACTCACACTGAACATGAACCTCATTCCGGCTGCCATCTTCATGCTGTTGTCTCACTCTGATCCTTAACCATAATCCATCAGCCATCTTCTTGGTTGTTGGGTCACACTGAACATTAGCCTATCCCTGCAGTGATCTTCTAGCTTATGGTCACACTCAAACTCTTTGCCTTCCTCCAGACAACAAGTTCATGGTTGTTGTGTCTCACTAAACTTTATTCCCCCAGTAACCTTCTTTCTTGGTGTGTCACACCAAACCTAACCTCAGCCAGCAAACAGCTTGATGCTCTCTGTCTCACACTGAGGAGTAAATTCACTCCGGCATTTGTCATTAGCTTTGTGTTACGCTGGAACAATCCTCTCTCGAGCAGCCATCTAATGGCTTTTGTCGCCCAGTGAACCTGAACATTCCCATAGACATCTTCAGGATTGAGGACAGGCTTTTTCCATTGCTCATCTGAATGCTTAGTGTCTCACACTGGACCATAACCTTGATCCCACTGATCATACAAGGAACAAGTGGTCGTCTTCGTGCTTCTGCTTTCTTTTTTTTTTTTTTTAAAGACTTTTTTTTTATTTGTCAGAGAGAGAGGAGCGAGAGTGAGCACAGGCAGACAGAGTGGCAGCAGAGGCAGAGGGAGAATCAGGCTCCCCGCCGAGCAAGAAGCCCAATGTGGGACTCGATCCCAGGACATGTGGGATCATGACCTGAGCCGAAGGCAGCCGCTTAACTCACTGAGCCACCCAGGCGTCCCTCTCGCTTCTGCTTTCAACCTGAATCTTAATTTCACTCCACTGGTCACCTGTTTTCAAACCCTGAACCCTCAGTTTATTCCGAGTGCCACGCATACTGGCCGTCTCACTCTGAACGTTAATCTACTTCATGGAAGTCATTTTAAAAAGTAAATGTGAGGAAGTGGGAGGTTGGGGGAGCCAGGTGGTGGGTATTATGGGGGGCGTGGAGCACTGAGTGTAGTGCATAAACAATGAATTCTGTTACGCTGAAAAGAAATTAATAAAAAATAAAGTAGATGTGACTTTATCTGTTTGGTGCTTAATATTTAAAATAAAATTGCTGTAGTTTAAAAATAAATTTTTCCATTCTCTTTTAGAGGCCCCCTCCAGGGGCGCCTGGGTGGCTCAGTTGGTTAAGCATCCTCCTTTGGCTCAGATCATGATCTCCAGGTCCTGGGATCCAGCTCCAAGTGGAGCGCCCTACTCAGCCGGGAGCCTGCTTCTCTTTCTCTCCCCTGCTTCTCCCTCTCCCCCTGCTCGTGCTCTGTCAAATAAATACATAATTTTTAAATATTTTTTAAAAATATAAATCCTGCAGCACAAATTAACTCAGTAGGGAGTAGTGAAAACAATTATATTTAAAATACATTTAGAAAACGGGGTGCCTGGGTCAGTTAAGAGTGTGACTCTTGGTTTTGGCTCCAGGGGTGATCTCAGGGTTGTGAGATCCAGCCCTGTGTCCAGCTCCGTGCTCAGCACAGAGTTTGCTTAGGACTCCTGCTCCCTCTCCCTCTGCACCTCTCTCTCAACAAATAAATAAAATCTTTAAAATATATTTAGAAGGGGCGCCTGGGTGGCTTAGTTGGTTAAGCATCTACCTTCGGCTCAGGTCATGATCTCAGAGTCCTGGGATCAAGCCTTTCATCGGGCTCTCTGCTCAGTGAGGAGTCTGCTTCTCCCTCCCCCTGCCCTCCACTCATGCTCTCTCTCACTACCTCTCTTTTTAAAAAATAAATAAAATCTTAAAAATATAAAAATGTATATAAGTAGGAAAAACTGTCCCTTGTTTATTTTTACCCCAAATTTTCTTCTATATTCAGTAAGAAAAAATTGTTACTTTTCCGAAGTCTATGACAGCGCTAATGAATTTCTCACTTTAACATTCACATTTCATTTTGTGATACATGGGTTCGGTATTCATGATGCATTTTCGCATCGAATAATTTCAGGCTGAGCCCGCGCTGCGTCCGCAGAACCGGAGAAAGCTAGTGCTGCTACTACTGCCCTCTAGTGGGAGCGTCTGGCACAGGCCCGCCAGCGCAGCCACGGAAGCCACAGGAGGGGGCTGCCCTCGTTTCTTGGATTTTTTCTTCTTCGGCCTTGGGAACGCCAGGCACGGCAGAGGAAAGCTCAGTCTTTTTCTTTTCTTTTCTTTTTTTTAAAGATTTTATTTATTTACTTGACAGAGATCACAAGGAGACAGAGAGGCAGAGAGAAAGAGGGAAGCAGGCTCGTTGCTGAGCAGAGAGCCCGATGCGGGGCTCGATCCCAGGACCCTGAGATCATGACCAGCTCAGTCTTTTTCTATAAAGGGTCTTCAGGAAAGGATTCCTCCACATTTATGGGGCCTGATGACATCTGCTGATTCGGAAGACTCCGCCGTCTCTGTAGCTTCTACTGCCCGAACAGTGTGCGTTTGCAGATAGAATAACCGAAGGCTGCGGCCTCTGTTGCTCGCGGGTCACAGTCACGGACGCCCCTGCCTGAAGGTAACTTCGCACTCCAGACTTATGGCTGGGGAGCCTCGCCCAGCACCTGGGCCGGCTGCAGAAACGCGAGCTGAAGCAGGGCTTGAATGCGGACCAGTCTGACCTCTGCACTGCACCCCACGCTACCTCCCCCGCCCCGCCACCTCCCCACCCCCGTTAACCACCGCCCCCCCCACCCCACCACCCCGCTGAGAAACACCTGGCACTAGGCAGAACCTTTGGCAGAAGGGCGAAAGGGCTTCTGGTTGGGCCCTAGGGGCCTGGCATCGTGTGTTGAAAGGGTAGATTCCCTCCTGGACACCAGAATCTGTTCCAAACTGTTGAGATTCAGTTGTTTCCATGATCATTTGTCTTAATATATTTTTTCCTGCCAATTTTGCTCCTCATTAAGGCATTTGTAATCAATGCTATACTCCTTCTTCAGTTCATTCAATGATCCAGGGGTGACGTGATTTCTGTAGGGGACCTGGTCACTGAGTACAGACAGAGGAGGGGGAGATGAGCTGCCCACTGTCCCTTGGGAGCAGCACCCTGCCCCCGGCCTCCCAGGCAGCTCCGATGTGCTGTTGTCGCACACTGGACATTCTCATTATTTGAGTCTTGGTCATCATGCTCCTTGTCTCTCCACCGGGAGCTGTTCCCAGTATTATCATCATTCTTGTTGTCTCACAATCACCCTTAAACTTACTCCACTGACCATCCCCGTGCTTATCTCACTTCTAACTTAAACTTCTCCCAAGGCCAGCTCCATGCTATGTCGTAGAGTGAACCTTACCCTTTCCTGAGCTGGAATCCTAGGGCACCTGGAGAAAATACGAGGGCCCCAGCACGGTCCCAGGCCAGGTCTGCAGGCTGGCTGCAGGAAGCTTCTATTCCTCGGTGCCCCCCAGGGCCCAGAGCTACAGGCTGCTGCAGGCGCAGGAAGAGGCTTGATAGCAGGAGAATTGCTAAATGTCCTGAACCACACAGAGCTCCCATCCAGCATGATTATGCCAGGAACCACTAGACCATGACCAAGAAGCAGACCACCTCTGTATAAGTTTATTCGATGTGGTTTCAAGTCTTAAGTAAGACACTCCTGAGGGCTGCCTGGGTGGCTCAGTGGGTTAAGCCTCTGCCTTCACCTCAGGTCATGATCTCACGGTCCTGGGATCGAGTTCTGCGTCGGACTCTTTGCTGGGCAGGGAGCCTACTTCCTCCCCTCTCTCTCTCTCTCTGCTTGCCTTTCTGCCTAATTGTGATCTCTCTCTGTCAAATAAAT
Organism: Mustela nigripes; assembly: GCF_022355385.1. NCBI lineage: Eukaryota > Metazoa > Chordata > Mammalia > Carnivora > Mustelidae > Mustela > Mustela nigripes. The sequence goes on from NC_081575.1 coordinate 15,874,479, forward strand.
AAAATCTTTAAAAAAAGACACTCCTGAAACCAATATTGCACAGTACATTAACTAAAATTTAAAATAGACTTTTTTTTTTTTTTTAAGTAAGATTGGGCACCTGGGTGGCTCTGTCGATTAAGCATCGACTCTTGGTTTTGGCTCAGGTCATGATCTCAGGGTCGTGAGATCGAGCCTCATGTTGGGCCCAGCCTGCTTAAGATTCTCTCTCTCCCCATCTAAAAAAAAAAAAAAAAAAGACAATCAAATCCTATAAACCCACCTGAAACCATGTATTGTTTACTCCTCAAGGGAACAAGGCTGTTACACTATCAGGTGCAGACAAGAAAGGGTAAATGAGTTTTGTAAAGCGAAATGCAGAAGACCGAGGCTTCACAGGTAAAGCTCCAATAAGCAATACGCCTTTGAGGCAATGCAAGGGTCCCTCTGAGAAGATCCAAACGACAACTGGGTTGGGACTGCCAACAGCCAATGGCTTTTAGCAGAGGAGAAAAGGAGAGTGAGCCATTTTCTCGAGGGCAAATCAAGTTCTCCATACTAAGGACTAAATCCTGTGGTAACACGCACCTTTACTATGAACGAGTGACTTGTACTAAGAGGCTTTCTGGCATCACTTGAAGAATGGAATTTTCAGTTCCACCTTTATACCAATATGAGGACCCCTTGCCTTGTTGTTTTTTTAAGATTTTATTTATTTATTTGACACACAGAGAGATCACAAGTAGGCAGAGAGGGATGCAGAGGGAGAAGCAGGCTCCCCATCGAGCAGAGAACCCAATGTGGGGCTCGACCCCAGGACCCTGAGATCATGACCTGACCCAAAGACAGAGGCTTAACCTATTGAGCCACCCAGGCGCCCCAACCCGTCGCCTTGTATATGGGCTATGGTCTTGGTGCGATGGCTCTGTTAATCCAAAGAGTTGTTGATGCTCTTAACATCAGAGGCCTTTAAAGAGATGAATCAGAACAGAGATCCACGAGAGACTTAAGACATAGCTTCTGAGGGAAAACCAGACTCCAAAGTGTGGAGATTTCACTATCAGAATGCAGCACATGGAGAAGTAGGTCTGAAAGGAACTTGAAGATTGCCAGAGGAGGTAGAAGGAGCGCCCTGGCTTGAATTCATCCCTCTCAAGGAAGGTGGTGTGAACACAACACATTTATTCCACTTCTTATAGCTCCTCAGCAGCTGGAGTGGTTGAAGGCTGAGGGATGTTAAATTCAGGGGGTGGTTTGGTTTCTGTATTTCACACTTTTGCCTTCTCTAGATGCATGAAATCTAGGTCAGTTTATGTGGGAGTCAGAGCAGGGGCTTTGGTGAAGCTCAGAGAAAAGGAATCTTGGGGCGCCTGGGTGGCTTAGTGGGTTAAAGCCTCTGCTTTCGGCTCAGGTCATGATCCCAGGGTCCTGGGATCGAGCCCCACATCGGGCTTTCTGCTCAGCGGGGAGCCTGCTTCCCCCTCTCTCTGCCTGCTTCTCTGCCTGCTTGTGATCTCTGTCTGTCAAATAAATAAATAAAATCTTTAAAAAAAAAAAAAAGGAAAGGAATCTTGTTTTGAAAGGGATTATGACAAAGTGAGTAGTTCAAGGGACATAAAAAATCTGGCGTGATGTACAGCGTATTATTCATCCCAGACATTCTTCTTTAGCACATAGCACTTCAAAATGCTGACTATGTGTGGGTGCCTGGGTGGCTCAGTCCGTTGAGTGTCCAGCTCTTGATTTCAGCTCAGGTCATGATCTCAGGGTCATGGGATCGAGCCCTGCATCAGGCTCCACGCTCAGCTTGGAGTCTGCTTGTCCGTCTTCCTCTGCTTCTCCATCACTCCCCCATCACTCTCTCTCTCTCTGTAAAATAAATAAATAAAACTTTAAAAAAAAGATTTTATTTATTTATTTGACAGATAAAATATTTAGGGCCACCCAGATGCCCCTAAATAAAATCTTTCTTAAAAATTATTTTAAAAAGAACACAAGGACGCCTGGGTGGTTCAGTGGGCTAAGCTGCTGCCTTTGGCTCAGGTCATGATCCTAGGGTCCTAGGATCGAATCTTGCATTGGGCTCCTTGCTTGGCAGGGAGCCTGCTTCTCTCTCCACCTCTGCCTGCCTCTCTGCCTGCTTGTG
>NC_081575.1:15876703-15888704 GCF_022355385.1 Mustela nigripes
GCGCTCTCTCTCTCTCTCTCTCTCTCTCTCTCTCTGACAAATAAATAAATAAAATCTTTAAAAAAAAAACAAACAAAAAGAACACAAAATGCAGGCCATATTGAAAGGTGAAGAGGTGGTAAGGCGTCCAGGAGAGGGAGGCTCATGGATGGGATCTGCCTAACACATGAGTAATAACCTAATCCCCTCAACATATGAATCAGGATTTCAGGCAATCCTTGGAGATAAAACTTCAATTTTGCGTATCAGTGTTTCATGTATATTGGGTGTTGTGATGGGTTTCCCTCATTCAGAGGAAAGAGAAATATTATTTTCATATCTTTCGATCCGCAAAGAATGTGAAATTCGGCCTTGTAAGACCTCTGAGAAGTCTGGTCTGACAAAGCAAGATGGAAAAGGCTGGACAGAGACTAACTTATCCATCACTCTGGTAAGAAAAGCAGCTACCACCACCCTTCAATCCCAGTAGTTAAAATTCCAGAATTAGGGGACCGGGGACATTGATAGCTGGGCACCTAGGAACAACTGCTATATGACATGCAGAACATAGTCCAAAGAAACCTTTCACCGAGGGAACAGGGGGTCCAAAAATGCAGGGAGGCAGAACGGGGAGCAAGCCAATCTCTTCTGTCTCACTGCCCCTTCACACACATCAAGGACACCCCTGAAGATACTAAAGTAACTGAAAGGTTCCAGACTGTTTTCTAAGTGTCTGCCTTACATCTAGAACCCTGGTTTTCCAGGGCTTTAGGATACGAACTAAATTTTATCCCATATAACTCTTAAAAAAAAAAACAACAAACCTAAATGGGGGCACCTGGGTGGCTCAGTCAGTTAAGGTGCCCGACTTGGTTTCGGCTTAGGTCATGGTCTGAGTGTCCTGAGACTGAGCCCCTCCTGGAGCTTCCCCATCCCTCTCCCCCTGCCTTTCCCCTCCCCTGCTCTCACATGCATGCGCACATGCGTGCACATGCTCTCAAATATTTTTTTTAAATATAAATGAATCTTTTTTCCTAAATGAACTTTAAAAGCAGAAATAGGATGAACCTAATATTCTAATCACAGTGCGGCAAAACGGGAAAAGTTAAAAAGAAAATAGCAGGGCGCCTGGGCGGCTCAGGTCATGATCTCAGGGTCCTGGGATGGGCCCGCATCAGGCTCTCTGCTCAGCAGGGAGCCTGCTTCCTCCTCCTCTCTCTCTCTGCCTCTCTGCCTACTTGTGATCTCTCTCTCTCTGTCAAATAAATACATAAAATATTTAAAAAAAAGAAAATGGCAATATCATATAGCTTTGAATCAAAGAGGAATTATAATGAAAACTGCAATTATGAATAATTCTGAAATCATCAGTAATAACACCGTGGTGATTAATTTAATGTGCCAACTTGACTGGACTACGAGATGCCCAGAGAGCTGGTAAAACATTATTCCTGGACTTGTCCGTGAGGGTGTCACCAAAAGAGATCATTAGCATTTTGACTCTGTCTCAGTAAAGCGATTTGCCTTCACCAGGCGGGTGGGCTGCACCCAAACTTAAGGGCCTGAACAGAATGAAAAGGTGGAAGAGCAAATTGCCTTGCTCTCTTCTTGAGTTAGGATGTCCTGTTCCTGCTCTTGAACACTAAAGCTCCTGGTTCTGTGATTTCCAGCCTCTGGGACTTACACCTGCGACCTCCCAACCTTGGACTGGGAGTTACCACATCGGCCTGGGAGTTACATGTTCCAACTAGAATTGAATTGTATCAGCAGCCCCCCTGGCTCTCCAGCTAGCAGACAGCCGATCACGGGACTTCTCGATCTTTGTGAATGTATGAGCCAATTCCCGTAATCAATCTGTCTCATTTTCTTGCTACACACACACACATACACACACACACACACACTCACACACCATGGGTTCAGCTTCTCTGCAATGTCTCTAATACAGACATTACCGATAAAACTATAGAATGTGGGGCGCCTGGGTGGCTCAGTGGGTTAAGCCTCTGCCTTCGGCTCAGGTCATGATCTCAGGGTCCTGGGATCGGTCCCGCATAGGGCTCTCTGCTCAGCAGGGAGCCCGCCACCCCCCCCCCTCCCTCCCTCTGCCTGCCTTTCTGCCTACTTATGATCTCTCTCTGTCAAATAAATAAATAAAATCTTTTTTTTTTTTAAAAAGAACTATAGAATGTGACTAAAGCCATATTTAGAGGAAAATCTGTTAAGTGTTTTTATCATTAAACAGAATGAAAGCTTATACCGTGTAAGGCCTGGACAAGAAACATTTCATTTAACCCTCAGAGCACTTGTGAGGTGGCTGCTGGTTTTTGTCCTTCATGGCACTGTGGAGGTAGGGACTGTATTTCGCTATTACCTTTTGGAAACGTTCAGAAATAGAATTAGGCACATCCACTGGGACATCTGTTTCCAAGAACTACTTCACCTATTTCTTGACTCAGTGCCACAAATATGGGTTAATGCCTGTTACATACAGGATACTAGAACAACGATAGGTAACAGACATTCTCTCACCAGCAAAATCCAGTTGTGCGTTTAGGCTATAGATGGTGGGGGAGGGGCTCATGTGATGATGGCAGCTAAGCCTCCCAGCTAAAACTGACTGTATTAAATGTTCAGAATGATGCCTAAACCCAGCACCGTGGTAGGGACTGCGACGTAGGGTGGGAGCAGGAGTCAGTCGCAGTGCCTGTCGCCACAGCTCAGGGAAGTGGTCCTGAGTTGCGCAAACCACTATATAAATATGACTGAAGCAGGAAGAGCATACACATTTCCACTTTATTCAAATATTGCATAGATACAGAGCAGTTGGGCACATCCATTCTAAGGCACTGTCCTGGTTTGAATGCAAGTCCACAAGAGAGAAAAGAGAAGCCGTTACATTCCGTATTGTTCATCTCTACATTCAGACTCCTCCCACGTTATGTGTTTATTGCTACTGGGATCTCAACGTGAACCCCACACTTATAGCAGCATCATACGGGGACCCGGATGACAAGAATTAAAGACACACCCTGGCTCTAGCACTTGGTATGATTTGGCACTTAATTCCAAACTCTCTTGCATTGTTCTCCATGTGCTTCCCAACTCTTGTTTAACTAACGATATCATAAACTCCTTATGAACCGGACTCATGGATTCATGTCTTTACTGGTTTCCATTAAGCCTGGAACAGGAGTAGTTGGGCACATAGTAGTTGCCCCCGAAATATGTATAGTCAATATCACTTCCGAGAACGACAATGGAATAGAAAAAATATATACACTTTCCCTCATTCTTGATTAGGGAAAGGATGACTGGTGTCTTCAAAAAGGGAAAATTCTTGAACGTCCTACCTCTTGTGTTTCGTAACAAGGAACTAGGCTGAATGATTATTTTCAGGTACCAACAGCTATAACTGACAAAGAGAGTTCTTCCCTTGTTACAGGACTTTGAGTCATTACCATGATTACATGAGAATGTTTATATAAGTAGCAATATGTGTGTGTGTTTATAAGTAAATTCCAAAGAGGCTGAGAATCACTGAGTGATGTACAAATGATCTCAAGTAGTGACCCCCACCTCCTTAATGATGTGTGTATTACATAAAAAAAAAATGTATATATGTAGAAAACTTTTCATAACACCCCTGAAACAACTGGAAATAACTAGGTTTGGGAGCAACAAGACTATACTGATAGCTACAGATATATTTGTTAAAGACAGTGTGTTCCAAGGAATATTTGCAGGATACTAGTTCCGTGGGTTATTACTGGGTGTACATGACAAAGGGTTCTGGGGTCAAATAGGCTGGCAAAACACTGTGCCAAAAGAGGTGCTTTTTTCCACCTTTACCGGAGGGCCTCTCAGACACTCCCACAGGCTGATGGGCACTGTGAATCTAGAAAGTGGAGACAGCAGGGAGTCCTGGAGTTATTTGTAAAATATCTTGCAGAACTAAGTGCCCTATGACATACAGTTAGGGGGCCACTGAATTAAAGAATGGGTAAAATTTTAAAAGCACTAAGAGACGCATTGGGTGAATACCAAAGGAGAGTACAAAGCAAAGGACACTGGTTCCTCAGTCAGTCTAAATTGAATCGGATTCTACTTGTATGACATCAACCGTCAAATGGACTCTTCCACAAAGAGCTTACTTACTCTATGAACAAAAGAAATCCTCAATGGAATACTCAGTTCTATGTAGCATCACCCCAGACCGTCAACTAAGCAGACTAGCAAACTCTGCACAACTCATAACTAAAGGTTAAAATCTTAATTTCCTTAAAAATAAAAACTTCCAATGGACATAACCCCATTCTTACCAGGTACATGTGTTCCCAACACATTTCTATCATTTGACAAAATACACTGTCTCCTTTCTTGCTACTTAGGACACATAAAGCTTTGAACTAATATAATCGCCTTTAACAATGACAGCAGAAAAATTCTGGGGCTGCTATAGGAGATACGTTGATGGACATGGTTATCCATCATATTAACACTACCCTGAAAAGGACTGTCATCGATTATATGCTTTATGCTTTATATCTATGATGCGGTTGGCCTGGAACACAAAACATTTCATTGTAATAAAAAAAAAGTAAGAGACAGAATAAATCAACTCTGGGAACATTGCAAAGGTAGATGGATACTCTAGAATTCAAATACTTTGGAAGTTGGGGTTCAGAATAGTTTTTAAAACCTGTTCTCACAAGCTCAAACAAAAAGGTTCTTCAAAGACAAACAGGCTGCTTTAAGTTAGTGTCAATTTCTTTTTTTTAAATTTTATTTTAGTTAGTGTCAATTTCTGTGGCAGCCTGTTGCCTTTAACAATTCTCAAAGAAGTCCTCTAAAGTGAGTGACCTGGTGCATAATGAGGCCTGCCCTCTGCCTGAAGCTTTTAGAACAGTGACTGCACTTGTATGGCTTCTCCCCTGTATGAATTCGCAAATGAATAACAAGGCTGGGTCTCTGTCTAAAACTTTTCCCACAATAATTACATTTAAAAGGTCTCTCTTCCGTGTGAGTTCTCTGATGCAAAGTGAGAGCTGTCAGTCTACTAAAACTTTTACCACAACTGTGACATCTGTGAGGTTTTTCACCTGAGTGTGTTTTCAGGTGTCTTTTGAGACTCGATCCATGACAAAAGCTTTTCCCACACTCCAGGCATTTGTACGTTTCTTCTTCCGAATGGGTTCTCTGGTGGCCAATCAGGTGCGACCGCCGAGTGAATCTCTTGTTACACACGGTGCACTCATAGGGCCTCTCCCCTGTGTGCAGCCGTTGGTGTCTATATAGGTCTGAACTACGGAGGAATCTTTTTCCACACTCGGGGCATTTATGGGGTTCCTCTCCTGAGTGAATTCTCTGGTGCCCTGTAAGTTGCGACTTCCGAGCAAAACACTTCCCACACTGAGGGCATCGGTGAGGTTTGTCCCCTGGACTCTTTTTCTTCTGGGGCCTGGGGTTGAGAGGTTCTTCCAAGTTGGAATTTTCAGGTTTCTCTCCTGCCGAGGGCTCCTGCTGATCTACCAGTTTTGTTAAATCTGTCTGTAGGTCCTCTGGGGGGCTCTCCCACTGATTCTCCAACGGCACATAGTCCTTCTGCAAAATGGGACCATGGAGAGCATTCCCCTCTAGAGTAACAATAAATGGGTACATGCTCTCCAGTTTTTTCTGTTTGGAAGTTTCATCTTCATTTTCTATCCCAATCTCAAAACCTGAAAGAAGAAACAAAAACAGCAGCTGTCACCGTGTCCCACAGAGGAAAAAACCGTGAGGGAAAGTGAAGAGTTGTATTAAACCACCTGTAGGAAGGCAGAAACTTTGAGGAGAATCCCAAACTCTTTATCCTGATCAAGGTTGAATTTTTCTTTTTGCTCTTCTGTGGGATCCGCGAATAATTACTTACCTATCTTGGAATCAAGTAATTGCTTCATTTCTTTGGACTCTTGTAGTTCCTTCACCCACGCTTCTTCCCGAGGCTCCAACGGAAAGCTCACGTCAAGCTTTGGTATTGGATATCCTGCCCGTAAGAAAGACGAGAAGTGTAACAGTTGACGTCACCAAGGTTTTTCCTTGATGGTATCTTGGACATGTGGCTGCTTAATGTCTACTTCCTCCCCAGTTAGAATGACTTGACCCCCAACTTCTTACAAGAGTCTTTTTCAAAGATGAGACAAAACATGAAATTCAAGGCTACTCTCCTCTAATCTACTGAAGGGGAGTACATTTTTCTGTGTTGAAATCAATGCACTAAATGATTTCTGTATCTATTTTGATATTCAATTATTCAGGTCAGAGCCAAAACGGGAAGTAAATCTTCACAATGTTCTTGCATATTAAAACCGAGAAATGCTGCTCTTGAGTACCAAGCAAAGAGAGAGCTGAAAGTAGGGGTTATGAAACTGTTTACTAGAATAACTTCCATGGAGATTTTCAAATTAAAATGGAAAAGGATGAAGCTGGCAATGAGCAAAAGCAGTGTTTGTTTCAGCCCAAGTCCAGAAGTGCACTCTCTTGAAATGAACCCAAACAACTCTCAAAGTGTTTCTCACTGCCAGTCTAAGAACAACTCAAACAAGAGAGCGCCCAGGGGGCTCAGTCTGTTGAGCATCTGACTTTTTTTTTTTAAAGATTTTATTTATTTATTTGACAGAGAGAGATCACCAGTAGACAGAGAAGAGGAAGCAGGCTCCCTGCTGAGCAGAGAGTCGGATATGGGACTCGATCCCAGGACCCTGAGATCATGACCTGAGCCGAAAGCAGCAGCTTAACCCACTGAGCCACCCAGGCGCCCCAAGCGTCCGATTCTTGATTTCGGCTCAGATCATGACATCAGGGTCGTTACATCAAGCCCCGAGTCACACTCTGCACTGAGCGTGTAGCTTGGTTAAGATTTTCTCTTAAAAAAAAAAAAAAGAACGGGGCGCCTGGGTGGCTCAGTGGGTTGGGCCGCTGCCTTCGGCTCGGGTCATGATCTCAGGGTCCTGGGATCGAGTCCCGCATTGGGAATCTCTGCTCAGCAGGGAGCCTGCTTCCTCCTCTCTCTCTCTGCCTGCCTCTCTGCCTACTTGTGATCTCTCTCTGTCAAATAAATAAATAAAATCTTAAAAAAAAAAAGAACTAGGACAAGGTTCTACACTACTGTTCCCTACCACCCCTTTCCTCACTGAGAGCTGCTGTGGCTTGTGTTCTCTTTCCACAACCTTTCCTCACCTTCCTCAGCTCTGGCGAAGTGTATTGGTCTGCAATACAGTGTGGGATGGAAATTGCTGATTTTAAATCTAAATGGAGGGGCGCCTGGGTGGCTCAGTCAGTTAACTGACTGCCTTTAGCTCAGGTCATGATCCCAGGGTCCTGGGATTGAACCCCGTGTTGGGCTCCCTGCTCGGCGAGGAGCCTGCTTCTCCCTCTTCCTCTGCCTCTCCCCGCTGTGTGTGCGCTCACTCTCTCAAATAAATAAAGTCTTTTAAAAAAACAATATAAATCTAAATGCAGGATGCTGTTTAAATATCAGTATTAGGGCATCTGGGTGGCTCAGTCAGTTAAGCTTCTGCCTTCTGCTCAGGTCATGATCCCGGTGTTCCCAGATCAAGACCTGTGTCTGGCTCCTTGCTCAGCGAAGAGTCTGCTTCTCCCTCTGCCCCTCAACCCACTTGTTCTCTCTCTCAAATAAATAAACTCCTTATAAATAAATAAATATTAGCATTATCTTCTTAAATATTATCATGATTAAAATAACATTAGCAAGTTAATGACAATTTAAGTTTCAAAACATGTCAAAACAGCAAGTGGACTAAAATACCTTATTTTATATTTTTATGGAAAAAAGACCTTTTAAGATGAGCTCAAATGCATTTCAAATAAAATGCTATTTAAACTCATATTGTTTTTGCTTAGATTTCAAAGCTATGACTGGGATCAAAGGGTCATAAGGCACGGGGAAAAGTGAGAGCAAACAGAAACTTGAAACAAGCAGAGTTAGCAAAGGCATACGCATAAAATACGGATTTATGACCTAAACGTAGCAGGGGAGATGGACTTCCAGCATAGGACCACGAGGAGCTCTGTGGACTTACCTCCTGGTGAAACTGGTGAAAAGTATTAAAAATTTAAAAAAACAAAAACTGGTCCTAAGGGCCTATAGCAAACCAGGAAGCATCTTTTTTGGTTAATCTGCTAAAATTCACAAATAATAGGGAGAGTCTTAAGATTTTAAACCGCAACAGTGTCTTCAGTGCCTCTCCCAGCTCCACTCTAGACTGGCACAGCTAAGGGTCCGGGGGAGCCGCTCCCTGGCTCCCCTTCAGAGGGCTACCTTCCTGGGAAGAGCAGGATGTCAGCACTTCTCATCCTACACCACCACCACCACCACCACCCCTCCCCGCGGCTAACCACTGTTGATTCTCCAATCCAAGCAATGGAGGCTGAGAGGCTGGAGGCTCCTTATGCACCCAGCCCCTCCCAGTGGCAAGAATAATCTACCCCAGGTACTAAGAATCCGAGAGGACTCCCGGATGGTCCTTGAAAGGCAAATGGGACTCAAAGGCAGTGGTTCTATGCCTGCAGCAGCAACCCAGAAAGGCCTGACACTGGGACCTCAAGCTCAGCTCCTAGAGTGACAAAGTTACTGGGAGACTTCACCCACCTCCAGAGCGAGGGATCAGAGATTTGGCCTGAGGGGCGGGGGAGAAGCAGGCGGCAAAACAGGCAGCTCCTAACATATTCGCACAGTAATGGATTCATTTGCAACAGAGGGTGAAAACAGTTGAGCCTAAGGATACTCTCAAAAAGAGGAGAGGTTACAGTGCAAGGCAACCGGAAAGAATCTGACAGATTTATTGACTATACACCCTGAACTGTAGGCTGACTAGTTTGTGGGAGAGAACTGGGGAGAAAGACAGCTAGGAGGAGCCCTCCTGGGATCAGAACAAATCTCAGAAATTGACCTCAGTTATTAGCCCAACAAAGGTATCTGAAATGGACTGGCTTCCTCTCCCAAGAACTTATGCTCTGGAGCACTGTTGGAAACAGTAGAGCAATTGTTGGCAATTAATGGCTAGGTCAGGTCAGAGAAAGAGACAGCCAAAGAAAACCCTGTAAAAAGTATTGTCATTCAAGGGTGACAGTGACTGTGTGCACACCCAGGGCTGGGCTCCCTTATGAGCAACATCGAATGCTTAACATTTCAGAGTGGACTAGACCTCACTAAAATAATACAGCCACTTACCAAACAAATAAACAACCAACAATAACAAGCCCTGGGGAGAAAAAAGGACAGAGAATTGGTACAATATATTATCTAAAATGTCCAGTTTCCAACAAAACATGCTGAGACATGTATGTGGACAGGAAAGTATGACTCATACTCTGGGGGAAAAAAAAGGGGGGCAGGCAACAGAATCTGCCTATGTTAGTGACTACATACTAAATTCGACAAAGACCTGCAAGTAGCCATTATGAGTATGTTCCAAGAAGGAAAGGAAACCCTGATTAAAGAAGTAAAATTGGATGACAAACATCACAACACATCAAACAGAGAATATCAATAGAAAGTATAAAAAAGCATCCAATGGAAATTCTGGAGTTGAAAACTACAATAACTGATATGGAAAATTCACTAGAACAGCTCAGGAAGAGATTTGAACTGTCAGAAGAATTAGTGAACTTGAAGATACATTAATAGAGACTATATTATCAGAACAGAGGAAAAAAGAACGAAGGGAAATTAATGGAAGCTCAGAGAGAAGTGGGGAGCCACTCAGTGCACTAACAGGTATATAATGAGAACCAGGAGAGGAAAGAAAGGAGCAGGGAAAAAAACGGAACAAATAATGGACCCAAACTGCCCAGATATACTGAAACACATTCATCTACTCATCTAGGAGGCTCAATGAGCTCCAAGAAGACAAACAGGAAGAGACCTACAAACAGACGTATGATAGTAACAACTCTTAAAAGTCACAGAAAAGAAAGAAAACCTTGAAAGAGAGGAAGAGAAAAACGACTTGTCATTTACAAGGGAAGCCAAATGAAATTAAAAGCTGAGTTTTCATCAGCAACAGTGAAGGCCAGAAGATAGGAAGATAGCATATTCAAAGTGCTCAAAGAAAAATGAAAAATGCCAACCAAAAATCTTTATCTGGAAAAGCTAGCTTTAAAATGAATGTGAGAAACCCCTAGGTGGCCCAGTCAGTTAAGCATTAGACTTGATTTAGGCTCAGGTCATGATCTCAGATTCATGAGACTGAGCCCCATGTCAGCCTCTGCACTGGGCAGGAAGCCTGCTTGAGCTTTTCTCTCTCCCTCTGCATCATGCCCTCTCCCAACACTCTCCTCTCTTTCAAAAATAAACAAATAAATAATAATAAATGAATGTGAAATAACATTTCTGATAAGCAAAAGAGGCCCGGTCAGTTGAGCATCTGCCTTTAGCTCAGGACATGATCACAGGGTCCTGGGACTGAGTCCCGCATCGGGCTCCCTGCTCAGTGGGGAGTCTGCTTCCTCCTCTCCCTCTGCCTGTCCCCTGCTTGTGCTCTCTCTCTCAAATAAAAAATTAAATCTTTAAAAAAAGAAAAACTGAGAGGGGGTGCCTGGGTGGCTCAGTGGGTTAAGCCTCTGCCTTCGGCTCAGGTCATGATCTCAGGGTCCTGAGATCGAGCCCCACATCAGGCTCTCTGCTCAGCAGGGAGCCTGCTTCCCCCTCTCTCTCTGCCTGCCTCTCTGCCTACTTGTGATCTCTCTGTCAAATAAATAAAATATTTTAATAAAATGAGAGAATTCATTGGTAGCAGTCTTGCCTAACAAGAAATACTAAATAAAGGAAGTTCCTCAGTCTGAAAGCTAGTGATTCCAAATGGTAATTCAAATACACACACAAAAGGGCACAAGTAAGGGTGATTATATAATTATAAAAGACAATATATACTAATTTGTTTCTTTTTTCTCTTAAAATATTTTCAAAGCAATTGTATAAAACAATATATATGTAGTACATATATGTAGTATATATGCTGGGCAAATAATCTAGAAATGTAATATATGAGAGCAGATGAGAGCAAAATGTACTGGGCTAAAGAAATGACTCCAGGGGCACCTGGGTGGCTCAGTGGGTTAAGCCTCTGCCTTCAGCTCAGGTCATGATCTCAGGGTCATGGGATCAAGCCACATGTCGGGCTCTCTGCTCCACGAGGACCCTGCCTCCCCCTCTCTCTGTTTGCATCTCTGGCTACTTGTGATCTCTCTCTCTGTCAAATAAATAAATAAAATCTTTAAAAAAAAAGAAAAAGAAATAACTCCAATTAATAACTAAAATCTACAGGAAACCCCTAGGGCCAATAATACATTATATGTTAATTTAAAAAATAAAATTAAATAAATAAAAAATAAATACATCTATAGGAAAAATGAAGAAAACCAGAAATATAAATAAGGTTAATATAACAAAAGCTATAATATCTATTTGTATTCCTTCTCTCTCTAGCTCTTTTAGAAGTCTTAAAATTACATAAACTAGTATCTTTAACAATACACAGTTGAGTTTCTAACTTTTTTTGAGTTTCTAACATTTTTAATGTTATATGTATGATAGCAATATCACAGGAAGGGAGAAAAAAGAATACAGCTATATAGGAAAAAAAATTTTAGGGGAGGGAGGGGCAGAGAGGGAGGGAGAGAGAGAATCTTGTTTTTTTTTTAATTTTGTCAGAGAGAGAGAGCACAAGCAGGGGGACCAGCAGGCAGAGGGAGTAGCAGGCTCCCCACTGAGCAAGGAGCCCGATGTGGGACTCGATTCCAGGACCCTGGGATCATGACCCTAGTGGAAGGCAGACACGCAATAGACTGAGCCACCAGGTGTCCAGCGAGAGAGAATCTTTTTTTTTAATTTTTAATTTTTTATAAACATATAATATACTTTTATCCCCAGGGGTACAGGTCTGTGAATCACCAGGTTTACACACTTCACAGCACTCACCATAGCACATACACTCCCCAATGTCCATAACCCCACCCCCCC
>NC_081575.1:15889104-15930109 GCF_022355385.1 Mustela nigripes
CCCTTTCTCCACATCCTCGCCAGCATCTGTCATTTCCTGACTTGTTAATTTTAGCCATTCTGACTGGTGTGAGATGATATCTCATTGTGGTTTTGATTTGTATTCAGAGAGAGAGAGAATCTTAACCAAGCTCCATGCCCAGTGCAGAGCCCAGCACTGGGCTTGATCTAACAACCCTGAGATCATGACCTGAGCTGAAATCGAGAATTGGATGCTTCATCAGCTGAGCCACCCAGGCACGCCTGGAGAAATATTTCTGTATTCCACTAGCATTAAATTAATGTAAGTCCAAAGCTGATGATAGTAAGATGTATGGCTAATCTCTAGAGTAACTACTAAGGAAATAACCAAAAATAAATGCTGTAACTTCACTTATGTAAAGTGCTACATTCAAAATAATTACTTTTGTGCCAAAGAAATCAGCAAATGAAGGAAAGAGAAACAAAAAAGATATGAGACATATAGAAAACAAAAAGTAAAATGGCAGGTGTAGATTACACTATATCAAAAATAAGATTAAATATGTATGGATTAAACAATTCAATCAAAAGGCAGAGACTGTCCTACTAGATTTTAAAAATCCAAGTACACGGGATGCCTGGGTGGCTCAGTGGGTTAAAGCCTCTGCCTTCGCTTCAGGTCATGGTCCCAGGGTCCTGGGATCCAGCCCCGCATTGGGCTTTCTGCTCAGCGGGGAGCCTGCTTCCTCCTGTCTCTCTCTGCCTGAACCCTCTGCCTACTTGTGATCTGTCTGTCAAATAAAAAAGTAATAATTAAAAAATAATAATAATTAAAAAAAATAAAAATCCAACTACATGCTGCCTATGGGAGACACTTTAGATTCAAAGATAAAGAGACCAAAGTAGAGGGATGGACAAAGATGTATCATCCAAAAAACACAAGACAGCCAGATTGACTACACTAAGAGCAGACAAAATGGAAATCAAAACAAAAAAAGCTACTAGAGATAAAGAGGATCGTTTTATAATGATAAAATGACCAATCAATCAAGAAGATAGAATGATTATAACCATATAAACACTGAAAAACAGAGTACCACATGCATGATTGCAAAAACTGACAGAAGTAGTAAAAGCAGTATGACAACTGAGCAATGACAGTTGGAGAATGCAATCCCTCTCTACACTGCTGGATAGAAAATTAGGCAGAAGATCAACAAGAGAAGACAAAAACTTACAAGCCAACTAAATGTCACAGACATTCATAGAACACTCCAACCAAGGGCGCCTGGGTGGCTCAGTTGGTTGACCTGAGCTGCCTTCAGCTCAGGTCATGATCCCAGAGTACCGCAATCCAGTCCCGTATCGGGCTCCCAGCTCCACGGGGAGTCTGCTTCTCCCTCTGACCTTCTCCTCTCTCATGCTGTCTCTTCCTGTCTCTCAAATAAATAAATAAAATATTAAAAAAAAAAAAAGAATACTCCAACCAAGAAGTGTAGAATATGCATTCTTCTCAAGTGCATATGGAAAATTCTCCAGGGCAGTCAAAATGCTATACCATAAAACAAATGTTCAAAAATGTAAAAGCCATACCCTTAGGCCATTTCTGCTTCCAAGCAAAGTGAACAGCCAGATAAACCACTCGAAACAATGTTCTCGGAGGCGCCTGGGTGGCTCAGTCAGTGAAGCATCTGCCTTTGGCTCAGGTCATGATCCCAGGATCCTGGGATTGAGCCCTGCATTGGGCTCTCTGCTGAGCGGGAGGCCTGCTTCTCCCTCTCTCACTCTCCCTGCTTGTGTTCCCTCTCTTGCTGTCTCTCTCTGTCAGATAAATAAATAAAATCTTAAAGAAAAAGAAGTAACACTGATTCTACATAATGTCTCACTGAACAAAAGAGAATGCAATACTTTCCAACACTCTTTAATGGCATAAGGAAAGAAAAATGTATCGATGGAATAGAATCAATATTTAAGAAGTATCAAATATCCTTGACATGTATTAGCAACTGACTTGTTATAAAGGTACCAAGACAATTCCATGGGGAAAGAACAGTCTTGTCCACAAATGATGCTAGGCCAACTGGATGTGCACAGGCAAAAGCATGAAGGTCCCCCTCCTCACATCACATACGAATGTTAATTCAGAATGGATCAATGACCTAAATTTAAGAGCTAAATCCACAAGACTCTTAGAAAGAAACATAGGTATTAATCTTCATGACCTTGAATTAGGCAACAGTTTCTTAAATATGACATCCAAAGTATAAACAACAAAAGAAAAAATAGAAATTCTCCCTAAACACTTCCAAAAACTAGAAAAGGAGGGAAGACTTGGCCACTCATTCTATGAGGCTGGTATTACCCTGATAACAAAATCTGATAAAGACAGGACCAAAAAAACCTATAGACCAGTATCTCTGATGCAAATGGATCCAAAAATCTTCAACAAAATACTAGCAAACCAACTCCAGCAACATATAATATGAATTATACACCAGGATCAAGTGGTATTTATCTCAGGAATGCAATGTTGACTTAACATTCAAAAGTTAAAGAAATAGGGGCGCCTGGGTGGCTCAGTCAGTTAAGCATCTGTGTTCAGCTCAGGTCACAATCTCGGGGTCCTGGAATTGAGCCCCATATCGGGCTCTCTGCTTAGCAGGGATGCCTGCTTCTCCCTCTCCCTCTCCCCCTGCTTGTGTTCCCTCTCTCGCTGTCCCTCTCTCTGTCAAATAAATAATATATTTAAACAAGAAGTTAAGGAAATATACCATTACAAAAGAAGAAGAGTAAAAACCACATGGTCATCTCAATAGACACATAAAAGACATGTGACAAAATTCACCAGTTTCTTGATAAAAACACTCAATATTCCATGAGTAGAAGGGAATTTCCTCATCCTCATAAAAGGAATTTATGAAAGACTCATAGCTAATATTATAAATAATGACAAAAGACTATGTACATTTCCCCTGAAATAAGGATGCCCAGTCACACCATTTATGTTCAACATTGTACTGGGGGTCCTAGTCAGGGCAATCAGGAAAAAAAAAGAAACAAAAATATATCACTCTGTGGAAGGCTCTTCTCCCAGAACTTGATGTGACTGGCTCCTTATTAATCAGGTCCAGCTCCAATGTCACCTCCTCAGAAATAACTTCCCCGACCAGAAATAAAACAGCCCTGTCAGATTTCAGTATCATCTCCCTGTTTTACTCTCTGACATTTACTACTTTGTAACATTCATTTGTTTATAAGTCAGTCTCTTCCATCTAGAATGTAAGCTTTGTGAGATCAAGGACTTCACTTATCTAGGGGTGCCTGGGTGGCTCAGGAAGTTAAGTGTCTGCCTTTAGCTCAGGATGATCCCAAGGTCCTGGGGCAGAGTCCCCTGCCAGGCTCCTTGCTCAGCAGGAAGCCTGCTTCTCCCTCTGCCTGCCACTTCCCCTACTTATGCTCTCCCTCTCTCTCTAATAAATAAAATCTTTTTAAAAAAAGAAAAAAGAAAACAATTCCACTGACAATGCTATTAAGAAAGAATAAAATACTTAGGAACAAATTTAATAAAAGCAGTTTAAAACTTACACTGCCCTATGACCCAGCAATTGCACTACTGGGTATTTACCCTAAAGATACAAACGTAGTGGTCCGAAGGGGCACATGCACCCGAATGTTTATAGCAGCAATGTCCACAATAGCCAAACTATGGAAAGAACCTAGATGTCCATCAACAGATGAATGGATCAAGAAGATGTGGTATACATATACAATGGAATACTATGCAGCCATCAAAAGAAATGAAATCTTGCCATTTGCGACAACATGGATGGAACTAGAGCGTATCATGCTTAGCGAAATAAGTCAAGCAGAGAAAGACAACTATCATATGATCTCCCTGATATGAGGAAGTGGTGATGCAACATGGGGGCTTAAGTGGGTAGGAGAAGAATCAATGAAACAAGATGGGATTTGGAGGGAGACAAACCATAAGTGACTCTTAATCTCACAAAACAAACTGAGGGTTGCTGGGGGTAGGGGGTTGGGAGAAGGGGGGTGGGGTTATGGACATTGGGGAGGGTATGTGCTTTGCTGAGTGCTGTGAAGTGTGTAAACCTGGCAATTCACAGACCTGTACCCCTGGGGATAAAAATATATGTTTATAGAAAATTAAAAATTTTTTTAAAAATTTAAAAAAAAACTTACACTTGGGAAATTATAAAATATTATAAAATCTGAAATAAGATCTAAATAAATGGAAAAGCACCCCATGTGCATGCATCACAAATTTAATATTGTTAACACGGCAATACTCCCCAGATTGATCTACATGATTGAACACAACCCCTGCCAGAAACCCAGCTGACTTATTTGTAGAAAGTGATAAGCTGATTCTAAATATCATATGGAGTTGTAACAAACTCAGAACAGCCAAAGCAATCTTGAAAAATAGAAAAGTTGAGAGCTGTCACACTTTCATGTTTCCAAAATATTACAATGCAATAATAAAGACACAGTGGTATTTCCAAAAAATAGACATATACATCAGTGGAATAGACATGACTGTCCAGCAAAAAACCCATATACCTGTGGTCAACTGATTTTTTTAAGTTTTTGTTTATTTATTTGAGAGAAAGAGCATGAGTGGGGGGAGGGGCAGAGGGAGAAGCAGATTCCCTGCTGAGTAGGGAGGTCCCCCAACCTGGGGATCAATTCTAGGACCCTGGGATCATGATCTGAACCTAAGGCAGAGGCTTAACTGACTGAGCCACCCAGGTGCCTCATCAACTGATTTTTGACAAGGGTTTCAAGGCCTTTCAATGTGAAAAGAACGACCTTTTTAGTGAATCATGCTAAAGCAACTGAATATGCAAAAATATATATAAATAGGGGTGCCTGGGTGGCTCAGTTGGTTAAGCATCTGCCTTCAGCTCAGGTCATGATCCTGGGGTCCTGGGATCAAGCTCCATGTCAGTCTCCCTGCTCAGTGGGGAGCCTGTTTCTCCGCCCGCCCCCACTGCTCGTGCTTTCTCTCTCTCAAATAAATACAATTTTTAAAAATATAAATATACATATACATATTATTTTGACCCCTACTGTGCAACTTACATAAAATTAACTGAATATGAATTAAGTGGTTAAATGTAAGCTAAAACTATAAACTCTTAGGAGAAAATTTAGGGGTCAATTTTCATGACCTTGTATTAGGCAATGATTTCTAAGATCTGACATAAAAAACATAAGCAACAAAAGAAAAAATAATTAAATTGGACTATCAAAATTTTTTTAAAACTGTGCTAAAAGAACACAATTAAGAGAGTGAAAAGAAGGGCGCCTGGCTGGCTCAGTCACTGAGGTGTCTGCCTTTGGCTCAGGTCACAGTCCCAGGGTCCCGGGATGGTGTCCCACCTCTGGCTCCCTATTCAGCAGGAAGCCTGCTTCTTCTTCTCCCTCTGCCTGCTGCTCTCATTCGTGCTCTCTCTCAAATAAATAAAAAAAATCTTAAAAAAAAAAGAAAGTTAAAAGACAAACCACAGAACATGAAAGAATATTTACAAGTCATATATCTCGTAACAGACTTTATCTAGAATATGCAAAGATCATATGCAATTCAATAATAAAAACACATATAATCCAATTTAAAAACAGGTAAAAACTCTAAATAGGCATTTCTCCAATAAATATATACAAATGACTGCTAAGTCCATGAAAAGATGCTCAACACCATTAGTCTTTGAAGAAATGCAAATCAAACCTCAATTAGATAGCACTTAACACCTACTAAGATGGCTAGAATAAAAGTGTCAGATTCTTTTCAAGTGCACCTGAGACAATTTCTGGGATACAGACTGTATGTTAGGCCACAAGTTAGTTCCAATATATTTAAAAAATGGATATCATTCAAAGTACATACTCTAACCACAATGGGATGAAATAAGAAATAAAACAAAGGGAAAACTGTAAAACTGACTAATTTGTGAAAATTAAACAACACCTCTTACACAACCAATGTATGCAAGAAGAAATCACAAAAAAAAATTAGAAAATACTTAGAAATAGGGGCACCTGAGGGGCTTAGTGGGTTAAGCCTCTGCCTTCAGCTCAGGTCATGATCTCAGGGTCCTGCGATAGAGCCCCACATTGAGCTCTCTGCTCAGCTGGGAGCCTGCTCCCCCCCACCCACCGCCTGCCTCTCTGCCTACTTGTGAGCACTCTGTCAAATAAATAAATAAAATCTTAAAAAAAAGAAAATACTTAGAGATAAATGAAAATGAAAATGCAAAGTACCGGCAATTTATAGTTATAAGTACTTACATTAGTAAACAAAAAAGATCCCAAAACAATAACATAACTTTATAACTTAAGGAACTAATAAGAAAAAAAACCTAAACCCAAAGCTAGTAGAAGGAAGCAATAAAGAATAGGCAGAAATAAACAAAATAAAGACTAGAAACACAATAGGGAAAATCAATGAAACCAAAAATTGTTTTTTTTGTAAAGATCAATGAACTTGAGAAACCTTTAGCTAGAAGAACTAAGAAAAAAAGAAAGGCTCAAATCATTAAAATTAAAAAGGGAAAATAGGGGCGCCTGGGTGGCTCAGTGGGTTAAGCCGCTGCCTTCGGCTCAGGTCATGATCTCAAGGTCCTGGGATCGAGTCCCGTATCGGGCTCTCTGCTCAGCAGGGAGCCTGCTTCCTCCTCTCTCTATGCCCGCCTCTCTCCCTACTTGTAATCTCTCTCTGTCAAATAAATAAATAAAATCTTAAAAAAAAAGGGAAAATAAAATAAGATGAAACAGAGAGGGAGGCAAACCATAAGAGACACTGAACTTTAGGAAACAAACAGGGGGAGGGGAGAGGCAGGATGGGGTAATTGGGCATTAAGGAGGGCATGTGATGTGATGAGCACTCGGTTATTTGTAAGTGACAAATCACTAAATTCCACCTATGAAACTAATATAGTATATATTAGTATATGTTAACTACACTGAATTTAAAGAATTTTAAAAATTAAAGCGGTGATATTACCAATGATTCTACATAAATAAAGAGAATTTTAAGAGTACTATGAACAATTGTACACAAACAAATTGGATAACCTAGATGAAATGGATAAATTACCAAAAACACAAAACCCACCAAGACTAAATCATAAAGAATGAGAAAAATCTGAACAGACCTATAACCAGTAAAAAGAGATTGAAGCAACAATCCCCTGACAGGGACGCCTGGGTGGCTCAGTTGGTTAAGCAGCTGCCTTCGGCTCAGGTCATGATCCCAGCGTCCTGGGATTGAGTCCCGCATCGGGCTCCTTGCTCAGCAGGGAGCCTGCTTCTCCCTCTGCCTCTGCCTGCCATTCTGTCTGCCTGTGCTTGCTCTCTCCCCCTCTCTCTCTCTGATAAATAAATAAAATCTTTAAAAAAATCCCCTGACAAAGAAAAGCCCTAGACCTGATAGCTTCACTGGTGGCTTCCACCAAACATGTAGAGAAGAACTAATACAATTGTTCTTAAACTTCCAAAAAGGCATGTCTGAGTGGCTCAATCAGTTAAGTATCTGCCTTCCGCTCGGGTCATGATCCTGGAGTCCTGGGATCAAGCCCTGCTCTGGGCCCCCTGTTCAGTGGGGAGTCTGTTTCTCCTTCTCCTTCTGCCCTCTCCCTGTTTGTGCTCTCTCTCTCAAATAAATCAATAAATACAATCTTCTAAAAAAAGCTTTTCAAATAAAGAAAAAAATGAGGGGAAGGAGACACTTCCTAACTAACTTATTCTCTGAGGCCAACATTATCAATACCAAAGCCAGAAAAGTCACTATTAGAAAATGACACACCAATATCCCTTATGAACACTTATTTTAAAAAAAAAAAAAAACCTGAAAAAATTTTAGAAAATTGAATTCAGCAGCATATTTAAAGGATGATACATCACAACCATGTGATATTTGTTCCTGGAATGCAAGAATGTTTCAACATATGAAAATCGGTCAATACAATATGCCACATTAACAGAATGAAGGGAAAAAAATTATCATCTCAAACGATGTGAGGAAAGCAACTGACAGAATTCAACATCCTTTCATGATAAAAAAGAGAAACACTCAACAAAATAGGAACAGAAGGAAACTGCCTTCACATAATAAAAGCCATACAGGAAAATCCAACAGGGAACTTTATACTTAATGGTGAAAGACTGAAAGCTTTTCCTCTGAAGTCAAGTAGAAGGCAAGGATGCCTGCTTTGGCCACTCTATTTAACACAGTACTAGAAGTTCTAGCTAGAGAAATTAGGTGATAAAAAGAAAAAGGCATTCAAATTGGAAAGGACGAAGTAAAATGGTCTCTATTGGAAGATGATATGATCTAATATGCAGAACTCTTGAAGTTTCTACTAAAAAACTGTTAAAATTCATAAACAAATTCAGCAAAATACCAGGATACAAAATGAACTTGCAAAAATCAGTTCCATTTCTATATACTAACAATGAACAATGAAAAAATCTGGAAACTATGAAAACAATTCCACGTATAACAGCATTGAAAAGAATAAAATACTTAGAAGTTAACTTAAACAAGTATGTGAAAGACTTGTACAATCAAAATTACAAAACATTGATAAAAGAAAATAAAGAAGATATAAAGGAAAACACATCCCATGTTCATGGACTAGACAACTTGATATTGTTAAGATGTCAATACTCCCAAAAGTGATGTACAGATTCAATACAATCTATCAAAACCCCAATGATACTCTTTTTTCCATTAATAGAAAAACCTGGGGTGCCTGGGTGACTCAGTGGGTTAAAGCCTCTGCCTTTGGCTCAGGTCATGGTCCCAGGGTCCTGGGATCGAGCCCCGCATTGGGCTCTCTGCACAGCAGGGAGCCTGCTTCCTCCTCTCTCTCTGCCTGCCTCTCCATCTACTTGAGATCTCTATCTGTCAAATAAATGAAAATCTTTAAATAAAAAATATATAATAAAGAAAAAAAGAAAAGCCCAGGAGTGCCTGGATGGCTCAGTCAGTTAACCATCCAGCTCTTGATTTCAGCTCAGGTCACGAGCTGAAGATCATGAGATGGAACCCCACATCAGGCTCCGCCCTGGGCATGGAGCCTATTATAATTCTTTCTCTTCTTCTCCCCCACAACCACTGCTCACTCTCTCTAAAAAAAAAAAAAGAAAAGAAAAATCCATACCTAAAATTTATATGAAATTTCCAGGGATGCCCAAATAAACAAAAAAAAAAAAAAAATTGGAAAGGAAGAATAAAGCTAGAGGTCTCATACTTCCTGATTTCAAAACTTATTAAAAAGTGACAGTAATCTGGGCGCCTGGGTGGCTCAGTGGGTTAAGCCGCTGCCTTCGGCTCAGGTCATGATCTCAGGGTGCTGGGATCGAGTCCCGCATCGAGCTCTCTGCTCAGCAGGGAGCCTGCTGCCCTCTCTCTCTCTCCGCCTGCCTCTCTGTCTACTTGTGATTTCTCTCTGTCAAATAAATAAATAAAATCTTTAAAAAAAAAAGGGACAGTAATCAAAAAAAAAGTGACAGTAATCAAAATAGGTTGGTACTGGCATAAAGACAGGCATATAGACCAACAGAATACAATAGACAGTGCATAAATAAACCTTCATATATATGTGGAAGTGATTGTTACCAACAATACCAAGATCATTCAATAGTGAAACATTAATCTTTCAACATACAATATTGGGAAAACTGGATTATGCACGTGCAAATAAATGACGTTAGAACCTTATGTAAGAGCACATGCAAAAGTTAACACAAAACGGATCAAATTCCTAAAATTAGGACCTAAAATTATAAAACTTGGAAGAAAACCTAGAGGAAAAGCTTTGGCAATGATTTCTTGGATATGACATCTAAAGTACAGGCAACAAAAGAAAAAAGTGGGCACAGAATACTTCATGAAAAATTAAAAAATTTACCCATCAAAAGCTTCAACAGAGTAAAAAGGCAACCGACAAATGTGAAAAGTATTCGCCAATTCTATCTGATATGGAATTAATATCCGGAATATATAGAGAACTCTGAAATTCAATGGCAAAAAGCAAGTGGATTTTGCAATGCGCAAAGGACGTGAACTGAAAAGAAGATATCCAAACGGTCAATCAGCACATGCTCAATACCATTAATCACTTGAGAAATGCAAATCCCAACTACCCTGAGAGGCCACCCCACACCAATGAGGAATGCTGCTATCACAAATCGGAAAGCAACAAGTGTTGGTGAGGATGTGGAGAAACCAGAAAGGTTATGCACTGTCGGGCGGCATGGAAACTGGTGCAGCCGCTGTGGAGGCTGCTCTTCAATTAAAAATAGAATTCCTGGGGCCCCTGGGTGGCTCAGTGGGTGAAAGCCTCTGCCTTCGGCCCCAAGTCATGATCCCAGGATCCTGGGATCGAGCCCTGCATCGGGCTCTCTGCTCAGCAGGGAGCCTACTTCCCTCTCTCTCTCTGCCTGCCTCTCTGCCTACTTGTGATCTCTCTCTGTCAAATAAATAAATAAAATCTTTAAATAAATAAATAAATAGATAGATAGATAAAATAGAATTCCCGTATGATTCAGCAATTCTACCTCTGGTGTGTGCCCCAAAGAAGTAAAAGTGGGGCCTCATAAAGGTATGTGCACACCCATATTCATACGGGCACTACTCACGACAGCTGAAACACAGAAGCAACCCAAGTATATGCCTATGGAAAACAGATCAACAAAATGTTATTTAGCCTTTACTTAGATAGAAACACTGACCCACACTACAACGGGCATAAACCTGAAGGACATTCTGCTAAGTGAAATAAACCAGTCTCAAAATGACAGATACTATATGATCCCGTTTATACGAGTTACATAGCGGAGTCCAATTCAGAGAGATGGAAAGTTGAATCGTAGTCTCCAGGGGCTGGGGAGATGCGGAGGTTTTGTTTAAATGAGTATGGAGTTTCAGTTTTACAGAATGAAAGTCGTTATGAACATGTATGGTAGGGATGGTTCCACATTACGAATGTATTCTATACCACTGAACTATACATGTCAAAATGATTAAAACACCAAATCTTGGGATGTGTGTATTTTACAATAATAATAAAAAAACACTGAAAAGAGAAAAATAGGCTTCTTGAGCAGGGTCATCAGCTGAAGGGGTTCTGAACCCCACTTGATGTCCCCCACTCTGTTCCCAGCTATTCCCAGAGGGCACCCCTCCTCATACTCCTGATCCCAGTGACCCGCTTCCATCCGGTAATCGGTGTTTCTAACCCAACCCCAAACCTGGGGAGCTCTCAAGCTCTCAAAAACACGAACCACAGAAAGGAAGTGAACCCCTTGCCTTACCAGGGTCCAGGAAGGGCTGGCAGTCCTCAGCAGCTCCGTAGCCCAGCTCTGGCAGCCCTGCTTGGGGCATCCAGGCCTCGGCACCAGGGGCGTCCGGGGCAGGTCCCATCACCTGCAGCGGGGGCGACTCCAGGTGGATGTTTGGTGGTACATGCGCCGGGCCCACTGGTGCCAGCTCCTCCAACAGCATTTCCTGCCTATCGATCTGGGGGAAAGGGCACATCCCATCACTCTCCAGTCGACACCGGCGCTGCCCAGGGACAACAAAAGGAGCCACCCATGTGATTTTAATTTTCTAGGACCCACATAAAAAAAGACACTGGTGAAGTTGATCATAATGACATGCACGATTTCACCCAGTATGGCTAAAATACCGTACTTCCAGAATATAATCAATATGGACAAGCATTCATCAGACATTTCACCTACTTTCTCTTTCTGACTCGGTCTTCTGAATGGGAGGAGCATTTTATACTCACAGTGCATCTCAGTGTGGACTAGCCACATCTCTAGGTGCTCAAGAGCCACTCTTGGCTGGTGGCTACCGCACTGGGCAGTGCACAATGAGGCCAAAGGCAGATAAAATCCTAGAGAGCAAGCCAAAGCCAGCAGACAGAGAAAGAAAGGGAACACCATGATTTCATTCTCTCCTGGGGGCTGGGGGTGGGCGACAGGAAACTTTGGAAGACTCTGGCTCTGGCAGGCTACCTGCAGATACCTCTCAACACACGATGCCAGGCCCCTAGGGCCCAACAGGAAGCCCTTTCTCCCTTCCGCCAAAAGTTCTGCCCCATGCCAGGGGACTCTGAGTGGGGGGCAACGGCGCCGCCACCAAAGGCTGATGCGGCACCGTGGCAGGTGACTGTCTGAATTTAGCAGACAGAGATGTGAGTCTCATTCCCGGTGCGGAATTGCTCTGGGCCCCCACCAACTCTGGAGTGTCCCCACAAACTTTCATCTAGGGACAAAGAGCCTGTCAGCATCTCCCCAGTACTCATACAGTCACGAAATATTTCTGCATGATTTAGCATGACTCGAATCTTCTGGGAATGCCCTACTTTGGACATCAGGCAACCACTCTATCACTTATTGTTCAGCCTGACTAACACGTGTGGCCACTTGGGAAAGTCAGAGACTAGCCGAGCCAGTGGCTGTCGCCTTTGTGGTGAGTCTCTGCATAGACGTGAGCATGTGACAACCTCATGAGGTTTTCTTTCGGGTGCGGTCAAGCCCCAACGTGTATGTTTGCACACTCATTCAATGGTGACAAACTACATTACTTTATATCTTTTCTGGGCTCAACTTCACTCAGGTTGGCAACATCTTCTTATAGAGTTAGTTAAGGGGCGCCTGGGTGGCTCAGTGGGTTAGGCCTCTGCCTTTGCCTCAGGTCATGATCCCAGGTTCCTGGGATCGAGCCCAGCATCGGGCTCTCTGCTCAGCACGGAGTCTGCTCCCCCCAACCCCGCCTGCCTCTCTGCCTACTTGTGATCTCTGTCTGTCTAATAAATAAATAAAATATTTTTTAGAAAGAGTCAGATAATAAATAATTTACACTTTATGGGGCATGTTAGTCTACTGTGTCCCGTTCTTGTATTAACAACCCTCTAAAAAGGTAATAACGAGGGGTGCCTGGGTGGCTCAATCAGTTAAGCAGCTGCCTTCGGCTCAGGTCATGATCCCAGAGTCCTGGTGTCAAGTCCCACATCAGGTTCCTTGCTCAGCGGGGAGCCTGCTTCTCCCTCTGCCTGCTGCTCCCCCTACTTGGGCGCTCGCTTGCTCTCTCTCTCTCTGACAAATAAATTTTAAAAATCTTCAAAAAATAAAAATTAAATGAATAAATAAAATAAAATAAAAAGTAAAAATAAAAAAGGCAATAATCATTATTAGCTCACAGGCTGCAGAAAAGAGGCCATGAGGGGCATTTGGCCCACAGACCACAGAGCACAGACCACAGAGCACTTCTCATAGTAATGTTTTTGATTTTGTGCACAGAAGCAGGTTACATTCTACATAAATTTCGTTTCAGGATAGTAGAAGGTACAGTACCAAATATTTGTTCCAGAATAGGAGTGGGGTTTAACAGCTGAGAATTGCTGAGCCATATCTGCTAATTCCAGCAGAAGGGAAAAATGAAAATCACTTCAGGGAAAGCACGGAGCTCGCAACAGAAAATGTCTGCTCGAGTATCAGATGTCTCTGCTACTTCTTTTTGTCTCATTACCAAGATCCCAAACTCCTTTCTCACCTGCTGCTCTGGGATCTCCAGTTCTCTCTGTAAGTCTTCTATCAATGACACAACTCTTTCTCTATTCTCTGGGCAATGCTCCCTCACCCACGTCTCTATCTCTGTGGGCAGGATGGTTAGGAACTGCTCCAACACCAGCAGCTCCAGAATCTGCTCCTTAGACCGCATCTTTGGCTTCAGCCACTGACAGCAAAGCTCCCAGAGCTTGTTGAAAGCTTCATGAGGCCCAGCTGCTTCTTTGTACTGGAACTGCCTGAAGCGCTGACGGAAGACTTCACAGTCGGCATCGTAGTCTTGAAACACGGAGCCCTGATTCAACGAGGCCTGAATGGCACAACCCAGGGCCACCGCCATCGCCCCGCTCTGGCCGTGTACACTTTCTCTGGGGCCTGAAGTCTCAGATTCCAATGTGCTCCTCTCTTTAGGCGTCAAGGGGGAGCCACCCACAGCTGAGGACAGGACAAAACGAGAAAGGGGGAACAGCAGTGGTTACCAGTGGCCATACTCAGCTCCCTCAACTTGCTCACTTTCCACCACGCCCTAGAGCAGCGGACCTTAATCTTTGTTGGTGATTTTAAGTATCTAATGAAGGCCATGGAATCACTTTCTAGAAAAACACACAGACATATCGAATTCTGCATCCATTTTCCAAAAATTTACAAAATGTTCTAGAACATACACAGACCCTCTAGAGCTCCACTACCCGATATGGTAGCCACAGGTTCCATGGGGCTGTTTCAGTTTAAATCCATTGAAACTGCACATTCAGTTTCTCATTCGAACTAGCCACATTTCAAGTGCTCCAAAGGTAACACTGTAGAAGGTTCTACCAGACAGCTCACCTCTAGAATTCCTTTGATCCAAGGTTAAGACCTCTTCCTATAAATGACCCACCATAGATGTGCTGGCCTGTAAACTAACACCCAGTCTAATACAAGCTATCTTGTGTCTCCAAATATATATACAGGCCACAAAAGAAACAGGGGAGCACTGATGAATGACCGTAAAGTCCATGTGCCTTGCAGTGACCCATGGTCACCTTCAGCCATCAGCATCTCAGCTAGAGCCTTGCCTCCACAGGCTGCCAATGCACAACCCTTCATTCTTCTCCACTCAACCTACATATACTTCCGCCCACATCAGCCTGACCCTCGTCCTGTGATGGCAAGTCAGAGGACTTTCTCATGACAACAACACACTGCCACAGGGCAGGCCACCAGCCATCTGGTCTGCACGGGTAACCAAGGACACTGATCACATTCATGACACTATGTCCCAGTGCTGTTCCAAGTCTCCCTTACGTGGCAGGTCACGTGGTGCTCACCCAGAGCGAGCAGGTGGGGACTAGCATGATGTCCTGGGTACAGATGAGCCGACTGAGGCTGGAGGCTCTGGAGCACTGAATAAGCTGTCCCGGGTCTCATGGTCAATGCCAGAGGGAAATGGTTGAGAAGGTTAGAATGAACAGATCTGCAACATTCATATCTAAAAATCATCCAGATGTTCTCAGTGCAATGTCTGAGGTCACCGCCTGGTACAGACCAGGTCTCAACACCAGTAACCACCCTATACTATGGATTCTCTCTCTTTATTCGCCAAGATGCCTCACATAACCGTCCTCTTCCCTGGAGTGGCACAGGGCAAAAAACACTCATAATCTCCCTACTTAGTCATCCCAAACGTACACCGTGACCCTATATCTTGATAGTAACCTGAACTTTTAGCAGCAGACCCATCCACATGTGATCACCTGCTCGCTTTGTGACCCTAACACCCAGTTTCTCCTTAACATGAAAATAATCATAGTACCGAGTTCAGAAAGTGCGGTGGCTGCAGCTGCGTGGAAGCGAACAGCAGCCAAGCCTGGCCTGGCCCGGCCCAGAGGAAGCGCTCGAGCAAGGTTACTGCTCCCCACGACTCATTCCTAGAAAGCCTCCACGTCCCCGCCTGGGCACCGAACCCTCTCCTTTGGAAGGCATCCAGGAACCGGGCCGGCTTGGGCTGTGGACCCGCCCTGACCCTGCTCAGCCTCGCAGCCCGCCGCCCTCCCCAGAGGGGCCCGAACCCTCCACCGCGTCCCGCGGGGCCCTCACTGCCCCGCCGTCCCTCCACCCGCCCTCCCGCGGGGAAACCTCGCTGCTGCACCCCAGGACTCACGGCTTCTCCCCAGACCGGCCCGAGCGAGACCGCGCTCACACGGCCCACGGATAAAGAGGGTGTGTGCAAAGCGGGCACTCGCGGAAAGGCGAGGAGAGACACGTCGCGGGAACGTCTAAAAGCCGGTTACAAATCGGCTGCCTGGGGCGCGGGCACGGCCCCCGCGGGCTCCCCACAGGATGTCCCGGCGCCCCGACGGGCGCTCTGGCCCGGGACAACCCCGGGAAGGCCCGGCTGGGTCGCAGGGAGCGGCGGCGGGGACCCGGGCCGGATAGGGGCCCGCCGCCCGTCGCTCGTCCACGCGGCCGCCGCCGGATCAGGGTTGGCGGCCGCCGTTTGGTGTAGCCCTAGCGGGATGTGAGCCCCGCCGCCCTCGCCCGCGCCCGCGCCCCAGGGACGGCCACGCCCTCTGGCCGCTCGGGGACTCACCGCCTCGGAGCCCACGGCTCTCCCAGGCTCCCTGGGGCAGCTGCGCAAGACGCAGGCGCGCGCCCGCCCTGCGGACTACATTTCCCGACAGGCGCCAAGACACGCTCCTCGCTGACTGGGCCCCAGAGCCTGCTGATGTGGGAGGGGCCGCCACTTCCTTGGCCTCCTAGGGGCCTCC
The DNA here is from genome assembly GCF_022355385.1 of Mustela nigripes. Lineage (NCBI taxonomy): Eukaryota > Metazoa > Chordata > Mammalia > Carnivora > Mustelidae > Mustela > Mustela nigripes. The sequence continues at coordinate 15,905,420 of NC_081575.1, forward strand.
TGCCGCTTTGGAAGCGTAAGCGTTTCCGGTCTTAAGCGCTTCCAGAGCCCAGGGGCATGGGTGGGACGTCCCTGGTTCCTGATCCTAGCAAGGGTTTCTCTTACAGCCGCCCCGGAGTAACCCCAGCGGTAGGGAACTCCTTTAACTCTTTTACTCCTGGGTCACTGATTCTCAAGCCTCTTAGTGCACAAGAATTTCTTGGGAGAGGCCGTAGTTAAACTAAAGATTTCTGGGCCCCTTCACATCTCTGACACACCGCATCTCCCGTGAGCTGAAGAATTCGCATTTTTTTAAAGATTTTACTTAGAGGGAAACAGGAGCAGAGGCGGGGCGGGGAGGGGCAGAAGGAGAGAGAGCAGTAGACTCTCCACTGATCCGGGAACCCCAGGGGTTCCATCCCAGGACCCTGGGATTATGACCTGAACCACCCAACCCTCCCTCCCCCGAAAATTCGCGTTTTATTTTATTTTGTATTTATTTATTAGATAAAACAGTGAGTGAACGCAAGGAACGGGCAGAGAAAGAGGGAGGAGCAGACTCCCTACCGAGCAGAGAGCCCCACCCAGGACTCCATTCAGGGAACTCAGGACCAAGACCCCAGCCTAAGGCAGACGTTAAACCAACTGAGCCAACCACGCGGTCCTCGCATATTGATAATCTTTCTTGGGCTTATGCCTTTGGTCTGTTCTTGCTGATCACATTGGCCTAGAGCTTTTTAGTTTCTTCTCTTGAAGACCCCAGCTTCGACCTTGCTACCCCGACCACTCCTCTCCTAACCGCGGCCACCACCAGAGGGCTCCTGGGTACTTGGGTCACGTCCGCGGCCCGCCTCTTGTCTTCCAGTTGGCTACACCGCTGGGGATCACATTTTCCCTCCTGGGTGAGTTGGCGCGAGGGGAGACGTCGTCCTCACACTGGTCCCCAGCTGGTGCCGCTGCTGTTGAGACACCAGACTTGAGTGCTAGGACTTCCCTGGTGGGCCGGGGACCCAGGAGAGAGACGCCTGCGGTTGTGCCCTCCAACCCCGGGCCAAAGTGGGTCGAGGGGAAGGCGCCCAGCCGCCCCCAGCCCACAGAGGCCATAGCCCTGGTGACAGCTCCGTGGGGACGGGGATCCCGGGGCACGCCGATCCTGCTGGCTATTGTCCCCCGGGGTGCAGCGGGTTTCGGGGTCAGAAGGTCCAGGAACCTGACCCTGGCGTCCCGCCCAGGCTACCAGGAGCGAAAGGTTCCTGATGAAGACACCCCAGGAGTGACTCCGTCTGCCGCCAAGAGGTGCCCCCGCACCCCCACCCCAGGGCGCATCCTGGTGGTCTCCCTCCTGAGCTAGTGGCTTCTGTCCCTGGGCCCCGGGGAACCGTCAGGCGGCGCCTGGAGCTTTGCCACCGCTGAGATGCGCACCCTGGAGCAGGTCCTAGCGCTGTTGGGGTCCGAGCGGCTCCTGGCCCTCCTGTCCCGGGAGATCCACAGCCCGGTGCAGAAGCTGCTTCCGCAGAGCCTCGAAGAAGCTGTGCCTCCTGCCCCGTCCACGCAGAGAGCTTGCGAGATGAGGGAATCGGTCAGGCGGACAGACAGCGAGAGCGGGCTTTTACATGGTTTGGGTTGGTCCCGAAGACTGAGACACCGCGGACTCTTACTTCCCAGTTCGGGTTTTCTGGATCGCCCCGAGGCGACCATACTTGGGCCAGTGGGTTTTTGTGGTTCCATCTGGGACTTGGAGCCTCCAGATTTGCGCGGGGCGCAGAGGGAGCGCGAAGAGCGCCTGTCCCCGCGGGGAGGCGCTGTTGCGGCGGCAGTCGTGGCGGTCGGCGGGACTTGGAGCCCAGGGGTCGCGATCCCGGCTCTCGAGGCCCCTGGCGGTGGGACTTTGGGCAGGTTACTGCCCACCACCCCCTTGGGCCTCACTTCCCCGTGGCTCAGAGGCTCCGGGGAGGTTTGGAGGACGGAAAGGGGAGCAGCGTGTACGTTGGACGACCCTGCCGGTGTGTAGCTGGTGCTTCCAACTTGCCGTCCTGCCCTGCTGGCCGCGCCCGGAGACCCGCGCCTCGGGAGGCTGAGGCGGGAGGACCGGGGAGCCCGGCAGCGGGCGCGGCGCTGCTCGGGTGTGCGGGCGAAGCGCGCAAGTTCGCCGTCGCTCTGGCTAAGCTCCCGGGAGCCGGAGGCCGCCGCGTGGCCTGGGGAGGGGTGAAGCCGCCCGGGTCGGGGACGGAGCGGGTCCAGCTTGGCGTGGGGACCGGCAGCGGCCCCTGCCCGTGAGCAGCCTCCGCATCCAGCCTGGACAGCACAGGGAGACCCGTCCCGGAACGAACGCAGCCTTCACTGCGGTTCTGTTAGGGGCAGCGGTCTGGTCCGCCCGCGGGGCCCGGTCTCCGCTGACGGGGAAGTCAGAAAAAACCTTTTGGCCCTGAGGCTCGAGATCAGCTTACCTCGCAGTGAGGCAGGGGAGCAGCGGGAAAGGCGGGGGGGGGGGGAAGGGGGCGTGCAGGACAGCAGATGGGGGGGTGTCCTGCGAAGGGGGTCCCCCCACGCCCTCCACTCACAGCCACATACACACATTTTCACTCACCCTGTTGTTTAAACTGTTCTTCTTCTCTTGTTGAATGCGAAGGGACAAACTGTGGTCTTAAGATTGTATTTATTTATTTGAAAGAGAGAAATCACGAATGAAGGGGAGGGGTTGCTGAGGGAGAGGGAAAAGCAGACTCTCCGAGGGGCTGCATCCCAGGACCCTGAGCTTGTGACCTGAGTGGAACGCAGATGCTTGCCGACTGAGCCACTCAGGCGCCCCCAACCCGTGGTCTTCTAATTGAAGGTCTCCCCGAAATCTCTCTTAAGAATTTCCCTTGCTTTGGGGCCCTTTTCTGGTGATAAGTGATGGCAGATTGACTTCTGATCAGAATCAACAGGCCGGGAACAGAAATCCTTTTGAAGGAAACTATGCCTCAGGGAAGAGCATGAAGGTCACTGAGCTTCCAGCTGGAGCCAGTGGACACTCAGGGGAGCTTGAAGTCTGGAGGAGTTGCTACTTTTTGCTCACTAGATCCAGTCAGCTTATCTTCACCAGTCCTAGTCCTTTGTGATATCTTGTGGAAGGAAGGTTGACCAAGTTCCCAGGAAATAAAGCAGGACACAGGATTAGAAAGTTGAGATATCCGTACAGTGGGTTGATGAAGATATATTGCTGGCCTTGCCAGTTGACCTCAAATGGTTTCTGTTGTTTTTACTAACAGTTATTGAGGAATCAAAGAAGCATTAGCCAGATCACTAGAGGCATAGCAGCTACCAGGTTATCTGTTTATTTGCTCCAGCAATGAAATTGATGTGGGAAACAAAGGTAGAAGAAAAATTATGAGATTTCCTTACTACCTGTAGCCCACTGACAAGTCCTTGAAAGAGGCAGAGTGACATTCCTCTATGGACTCAACTGCCTTAATGTTGATACTTTGCTAAGGGCAAAAGGCAGGCCTAGCCTGACCTCCCCATCAACACAACCACCAGGGTCCTCTAAGTCTACTTTAACGTATAAAGATTGCTTTGGAAACTTCCTTTATCTCTGAGCCCCCCGAGATATGTTTTGGCAATCATTCCTCAATCATATGGCCCACCAATATACATCTGAAGGGTCTCGTGACTAAGGTTTTATTCGACAGTAATAAATGATCTTTTCCCAGCAATAGCTAGCCCCCTCAAGGTGCTGGAAACCTTGCTTCCAAAATTCCTTAGAGACTTGCGATATCCCTAAGCCCCTCCCAACTTGGAAGTCCATAATGGACCACTCCTCAGGACCTCAGTGCGGCTCTTTCTGCCCACGGGTTTGTCCCCGTGCTTTAATAAAATCACCTTTTGCACCAAAGATCTTTGCACCAAAGAAAGAATTCTTTCTTGGCCATCTACTCCAAACCCTAATAACATCTTTCCTTTATCAAAATCACATCTGAAACAGTAGCTACAACTGGAGTCCCCACCTGCTTAAGTTTACAATAAAGCACTGTGTCCCTGAGATCGCCACCCCCCAGCCAAAACCAAGAGTGGGGCGCTTAACCTTCTGTGAAGGAGCCCCAAGATATATTTGTTTTCTCCACGGGCTAAATATGCAAGGTGACTAAATGGAATTTAAATAAAAGTTTGAAAAAGAAGAAAATGTGCAAGGTGACTTGGAGTGTAGCGGGAATCACCATTCTTGCATGTTTCAGGTCCTTGATGGCAGCGCTACCCTCTGAATCCCTTGAGGAATGTAGCGTGGCTTTTGGATTACTCATTTCCTAGGTAGTGGAAGTTCTAGTGGTTTCCACTTGCCCTTTCTTACCATAAGAGCTGTCACTCCACAGGTCAGGGAACCAATGTGGGTATCCGGCCAGTTGCTGAGTATATCTATTCCAGTTACAGTCTGGAATTAGGGAAATAGGAGAGGGTGAGTTTGGGGACTTAATGGGCCCACGGTGAGTCAGGACTGCACTACAATTCCACTGATCACCTGACCTCCATGAGCCCCCACTCAGATGGGGGCGGGGCGCAGCAATGCCTGGAATTAGCGCCAGCTCTGGGACAGTGTTCACTACCTCCCCACAAATCTGGTTATTTCCTTCTCCCTAATGCACCGTGACCCTGGTAATGGGCCATAGGTCCCTTTGGGAGAAGGCTGGCTGAAAGATCTCCGGTATGTGTCTCCAGGCACCTGGGTGGCTCAGTCGTTAGGTGTCTGACTCTGGCTCAGGTCATGATCCCAGGGTCCTGGGATCGAGCCCCTCATTGGGCTCACCGCTCAGCGGGAAGCCTGCTTCTCCCTCTCCCGCTCCCCCTGCTTGTGTACCCTCTCTCGCCATTTCTCTCTCTCTCTCTCTGTCAAATAGTTAAATAAAATCTTAAAAACAAAAACAAAAACGGGGCGCCTGGGTGGCTCAGTGGGTTAAAGCCTCTGCCTTCAGCTCAGGTCATGATCTCAGGGTCCTGGGATCAAGCCCCGAATCGGGCTCTCTGCTCAGCAGGGAGCCTTCTTCCCCTTCTCTCTCTGCCTGTCTCTCTGCCTACTTGTGATCTCTGTCTGTCAAATCAAAAATTAGAGTCTTTAAAAAGAAAAAAACAAGAAAAACAAAAAACAGTATGTGTCTCCAGCTGTGTAGTGAGATCTTTCTAAAGAGGACCTGGCCTCCCTTTCATCGAGGGATTTCGGGTCTATAAACAGACTCAAAGGGGCGCCTGGGTGGCTCAGTCAGTTAGACATCTGCCTTCTGCTCAGGTCACGATCCTAGGGTCCTGGGATCAAGCCCCACATCAGGCTCCCTGCTCAGCGGGGAACTTGCTTCTCTCTCTGCCTGCCACTCCCCTGCTTTTGCTCTCTCTCTCCCTCTCAACCTGACAAATGAAAAAAATCTTTTAAGAAAATAAAAATAAAATAAACTGGCTCAAATCTGGGAGTCAATTGAGGGGCCATGACTCTGTTTTGATGATTGAGATTAGATTTAAGTGCACTCTACCAGACACTCTTCCATTTAAACAGCTCAAGTGAGAATTTGGTAGACTCCCATGGGTTTCTCTTCAAGGGACACCACGATCAGCTATGACAAAATGCTAATCACTGGATTTTGGTGGAGAGTATACTCTGTGCACTGTCCAAAGTTGGGGAAGGTTTTGTTTTAAAAAATCATGGTTCCTTCTCAGCCAGGGACCCACAAAAAGGGAAAAACCCCATAAAACAAGACCCATGAACCTTATGATCACAAGCGCATCGAAGCACAGGGAAGACTAACCCTTCCATCTGCTTCCATGCACCAAGTACAGGAAGCGAGTCACAACTGTCAAAACATCGCCACTAGCTCTGCAAAGGGGTCACCGCTTCTGTTTCCTTTCACTGGGACGGTCTCCACTGTCTCCATGTCACTTTTCCACCGCTATGTGGCCCGAAGTGGAGCCCAGCCCCTCCGGGAAACACCAGATGCTGAGAAGAGTCTGGATCCCCACTTCCTGGCGCTGGACTTGTGTGAAGCCCATCTGCTGGCGGGGGAGGGACGTTTGCTGCTCCTCTTTGTAACATAGCACCCACCAGCTGGGGTGTGCATTCTTGACTTCACATTCCTGTGCACCCCAGATCCCTTTCTGGGTACACGGCTTTTTATTTTTTTTCCTCCTGGAGTTTCCCAGTCACATGTAGTTCTATTGCATATGGACACATAAAAATTAGGATCTTGTAATCATATCAAACTCAGGCTCCAAGGAGTCACCTCTCCTCCACACTGTCACCTCCCCCCAGGCAGACCTGCCCGTGTCATCCAATGTCGGTTGCTCTTCCTGGAGGCCTTGTGCCTTGAGCCCAGAAGAGTGAGGAGCCCCAGGCACTGGAGAGGCAGTAGAAAGGCACCTCAAGGGGAGCCCTCGCCCGGCCCCCAATCTTGCGCCCCTGCTGGCGACTGTCTCAGGCAGAGCTGTTCTCTGCTGCCTGCATCACAAAACATCACATGTAAAACACTCAGCACAAAACAGTAAAATGAAATGAATAAAAGAGAAAAGTAAAACAGCACAGAGCCTGGTGCGCACACGTGTGTGTGAGCTGACTGGGGGCAGATCAAGCTGGCAGATCTTTCTTCTAAGTCCCTGCCCCTGGGGTCAGGGTAAGATAACACTGGCAGGACCTTCAGGGAATAACCTGCCGTGGGAAGTCAGGATGGATGTCCTCCCATTCTCTCCTGGCTGGATTTCAAACAGCAGGTCCAAGCCCCTTCCTCTAGGATCCTGTGACATCACTGCAAGGGACAGCTAAGTTTTTTATATTCTTACTTGGGCATCACATACTATGCACTTTTATGCTCTAATATTCCTGTAAAATAAACCAGAACAAATCTCAACTGGTTTGATATAAAAGCGAGATCGATGCCGAGGACAATAAAGATCCGTGGCCCTTAAGACCCAGTGGACACAAGAGAGTATCTGGGAGACATGAACGGACCCTGCAGGAGAGCCATGCCCCTTGTGGCACGGGTAGCAGGAGAGGATGGCAGGAGGCTCCTGGGCAAAGAATTGGTACCACATTTATATAACATTGGAAACAAAGCCCTAGTAGCAGATCTGGGGCGGGAGGTGGAAGACGTTTTATAAAAACAAAAATCACTGGATTGTTTGATTTTTTTCAAGAAGTTACATTATCTAAACATTTTTAAAGCAGCAATTAAGGAATGTATAGATCCAAACATCATAATCAGATATTTGAGGTTTTAGGGGTGCCTGGGTGGCTCAGTCGGTGAAGCTTCTCCCTTCAGCTTTGGTCTTGATCCAAGAGTCCTGAAATGCAGGCCCAACCGGGTTTGGGCTCCCTGCTCAGTGGGGATTCTTGCTTGACCCCCTTCCTCTGTCCCCCACCCCACACCCCCCCCACACACTCTTTCTCTCTCTCCTCAAATAAATAAATAAAATCTTTTTTAAAAAAGAAATTTGAGGTTTTAGACTCAGCAGCATTTTAAAAAGAGGTTAGAAAGATTACTGTAGAATCACAGTATCCACACACAGTTTTAGAATGTGCAAAATCACCCCAGAGGTTTAAGAGTTACAACTTCTCAAAACATTTCCCAAGGCGTTGAAATAACTAAGTCTCAATTTATATTACAGGAAGACCTACTAGCAAATTGCTTAGCAATAGAGGAATTCCTGACTCTGAATGTCAGGAGCTCAAGAATATCAAGAACAGCTGAAGGGAGGGGAAATGCATGTATTTTGAAACATATTTTAGCCTTCAATCTAGCTTGCAAGCACTTTTAATAAAAACTCACTTCCTTTCTTGGAAGGAGGTCTCATTTCTTTCTGATAATATGATTTGTTATAAAGAGTGAATTATAGGGGCGCCTGGGTGGCTCAGTGGGTTAAGTCTCTGCCTTCAGCTCAGGTCATGATCCCAGGGTCCTGGGATGGAGCCCTGCATCGGGCTCTCTGCTCAGCGGCGAGTCTGCTTCCTCCTCTCTCTCTGCCTGCCTCTCTGCCTACTTGTGATCTCTGTCTGTCAAGTAAATTACTTCCACAAGAGTAAAGACATAAGATTACCACTTGCCTGGTGGTAACACATAGTCGGTGGGCAGAGTATGGCTTAGGGAAGTTCAAGTGTGTCACACAATGGTTGCTGATGAAAAATATTCAGACGACCCCAAAAAGAAACCTGATAAATCTTTCAATGAACATTAACATCCTCAGTTTATTCCTCAACCTCATGAAGAGTATCTGTGAAAAATCCATAGCTTAATGGTGAAAGAATAAATGCTTCACCACCCCCCATGATCAGAAGTGAGACCAGGATATTTTATAGATTTCCCCATTCTATGAATGGAATCATACAAAACGTGCATTTTGTTTCTGGCTTATTTCGCTTAGCACAATGTTTTTGAGGTTCATCCATCTTGTAGCATGGATCACTATACCATTCCCTTGCATGTCCAAATAATATTCCACTGTATGGTTATACAATTTGTTTATCCAATAAGCATTTGTTGGACATATGAGTTGTTTCTTCTATTGGGCTATTACGAATAAGGGTAAAATTCACATTTATATGCAAATGTTGGTGTAGACATATGTTTTCATTTCTCTTAGATATATACTAGGCCATTGGGAACTCTATGTTTACTTGTTTGAGGAACTGCTAAATTGTTTTGCAAAGTGTCTGCACCATTTTACATTCCTGTAATGTTTGAGGGTTCCAGTTTCTCCATATTCTCTCCAGCACATGTTAATTTCTGTTTTTTTTGTTTGTTTGTTTGTTTTTGGCTAGCCTAGGGAGTGTGAAGTTATACCTTATTGTGGTTTGGATTTGCATTTCCCTAGTAACTAATGATGTTGAGCATCTTTTCATGTGCTTGTTGGCCATTTGTCTATCTTCTTGGAGAAATTTCTATCCAAGTCCTTTGCCAGTTTTTAAATTGGGGTTTTGATTTGTTGTTGTTGTTGTTGTTATTCAGTTGTAAGAGTTCATTATATATGCTGGATATTAGGATAATCAACTGATTTTTGCCAAAGACACCCAGACCATTCAGTGAAGAAAGGAAAATCCTTTTAATAAATGATCCCAGGACATCTGGGTAAACACATGCAAAAGAATGAAAAGACTCTTACCTCACACCATAGACAAAACTTAGAATGGATCAAAGACCTAAATGTAGTAAATAATTAAAAAAATTTTAATTAAATAATTAAAAAAAAAACAAACTATAAAACTCTTAGGAAAAACATAGAGGTGAATTTTCATGACCTTGGGTTTGGCCCTGGTTTCTTACCTACATTCCAAAAGCACAACTAACAAAAGAAAACAAACAGATAAATTGTGCTTCATCAACGATTTTACAATTTTTGCATCAATGGACAGCAGGAGCCCCAAGGAGATGTGAAGTAGGTGGTGTCAGTTGCTCTGGGGCGTCCCGAGTGCCACCCGCTGCTCCAGGTCGGGGACCTGTGCGCACAGCTGTGCGCCCACGCCGCCTGGCACCAAAAGGTCCATGGCCACGGCTCTCTGCGCCACGCGTCCCGTCGCTCGAGGTGGCGGCTGTGGGACTTGTCCCAAGCGCCCGTCGCGCCTCTCTTTGTTGTGAGCCGCGCGACAGCGGGTGCGCAAAGCCGCCCCTCCCGCGACCCCGGAGGCCAAGTCAGACGGCGGCGGCACAGGGGACAGGCCCGGGGAGGTGACTGCATGTGGAGGGCTGCAGCGGTTGCTCTTAACCGCCGGTGGGAGGGACACGGAGGAGCGGGCGTCCCGAGCTGCGGGCAGGCGCCTGTGGGGATGGTGGAGGACTGTGCCCGCCCGGTAGGGCGCACAGGGACTGGAATCATTCCCCGCCTCCCGGGACAGGCGAGCCCACGGCTGCGCTGCTCCCACGGCTCTGCCCTCGCTCGGGTGCCCTGGTCGTCGCCCCCTCCCATCCCCCGCGTCCCCACGGCGCACGACGGCCCACTTCTGCACGCCCACGTCCTCACTCAGCCCCGCACATTCTCCGCTGCCAGCTGCCGCCCACCAGGCTTTACCCCACCCTGCCGAGGGGGTCCCCTGGGGGACAGCGAGAAGATCCAGTTGCCTTCAGGACTCTTGGAGTGTACTGTATTGGAGAACTGGTTCCCAACTCAGATTCAGCTGCTCAAAAGTCAATACTTGAGAGACAAGTGATGGTGGGAAAGGAAAGGTTGCTTTATTCAGGAGGCCAGCAGCCTGGGAGATAGCGGGCAGAAGTCTCAAAGACCATCTTCCCCATCCAGGAGGAGCCTGACCATTTTCAAAGAGAAGACTCAGGAAAAGGGGGTGGGGGCGAAGCTGTGCACGGGAGAAGCAGACAGACTTGGACAGACTTGCTGGCACCAGCCCGAGCTGTTTTCCCAGGCCAACAGGCCTTATCTCCTGGGAAAGTCTGGTCCTTCACTCCTCAAGGCCAGCGGTCTGCAAATCTCAAGGAAAGAGGTTAGTTCCACCACACACCAAGGGGCTTAGGTCAGTAAGCAAGGAGCCCCTAAGCTTAAGGCAAGTTCACCCCTAAGACTGGCTGGAGTGTGCTGTTACAATGGGACATTGCCATATTCAAATGCCCAGTGCTCTAAATTCTTTTAAATAAAATAGAGCCAGCAAAGAAGTAATGCTGTAGTTTCTAAATGATAGTCTCATGAGCCTCAGAATTTAAAATATGGGTGTCCTCAATTTCCCAAGGGCTTGAACCCTGTTGTCAGACAATGTGTTTCACCAGGGTAGCGACTAGGCTTCCCAGGGGGCCACACCCAGGCCTAGGGACGGGAGTCTCGGTTCTGGAAGGACCCACTTCTGCATCACCATTCCCCGACTCTTGTTTCAGGTTAAGGTGGACGAGATGGGACCTGCTGTGGGATCTCACCACCTCCCAGGCCGGGAGAGCCCCAGCATTCCGCATTACCCAGGCACGGAATCCCCAGAGTAACTAACCCAAGAAAGCTGCTTGGTCATAAAAACGTGTCAAACCATGGGAGTGAAAATGCAGCTTTTATTTGAACAGCTGAAGCGAGGCTATTGTTATTCTAAACTGGTTTTTTGCATTTTCCAAAATTGCACGGAGGCATGAGCACATAGGTTATGTGATTTTTTGGCAAGGGCCACCTCCACTCTGGTGCGGCTCGCGTCAGCATCCACAGCCACTTGGACAGATCCAGATCATTTCTGTGGCTCCCTAACTGCCTACCGAGTAAAAAGCTCAGGACGTTTTTGGAGCCCAGGGTGGGTTTTAAGTATTCGTCTGCCTTCCTCTTGATGCTCGGGATGGGTATGCTGGGACGGACTTCAGAGCATACCCTCTCCATGACTCGTTGGCGCTACGGATGGCTTCACAAAGAGCACAATGGAGGAAGCCTGAAAAAGATGAGTTGATCCAGTGAGCCCAGGGGTCCCTTCCCCTGGCCACCTCCCGCCGCACACATTGTCCCAAGTCGTCGGAGGCACCATCTGTCTGGGAAATGCCAACCTTGTCATTTCTTCCCTTCTGTTGTGTACATGGGTCTGCGTCTAGAATCTGTTCAGCTCCACTGGCATATTTTCAGTTCCCGTTTTAACTGCTAACTAAGTCCGGTGTAGATTTTTGTAAGCTCACCATCACAGCTAACCCCACATAGGTTCTCCTCTATTGAATTGAATAATCAGCTCGTTTTATTTCATGGCAAATGAAACCTGGTGGGATTCATGACTGTGCTGAATTCGTGGATTTATTTTGGGGAAAATTTAGAGGATCACAACAATGCATTTTCCTCTCCAGCAAGAAATGGTATTTTTTTAAAAAGATATTTATTTATTTGTATGTGTGTGAGAGAGAGAGAGAGAGAGAGAGACGGGGTGGGAGGCGGGGAGGAGGAGGAGCAGAGGGAGAGGGACAAGCTGACTCTACACTGAATGTGAAGCCCTAACCGGGGCTCGATCCCACAACTCTAAGATCACGACCGAGCTGAAACCAAGAACCAGACACTCAACAGACTAAGCCACCCAGACATCCCCAAGAAATGGTATTGTTAGCATCAAAACAGTTGGCTCGCTAAAAAGCTTCATGCATATTTCCCTCTATTTTTTTTTTTTTTTAAATCAGGGGCACCTGGGTAGCTCAATCAGCTAAGCTTCTGATTTCAGCTCAGGTCATGATCTCAGAGTCCTAGGATGGAGCCCCACATCAGGTTCCCCATGAGGAGTCTGTTTGTCCCTCTTCCTCTCCCTCTGCCCCTCCCCCTGCTCATGCTCTTGCTCACTCTCTCAAATAAATAAATAAAATCTCTTAAAAATAAAATAATAAAAAAATAAAATTCACATGTCTTATGGCTAGTATGAGCTGCATATATTATTTCATATTTTATTCTTGGAAAAGTATACAATATCTTCTTTTTTTAAAAAATAGATTTTATTTATTTATTTGAGAGAGAGAGAGAGAGGGCATGCTGAGGGAGAGGGAGAAGCAGGCTCCCCACTGAGCAGGGAACCCGATGTGGGGTTCAATCCCAGGACCCCAGGATCATGATCTGAGCTGAAGGCAGCAGGTTAACAGACTGAGCCATCCAGGTGCCCTCCAGTATCTTCCTTCATGTCTTTAATTTGTATCTAACCTTAGTTTTTGGTAAAACCTCTAGGTGAATGATTTGGCGATTCCAGAAACATTTATTTAAGAAGACAAAGGCAATTTTTCAAGTTTCCTTATGTAAATAAAATCTAATATCTCAATAATATGAAATAAGATTCAGCTATTAAAAAGGGTAAAGAAGGGGGCTCCTGGGTGGCTCAGTCGGTTAAGTGTCTGCCTTCAGCTCGGGTCATGATGCCAGGTCTTAGGATCAAGCCCCACATGGAGCCCCACATAGGGCTCCCTGCTCAGCAGGGAGTCTGCTTCTCCCTCTGCCCCTCCCCCTTGCTCGTGCTCTCTCTCAAATAAATAAAATCTTATTTAAAAAAGAGTAAAAGGGGTCCTCTATGTACCCACAAGGAAACAATCTCCAAGAAGTAGTCATTGAAGGAAGAAACTTGAAAAACAGTGTCTTATGCCCTCTGTTTGTTCTTCACAGAGTCATCTATACAGATAAAAGTCAATGCAAAGAGTAAGATCTGAAAAGTTTACAGCAAGCTGCTAATGTTGGTTCTTCTGGTGCAGGGCTGTAAGATGCTGGAGCACAGGAAATGAAGGGGTTATGAATTGCTCCCTATAAATGCAATTCTTGTATTTTCTCCAACAAGAATGCAAAAATACGTGTAAGTGAGTTCTGCAAATTTCTTTAAGTAGAACAAGATTCCTCAGAAGCATAAGCTTAAGACAAAGATGTCAACACCAGAGTTGTTCTCCAAGGTTGCTCTGCTTGTTTCCTCCAAGGGAAGGGCACTGGAGCTCAGAAGAAAGGCACCAAAACCCAAATCAAATAAACAGGGAACCAACCTGTAAATGGAGTTCAAGGCTAGAGAGCTGACCTAGCCAGGAAAGATTCCCCACCCTTGTCTGTGACTCCAAGAAGTTTCACTCTGGAGGGAGTAAAGAGGTTTTGACACCCACTGTCTGGTCTGTTTCGCACAATAGCTCATTTAACGTCTCCCAACGTTGGTGGGTGCGGCTGTCACACCCATTTACCCAGGAACCGAGGCCCAGGAAAGGTATGGAACCAGCCCAAGGTCTCATAGCTAGCCTGTGGCACAACCAGGATAGGAAGCCAACCGGGCTGGCTTCAGAGCCCCATCCTTCCACGCTTTCAGGATGCTTGCCCTTGATCCTCATGGAAGTCAAGGAGACAATTCCCATTGTATCTTTACATGGTCTTTCAATTCCCAGAGTATCTTTACATGGTCTATCTGGGATGGGAAGAAACCAGGACAACTGAGAATTCCCTGCCACTCTGTGCCTGAGTCTTCAGCTGTTAGGTGAGACTGAGTGGGGCTGCCAGTGGGGAGGCAAATCACATCTCATAATAGTCATTTGCGTCCCTCAGTGCAGTAGCTCTACAGCAAACACAAAATCCCGTCCTCCCCATCAGTCCTCCAGCATCCTGTGAAAACCCATGTCCTACCTCCAGACAACACCCACACGGTCACACTCGAATGTCAACAATACAGCCGTGGGACTACTTGGCTGAGGTCCGTGCAATGGCATGTGCCATGGATGTGAACTGCCATTTAAAAAGCAGGAATCAAAAACTTACGACGTACTGTATGGTGACTAAAATAACGTAATAAAAAGATAAACAAATAAAAAAGAGGAAATCTAAGAGTCATGACCATGAGCTGGATCCAGAGATCGGGGAAGAATGGAGAATCCTACCTGGGACTGAGTTCCCTTGCCGCTCTCACTGGGTGATTGGATCTCGAGGCCAGAGTCACTGACCATTGCCCAGTGGACCTGTTGAAATGCATTGAACACCGTTAGGACAGTGTGGTGAGCCCCACAGGGAAAATGTTCACGGAGAGATTTTGCATCATCCGGCGAAGAGGTCTGACATAAGACAGAGTGGTGCATCGCAGGGAGCGGGTATGGAAATGGTACCCTAGGACCTGTAATAGCTGACCCCCCTTCCCGTGGCACTCCCCCACTCACCGTGTTCAGCCCTGAACCAGAAGTAACCCAGGTGGTGTTAGTCAGTGTCCATAGCCTGCCATTCATTGCATGTGGTCACAAAGTTTTGAGAACCATTGTGAGTCACCATGACTCCTCTCTGGGCACTTAACCAATCAGGCCCTGGGACTTAGAGAAAAGTAGAGGGAAAAAGAGGAAAGGGAAATTCCCCCCCCCCCTTCAGACCAGTTGTTACTCCTGGAGGAAACACAGTGACTGAGAACAGGCCCTGTGGGTCTGGGTAAAACACAGCCAGCCCATGCCGTGTTTTCATCTGCCTCACAAAATAAATTGACCTGATGCCCCCCTCACCACCACCCCTGCCAGCACTGCTGGGTGATAGTTGCAAGGATGATTGACTCTTGCCCACGGGAGTAAGATGTTGCTGCGTGAAGCGGTTAGGAACCTAAGCTCAGCGGACAGGACAGGACAGAACTCCTGATTCTCAGGATTATTGGGGAAAAGCACTCATAGCACCCCTGTGACACAACCAAGGGGTTAATTCAAACTTGACTTAGGCCTGGGCTCCTTAAAGCCAGTAAAGCAATCATTGCCATAAAGGAGGACCCTAACTTTAGATAGAGAGCAAACTGGGGTGCCTGGCTGGCTCAGTCGGTAGAACATGCAACTCTTGATCTCAGGGTTACAAGGTAGAGCCCAACGTTGAATACAGAGTTTACTTTAAAAAAGAAAACCTGGATACAGCGGGAAATTTTTTTTTAAGATTTTATTTATTTGACAGAGAGAGACACAGTGGGAGAGGGAACACAAGCAAGGGGAGTGGGAGAGGGAGAAGCAGGCTTCCAGAGCCTGATGCGGGGCTTGATCCCAGGACCCTGGGATCATGACCTGAGCCAAAGGTGATATACTTAACGACTAAGCTACCCAGGCACCCCTACAGGGAGAAATATTAAAAATCTGAAAGAGGGGAGTCTCTGGGTGGCTTAGTCGGTTAAGCAGCGTCTGCCTTGGTTCAGGTCATGGTCTCAGGGTCCTGGGATGGAGCCTACATCAGGCTCCCTGCTCAGGAGGGAATCTGCTTCTCCCTCTCCCTCTGCCCGTCTCCTCATGCGCTCTCTCTCTCTCAAAAATAAATAAAAATCTTAAAAAAAGATTTTCCCTCTCCTCCACTCCTCCACTTCACCCCCATTCGCTCTCTCTCTTTCTCTAAAAAAAGAAAAAGAAAACAGAGAGGTTCATAGTTTGACCCAACTGGAAATCTAACATTTACTAGAAAAAAATATATATATATGTATATATATAAAATTAAAGGATGCTGATGGACTTTTATGTTCTGGGCTTGGAATGAAATTTATCATCAGCTGGTGAAACTTCACGGCCTTAATCAGTATTGGGACTCAAAGTACAATTGTACCTGGGAATCTCACTAAATGTAAGCAAAGTACCTCCATACTCTTAGGGTAGTTACCAAACATAAAATACAGGCAAATAAGTGTTCCATGGTCAAAAGTCCCATTGCCCTCAAATATCCCATAGTGGGCATGGACACTCTGACCCACTGAGTAAAAAATTAGAATTAAGTCTTTGTCGCTTACAATTGGCTTGACAAAATGGAACCCCATGGAACTCCCCTCTCCCCTGCCTGAAATAGTTGATGAAGGCCAATATGAATTAAAATAGGGCCTTAGTATTGGAAGCTATTATGCATGACCTATTTATAGAAGTCATAATTCTCCCTGCTGCCTCTCTATGGAACAGTCCACCCTGGCCTGTTCTTAAACTTAGAAAAAAAATGAATGGCACTCCACGGTGGGAAGAATCCATTCTCTTGCCTTTCCAGCTTCTAGAGGCTGCCCACATTTACTGGCTAATAGTTCCTACCACTCCAACCTCTGCTTCTGTCCTCACAGCTCCTTCTCTGACTCTGACACAGCTCTGACTCCGACACGGCTCTGACTCCAGTCACAAACCTCTCAGCACCCACAACATTAAAAAAACAAAAACCCTGCAACATCTTTTAGTCACTTTTGGTTTGTGGAAACAGCATATTCCTCATTTTAAAACTTCATTTTAAAAAAATAAAAATAAAGGGTGGCTCAGTCAGTGGTTAAGCATCCAACTCTTGATCTCAGCCCAGGTCTTGATCTCGGGGTCATGAGTTCAAGCGCCTCATTGGGTTCCATGCTGGGCATGAAGCCTACTAAAAAAAAACATATATAATAGTAAGATAAATACATAAAAATTTAAAAATGAAAATTGTATTTATGCCCATTTATGCTGATACTTTCAAATAAGCGCACTTTGAATGCAGTGCCCTCTAATACAAGACCCCAGAATCTGTCCAAATTGCAATACAGTGGGCACTCCTATTAGTGCCCTTCCCCACAGAGGCCCTTTCACTGTAGAAGATTTAGAATAGTTTTTTGTTGTTGCTGTTTTTTGTTTTGATTTGTTTTTTACTGCTTGCAGTCTCTGGACCATATGTGAGTCCATGATCTTCTAATGCAAGCATGTGGCTCCATGCTACGTGCTATAAGAGGGCCAATCAGCGGCCACATAGTGGGCTGTCCCGGAAATAGGCCCTGAGCCTATGACTCTCCATATCCAGCTATCAATTATGCCTTGGGTCATGGAAGCAGCACCCCGCAAGCTGGGCAGACACCAAGATCTCCTTGCTATGTGGTACAGCCAAATCTGGTCCCTCTGGCATATCCTACCTGCAGGAGAGGGTGGCACTCTTGGCCTTCACTCTCTTCCCAGAAGCCATAGTGCTGAAGTAGGTCATCCTTATCATGGAACCCTTGACCTAATGCGGAAGCCCATGGGATCAGCTGGCTGAAAGGCAAAGGGAATTTACACACCTTATCACCACCATCGTATGCAGCGGAACTTGACCAAGAAGATTCTCACAAGGCTGAGAATAAACACATTTGATCAAACTTCAGACAGTTGCCTTAGGCTAGATGGCCTTGCCAATGATCTCCTGAATCTGCTAATTATCACAGGCTCTTTGGCCATTGCCAGTGGTCTGGCCATCTGATCCAGCCAATGGCTGCAATAAGAAGTTCTTATCTAGGGTTTCTGACATCAGGGTAAAGAATTCTAGTAATTCCTTGCCTCACAGATGCCAAAAACATTAATAAAGTATCTAAGGCTCATTCAACATTTGAAGATTGATTAATGTCATCCATCACATCAAGGAGACGGGGTGGCAACAGAAAACCTGGTCCCGGGGCACCTGGGTGGCTCAGTGGGTTAAGTGTCTGCCTTCAGCTCAGGTCATGATCTCAGGGTCCTGGGATCGAGCCCCGCATCAGGCTCTCTGCTCCGCGGGGAGCCTGCTTCCCGTCTCTCTGCCTGCCTCTCTGCCTGCTTGTGATTTCTCCCTCTGTGTCAAATAAATAAAGAAAATCTTTAAAAAAAAAAAAAAGAAAGAAAACCTGACCCCATACTGGAGGAGACAATGAAGAGCATCAGCCGCTCTAGCCAACTTGGGGTTTCATTGATCCTCTAGAGCCAATGGCAGGAGGAGGAAGGACAGCAAAGACAGTCTTTGCTGCAAGCCCTGTTATGCCCTGTCACAAAAGGCAGGTGACACTCAGATGGCATTGCCAGGGAACAGTCCCCAGCCACAGATGTTGAGTTCTATAGTAGCGTCTATGGTGACACACGTCCAGTCATCTGGTTCTTCTAGAAACCAAAAGGCCTCCAGATGTGATGCCTGGGAATACCACTTGGTTTGTTCGTCCCTAGAGCTGACTTTACACTTGTTCCTTGGGAGCATGTCCTGGAAAGAAGTCATTCTCAGACACAATTAGCTGACATATATTCTGAAAACTATGCCAGGATGCTGGAGACACAATTTTGGGAAGGGACATAAGTCATCCTCCAGAGCTCACAGCGCAACATGGAGCACCAGAGGTGGTTCTAAAGCTAATGAAAGTGATACACAGGCTGGGGCCCCTGGGTGGGTGCAGTCGATGAAGCAGCTGACTCTTGGTTTCAGCTCAGGTCATGATCTCAGGGTCATGTGATCGAGCCCTGCATCAGGGTCCACACTCAGCTGGGAGTCTGCTTCAGATTCTCTTCCCCACTCCCTCTTCCTGCCATCCCACAGCTCATTCTCTCTGTCTCTGTGCACACAGGTCTATTTTTTTTAAGTTTTTTTAAATAAATAAATAATTTTTTAAAAGTTATACATAGGGTAAGCTGACTTTTATCTTCTAAATTTGTCTTTCTGCATACCCTGATTTTTCTTCCAACTTTTAGGTTTTAAAGCTTTCAAACCTACAGAAGAATTAAGAGAATGGTATAGTAAACACCCATATACCATTTACCTAGACTCAGCAATTGTTCCAAGTTTACTGTGGTTGACCCTCGGACTGTATAAGTTTGAACTGTGCACACAGGTCTACATATAAACAGTTTTTTTTTTCCAAAAATACAGTATGGTGTAAATACAACACAGTATATAATACATATAACATACAAAATATGTGTTCATTGACTGTTTATGGTATCAGTAAGGCTTCTGGTCAACAGGAGGCTATTAGTAGTTAAGTCTTGGGGGAGTGAAGAGTATTAAAATTTTTTTTTATTTAGTGTAGTTGACACACAATGTTATATTACTTTCAGGTGTACAACATAGTGGCTGTTCACCACAGCATAAATACCACCTGTCACCATGCAAAACTATTATAAGATTAGTGACCATATTCTTTATGATGTGCTTTTTTTTTCACAGATTCCTGTGATCTATCCATTCCATAACTGGAAGCATGGATCTCCCACTCCCCTTCATCCATTTTTGCCCATCCCCTCACCTCCCACCCCTCCAACAAACATCAGCTTGTTCTATGCTTTTTGTTTGCTCAATTTTTTTGCTTTTTTAAATTGCACGTATGAGTGAAATCATATGGGATTTCTTTTGCAGTCTGACTTATTTCATTTTGGATAATACACTCTACGTCCTTTATGTTCGTAAATGGCAAGATCTCATCTTCTTTATGGCTGCATGATATTTCAATGTGCACATGAAACAATCTTCAACATCACTCAACATCAGGGAAATGCAAGTCAAAAACACAATGTGATATCACCTTACACCTGTTGGAATGGCTAAAATAAAAAAGACAAGAAATAACAAGTGTTGGTTAGGATGTGCAGGAAAGGGAACACTTGTGCACTGTTGGTTGGAATGGAAGTTGGCACAGCCACTGTGGAAAACACTAGGGAGTTTCCTCAAAAAATTAAAAATAGAAATACCATATGATCCAGTAATTCCACTACTGGGTAGTCAAGAGTCTTACTCAATTTTTTTAAAGATTTTATTTATTTATTTATTTGAGAGAGAGAGACAGTGAGAGAGAGCATGAGCGAAGAGAAGGTCAGAGGGAGAAGCAGACTCCCCATGGAGCTGGAAGCCCGATGTGGGACTCGATCCCGGGACTCTGGGACCATGACCTGAGCCAAAGGCAGTCGTCCAACCAACTGAGCCACCCAGGTGTCCCTTACTCAAATTTTTTATTACGCATTGAGGAGGGATGGTTGGTGCTCCAACCACCGTATTGCTGTTCAAAGATCAACTGTATATTTTGGTCTTCTCTCTCTCATTTTGTGCCTCTCCGTTTCTGTTTCTCTCATTCTCTCTCACACAAACATACCTTTATAGTTACAATTCTTCTATCAGCCCACAATTAAAATTCCCCAATTGTCTCAATATAATCTCCTTTGTACCTTGTTTCTAATCAAAACTATACAAAACATTTACTCGTCATTACTCTATAGTCTAATTCGACCTAGAAAACATCTGCACTTCTCCAGTATTTTTTTCTTACAACATAGTGATGTTTTTGAAAAGTTCATTATAAGTATAATTCCTAAATTTTGATTTGTTTGATTTTCTTTAGTATCAGACCAAAGTTAAACATTAAAGAGCCTCAAGATTTCTCCATTGTAATTGATGGAGAATATTCTGTTTATAATAAATAAGAAATCTAAGAGTGTGTAAATCCCTGATTTTCTTACAATCTTTTTACTCAGTGATTTTAGCATCCTTTAATGCTCTTTTCCTGAATAATTTTAAGGGTGGTTAAAAATGATGATGTTTCTAGGGTGCCTGGGTTGGTCAGTCAGTTAGGCATCTGCCTTTGGCTGGGGTCATGATCCCGGGGTCCTGGGATCAAGTCCTGCATGGGGAAATTCTCGCTCAGTGGGGAGTCTTCCTCTCCCTCTGTTGCTTCCCCTGCTTGTGCTCTCTATATCTCTGACAAATAAATAAAATCTTTTTTAAAATGGTGATATTTCTAAGGAGATCTTTTTCTTCTCCACCTGTTAGTTAACATTATTAGCTCATCACAGCTTAAACTTTCTGCACTTTTCATGAACCCTTCAGCTTAGAGATGTTGTGGAGGGATTCTGTTTGTTTGTTTAGATTTTGACCATTTGATTACTTTTGAATATGTCAATCTTCACAAGCTAGGACAGAATCAAACCACAGCAATCTAGTCTTCTTGGGGTCCAGGCCCCATCTTTCCCTCTTTAGTGGAGTGACAGGCTAAAACAAGGTGCTAAGAACAGAATTTTAATCTCTAAATAATACCTACTTATCTACATTTTCCCTCAGGAAACACCCCCGGCAAGGTCCAGTCATTAAAGGCAGGATACACAGAACATCTTGATCTACGAAGGACAGAATGACCCCAATTATACACTTGCCAATGGACCGGTGAACTAAATTAGAGGTGGGCAAGGACTGGCGAACAGAGAAAGTGTTTACATTTTGAAAACTGGCTCTGAAGTTTTAAAAATTGCCTGTTACCAGGGCATCTATGTGTCTATGTGGATACTTGACTTTGCCAAAGTCTACCACTAGAACGCAAAGTTAGAGATGAGTGTCAGGGATCAGATGCTTAGATAGTTTCAAAATACACGCTTTGAGCAGTGGCAGTATCATAGCCAATGGGGTTTATCCAAGGCGTGGTTATTGCTAATTGAAAACTTTTTCCAAAATACAATCCTTAGTAATAAGAATTTGACCTACTGCATCCCTCCATCTGCCACCCGAACACATAATGACAGACCATAAGGACTATTTAAAAGAAATGCTCAAGTCTACAAAGGGTGGTGGAAGCCATACGTCCCACTACAAAATAACCTCCAACTTTCCTGTCAGAGTAACAGGGCTACTCTTCCGGAATGGACATTCCAAGTGGCCAAACTTGTCGGCTGCGTTCGCCAGGGCCGGGAGGTGAAAAATAGAGCTAAAAAGTGTCATCCGCTCAATGTAAAATCAGGGTCAGCTAACACCCTCAGAACAAGTTCAGAATCTGCCCATCATTTGTTAAACATTTGCAATAAAGGCCCTCTGTGCTATCTCAGGAGGGCTTTTCTTAAACTGAAGGTCAGTATAGTCTGTGCTGGAGAGCCTTAAGCATTTGGCTTTACTATTGGGGATTCCAGCAGCCAGGCTGGTTCGAGAAGTCATCCAACAGGGCTGCCTCGGCGACAGTCAGAGCACGCCAGCCAGCCCACCCTGAGCTCCTCATGGCTGCCCTAGGCCACCTAGCAGGCCTCACCTAACTGCCCCAACCTGGCCACCCCACCCCCAGATCCAACCAGCAAGACACCCATCCATCTCACTAGTGCTCCTGCTAGGCACTGTATGCACGGGGTTTTTAAAGATTGAGATACTCACCCAGAGCCAGAAGTCAAACTCCTGAGTCCTTTTTATTCAATTTGAGACCACTTGGCCTGTGTGTGTTTTATATTTCATAAGAGGACTCGATCCTTTGGGTGTTTTCCAACAGCTCTCGATACAGAGTTCACTGAACTGTGTTACTACAAGAATACCCGAATCCAGCACATTTCATGAAAATGTATGAACCCCAAAGAGTATTTATAATGCAAACAGCAGATACGGAAACTCAGGTTGCCCCGGAAAGATGTTACTGGGCTCTCACTGGGACCAGGAAGCACCGAAAGGACCCTGAAGGTAGCTGGCTCAGACCCAGCCTCTGGGGGCTAAGGATGGGACCGTCATGCGAAGAAAGTTCCACACAGGGAAGCGGAAGCTCCTGCAGCCTCCCACCTGCTTGGAACAACCACGGCAAATCTCACTGGAGTCTAAGACATCTATGAAATCATCTGAAATGCCCAAAACTTTTGAAAGCAGGATGGACTGAAATAGTAGAAATTTCTTTTTTGAACCAGGGAACAATTAAGATCCACGTCACTGAATGTATCGCTATCTCATTCCTTTTTTTTTAAAAGATTTTTTATTTATTTGACAGACGGAGATCACAAGTAGGCAGAGAGGCAGGCGGAGGGGTGGGGAAGCAGGCTCCCTGCTGAGCAGAGAGCCTGATGCAAGACTCGATCTCAGGACCCTGGGATCATGACCTGAGCTGAAGGCAGAGCTTTGACCCACTGAGCCACCCAGGCACCCCTATTTTGTTCTTTTCTGTAGCTGAAACTCCCCCATTGTATGGATTTACTATGTTTCTGTATACAGTAATAAACTGCTGTGCATGCAGGGTTCCGCAGGCCAGCATGAATAAAGGTGCAATAAATATTTGTATACAACCACCTGTGTGCACACAGGGTTAGAGTTGTGTTGGATATATACTAAAGAGTGGGATTTCTGGGTTATGTAGCAATTCTATGCTTACCGTTTTGAAATATTTTAATAATTTAAAATTTTTATCTGGTCCATGACGTCCCCCAAGTTTAAGGTCTCTCATGTGTCTTAATTAAGCAAAAATAACAAAACCCAAGAATGCCAATTTGGGCGCACTGGGCCAAATCCCCAGGAACCCTTATTAAAATGCCCATGTTGAAGCCCCTGCTGGAGCCAACGCCTCAGGGCGTCCAGGTGTGGTGAAGAAATCGGAGTGTTTAACAAGCTCTCCCAAGAGCTTCTCCCCTGGCTAAGGGGAAGGTAGACAGTGCTGAGCCCAGATTTAGGAGGTAGTGGGGTCCCTGCCCAGGCCTGCCCCTCTCCTCCTGCCGGCCTCCAGCTGAGCCGGCCCTTGCTTGGGGAGGTGGGGGAGGAGCAGACCCACTGGCCCGCCCTGGGGCCACCAAGGGGACTCCCCGCCTGGCCTCAGCGGCTCCCATCGGACGAGGCCATGCCAGGCGACTGACCCCAGCAGCAACGGACCCAGCACCATCGAGAGCCTGGAGGCAGTGAGGCCTGGGGCCAGAGGCGCGAACTCCCCGCGGGGCTCCCTTGGGTGGCTCACAGCCCGCGACGGCCGCCTCCAGTGCTGACAGACAGGCGGGCGCCGGTAGAACAGCACAAGGGCATTGCGCGTCTCCGGGTCTGGGAATGGAAGGGGCGGCTGGTCCCTGTGCGTCCCCCATCCGGGAACGAAGGGCCACGGCCTGGCGGGTCCCTGTGTATCCGTGGGCTGGAGGATGGAAGGACTGACGCGTGGATCGCCCCTGTGCGTCCCTGGACAGAGGAATGGAAGGGGCGCGGGTCCCTGAGCGTGCCTGGGCGGGGGAAAGGAAAGACCATTGCGGTGCTTGAGCCTGCGCATCGCTGGACGCCGGAAGGAAATGGTAGACAGGTCCCTGCGCGTTCCTGTGAGCGGGAATGGAAGGGGCAATGCGAGGCGGGTCCCTGTGCATCCCCGGATTCAGAGACTAAATGAGACGAAGGGCACTGTGTGTCCCTGGGCGGGGAAATGGAAGGGGCGGCTCGTAGTGGGCCCTGTGCGTCCTAGAGACGCTTGCTTGCCCAGGGAGTTGGGACTCCTTTGTTCCCTGAGGCCGAGGGACCTGGTTGCCTCCAGCCCTGACTTGGGATTCAGTGGGAGTAGGTGCGACCTGTGACGCACCTCTGTCCTTCCAAAGAGCCCACGGATGAGTGACCAGAGGGCGGCGGGCCCCTATCCGGCCCAAATCCCTGCCGCCGCTCCCTGGGACCTGGCTGGGCCTTCCCGGGGTTGTCCCGGGCCAGGGCGCCCGTCGGGGCGCCGGGACATCCTGTGGGGAGCCCGCGGGGGCCGTGTCCGCGCCCCAGGCAGCCGATTTGTAACTGGCTTTTAGACGTTCCCGCGACGTGTCTCTCCTCGCCTTTCCGCGAGTGCCCGCTTTGCACACACCCTCTTTATCCGTGGGCCGTGTGAGCGCGGGCTCGCTCGGGCCGGTCTGGGGAGAAGCCGTGAGTCCTGGGGTGCAGC
>NC_081575.1:15935109-15946503 GCF_022355385.1 Mustela nigripes
GAACCCAAGACCCAGGAGCCATCCCCTGCCATGGACCTCCACCTCCTTCTGCAGGATGAGTGCACCGTGGGCTCAGAAGGGTCCCTTCTGTGGTCGGCGTCACCCCCCAGCAGTGCCCTGGTCTGCCTGGTACCATAATCACCTGTCAGTTGATAAGTAAAGCTTGCTACTGAGTTTGCATTACAGGGCACTGTGACCTCTGGACCATCCAGTGGTTAGTTCCTCTCTCTGTGGGTATGTAGTAGGAGTGCGTATCCTGTAGAACGTAGGATTTCACCCAATGGTTCTCTCCACAATTCATACTGATTCCCTTTTATGTGCCAAGCACTGTTGTAGTCACTGATTTGTAGTCTTTTTTTTTTTTCTTTAAGATTTATTTATTTATTTATTTATTTATTTATTTGACAGAGAGATAGAGAACACAAGTAGGCAGAGTGGCAGGCAGAGGGAGAGGGAGAAGCAGGCTCTTCACTGAGCAGGGAGCCCAATATGGGGCTCCATTCCAGGACTCTGGGATCATGACCTGAGTTGAAGGTAGACACTTAACTGACTGAACCACCCAGGCATCTCTATAGTCTTGAACCAAGAGGACAAAATCCTCTGCCCTGATGGAACTTGCCTTCTGTTCATGCTCACCAGGCTTCCTGAGCCATAGAGTCACGGGACAGGACGGGGCAAGTGGAAGCACTGTTGGCTCCAGGTTCCCCTGAAACTCATCCTGCTGAAGCGGCCCCAGCCCCATGGGGCTGGCCCCCTGTTACTGGCCCCCTGAGAAGCCCACCCCCGGACAGGAAGGATGCAGAGGCCCTGGATTGTCTCACCTTCCCCCCACCCCCGCACTCTCCCACCGGGTACCTGTGGGGAGGGTGATCTTGAGACGGATGGTGGCTCACCACTGTCCTTGACCATTTATCTTGCCCCCGGCAGGGCATCACCCTGGCCTCCCTGAATGGATGGTGTCATGGCGCCAGGACCAGGGAGCAGGAAGGATCCGTCTGGGCTTTGTTAGCAACGAGGTTTTAACGAGTCACATGAAAGCCCAGGGACCCGGCACCCCCTGTTTCGGGGCCCGGGTGTTCTGCGGTAGACTTCCCAACGGGTGTGCTGGGAGTGAGTAGCTCACTTAGGGGTCAGTGCACTGAAAGAAAGGAAGTGAGACAGTCCTCTTGAGCAGAGGTTGCGAAGTATGACCCTTGGGCCTGCTCCTGAGCTGATTCTTTAAAAAGTGACATTTCAGTAATGGACCTGGAACCTAATCTGTGTGCCCTGCGCTGACCTTACTGCTCTCCCCATCTCTGGGGTGGTCATGTCAATACAGGGCCTTGAGTTCTCTCATCCTGCGTGGAATACTATTTGTATTCCTAATAGCATGTAATTTGTTAATTTTCCTGTAAGGGCGGGGCTGGGACAGGTCGTCTCCCTGGTGCACAGGCTTTCCCAGGATCAACAGTCCCTCTTTGTCCTGCTCCATCTGCGGCTCTTTGGTTTGCTTGGCTGCAAATGGGAAATGCCTTTGCTTCCACCATTCCTCCAAGGTTCTGTGGCCCCCTGTTACTGGAGAAACTTGAGTCTAGAGTTTAGAAGATCTAATTCCAGTGTCTGTCGCCAACTGTGAGAGGACAGGGTCCGGCCTTTCCCATGAAGAGCACAGGGGTCGTCCCAGGATCCCCTCTGTCTCCACCTGTCCGTGTTTGCAGCTGGCTTCCCCCATGGGGAGCACTCCCGTGGTATCTTCAGTCTATGGGCTGCTTCCCACCGTCCTGCTGAGGACCCTCTGTGGGCAGCCTTTGTGGGAGAGTCTCATTCGCTCCAGGACTCAGGGCTTTCCCCCAGACCGGCCCGAGCAAGCCTGCACTCACACGGCCCACGGATAAAGAGGGTGTGTGCAAAGCGGGACTCGGGGAAAGGCGAGGAGAGACACGTCGTGGGAACGTCTAAAAGCCGGTTATAAATCGGCTGCCTGGGGCGTGGGCACGGCCCCAGCACGCTCCCCACAGGGTGGCTCTGCGCCCCTACGGGCCCTCCCAGACCCGGACAACCCCAGGAAGGCCCGGCCAGGTCGCAGGCAGCGCTGGCTGGGACGCGGGACAGACAGGAGCCCGCCGCCCTCTGGTCACTGGTCTCTGGGCTCTTTGGAAGGAGAGACTCGCGTCGCAGGTCCCGCCTACTCCCACTGAATCCCAAGTCAGGGCTGGAGGCAACCAGGTCCCACCGCCTCGGGGGACAAAGGGGTCCCAGCCCCCTGGGCAAGCAAGCGTCTCTAGGACGCACAGGGCCCGCCACGAGCCACGCCTTTCATTCCCGCGCCCAGGGACACACAGTGCCCTACGTCCCATTCTTTCTCTGCATCCGGGGACGCACCAGGACCCGCCTCGCACCGCCCCTTCCATTCCCGCTCACAGGGACCCGCCTCCCATTCCCTTCCAGCGTCCAGCGATGCGCAGGCTCAAGCACCGCAATGGTCTTTCCATTCCCCCGCCCAGGCACGCTCAGGGACCCGCGCCCCTTCCATTCCTGTGTCCAGGGACGCACAGGGGCGATCCACGCGTCAGTCCTTCCATCCTCCAGCCCACGGATACACAGGGACCCGCCAGGCCGTGGCCCTTCGTTCCCGGATGGGGGACGCACAGGGACCAGCCGCCCCTTCCATTCCCAGACCCGGAGACGCGCAATGCCCTTGTGCTGTTCTACCGGCGCCCGCCTGTCTGTCAGCACTGGAGGCGGCCGTCGCGGGCTGTGAGCCACCCAAGGGAGCCCCGCGGGGAGTTCGCGCCTCTGGCCCCAGGCCTCACTGCCTCCAGGCTCTCGATGGTGCTGGGTCCGTTGCTGCTGGGGTCAGTCGCCTGGCATGGCCTCGTCCGATGGGAGCCGCTGAGGCCAGGCGGGGAGTCCCCTTGGTGGCCCCAGGGCGGGCCAGTGGGTCTGCTCCTCCCCCACCTCCCCAAGCAAGGGCCGGCTCAGCTGGAGGCCGGCAGGAGGAGAGGGGCAGGCCTGGGCAGGGACCCCACTACCTCCTGAATCCAGGCTCAGCACTGTCTACCTTCCCCTTAGCCAGGGGAGAAGCTCTTGGGAGAGCTTGTTAAACACTCCGATTTCTTCACCCCGCCTGGATGCCTTGAGACGTTGGCTCCAGTATGGGCTCCAATATGGGTATTTTAATAAGGGTTCCTGGGGATCTGATCCACTGTTGAGCTGAAATTTGCGTTTTTGAGCTTTTTTGGTTTATGAAACATGAAAGACCTGAAAATATGAGACATAATGGGCCAGTCTGAATACTGTAGGATCTCACTTTTATTTGGAATCTTAAAAAGCCAGGGGCGCCTGGGTGTCTCAGATAGTTGACAGTCTGCCTTCAGCTCAGGTTTGATCTCAGGGTCCTGGGATGGAGCCCTGCCTTGGCCTCCCAGCTCAGTAGGGAGTCTGCTTCTCCCTCTCCCTCTGCCTCTCCGCCTGCTTGTGTGCTCTGTCTCTCTCTCAAATGAATAAATAAAATACTTTTTAAAACCTGCCAACTCATATAAACAATGGTGTTTGGGGGTCTGGGGTTGCAGGAAATGGGGAGATATTGGTCAACAGGGACAAAATTCCCATTACAAGATTATAACTTTAACAATTTAAATAATTATAAATCACAAATAGTTTTTTATTTTTTATATTTTTTTAAATTTTTATTTATTTATTTGACAGAGATCACAAGTAGGCAGAGAGGTGGGCAGAGAGAGAGAGGAGGAAGCAGGCTCCCTGCTGAGCAGAGAGCTCGATGCGGGACTCGATCCCAGGACCCTGAGATCATGACCCGAGCCGAAGGCAGCGGCTTAACCCACTGAGCCACCCAGGCGCCCCTCACAAATAGTTTTTTAAAAAGATTTTATTTATTTATTTGTTTATTTGACAGAAACAGATCACAAGTAGGCAGAGAGGCAGGCAGAAGGAAGTAGGCTCCCCACTGAGCAGAGAGCCTGATGTGGGGCTCCATCCCAGGACCCTGAGATCATGACCTGAGCAGAAGGCAGAGGCTTAATCCACTGAGCCACCCAGGCACCCCAAATTGCAAATACTTTATAAATTTTATATTATATAGCTGTATATAATTTTATAACTTTAAATAATTATAATTAAATATAACTGAGTTCCAGGGATCTCATATACAGGAGGGTGTGTTTAGTGAACAATACTACATTATGTGTCCTTGAAACTGCTGAGAGAGTAAATTTTAAATATTCTCACCACAAAGAATGAGGTAACTATGTGCAGTGACAAAGGTGCTAACACAATTGTGATAGTCATTTCGAAATGAGAGAGAAAGAGAGAGAGAAAAAAGGTGAATCTTCTGGAGGGGGTCAAAGCCTTACATTTCTATTTCACAAAAACTTGGCCACAAGCAAGTGGCTCCTGCTAAGGACTGAAAGTGCCCCCAGGAAGAGAACGGCTGGACGGTCTTCAGCAGCCCAAACAATAGAAACCCCGTTATTGCTTCTGCTTCTCCTCCCGCCTCCCCCTCCTGTGGGTGACCCTCGCTCCTGTCCCCAACCCAAGTTCTGGATGTGCATTTCTGGTCATTCTATTTACTGTTGGTCAGGAAGCCTAACAGGGTGTGTGGTTTCTATGCCCTTTTTCCTCTGTCTGGGATCCCCCATTGGCCCATGGAGATAGTTATCTCACTTTTAGCTGTGGATATATCTTTTTTACTGCTTTATAAAATATAACTCCCATTTGCAACAGCACAGATGGAACTAGAGGATATTATGCTTAGCAAAATAAGTCAACCAGAGAAAGACAATTACATGATCTCACTCATATGTGGAGTTTAAGAAGCAAAACAGAGGGATGCCTTGGTGGCTCAGTTGGTTGGACGACTGACTTCAGCTCAGGTCATGATCCTGGAGTCCCGGGATCGAGCCCCGCATCGGGCTCCCAGCTCCATGGGGAGTCTGCTTCTCTCTCTGACTCTCTCCTCGCTCACGCTCTCTCTCACTGTCTCTCTCTCAGACGAGATCGGGCGCGTTCAGGGTGGTATGGCCGTAGACTCACTGTCTCTCTCTCTCAAATAAATAAATAAAATCTTAAAAAAAAAAAAAGAAGAAGAAGCAAAACAGATCTTAGGGGAAGAGAGGAAAAAATTAAACGAGACAAAATCAGACGGGAAGACAAACCATAAGAGACCATTAACTCTAGGAAACAAATGGAGGGTTGCTGGAGGGGAAGGGGGTGGTGGATGGGGTCACTGGGTGATGGACATTAAGGAGGGCAGGTGATGTAATGAGCACTGGGTGTTCTGTAAGACAGATGAATCATTGACCTCTACCTCTGAAACTAGTAGTACATTATATGTTGATTAGTTGAATTTAAATTAAGAAAATAAACAATTCTGCAGTGAAAAAAAACATAAAATGTAACTCCTGCATCATTGTCAGGGACTTTGGGGGAGATGGGAGGGCTTTTGCCCTTGAAAGATGACCATCCTGGCATGAATTGACCTTTTCTCCCCTCCTGTAACATATCAGAAATCAGGACTTGTATTATGATCAATGAAATTTAGGGAAAATGTGATATAGAATTATACAGTTTGTTAATATTTGGCTTATACTATGCTATGTATACATAACTGGCCAGATTTGTAACATTTATCTATAACCTCTTTTGGTTTTGTCTGTTTCAAAGCAGAGAAAAGCAGAATGCTTTAGCAAAGGATTGATCTGATGATATAAAGGTTGGATTGTATGTGTATATATATGTATGTACATATTATAAAGAATTATATCGCAAGATAATGGAGGTTTAGAAGTCCCAACACCTGTAGGCAGCAAGCTGGAGACCCAAGAGAACCAATGATTAAGTTCCAGTCCACGGGAAAGAGAAGATGGATTGTCCTGTCTTAGGGAGTCAGGCAGAAGTTCCCTCTTACTTGGCTTTTGTTCTATTTTGCTCTTTAACTGCTTAAATGAGGCCCACCCACACTGGGGAGGCAATCTGCTTTACTCAGTCTACCAATTCAAGTGTTCATCTCAACCCAAACTGCCTGCATAGACACATCCCAAGGAATGTGTGATGGAACATCAGCGCAGCCTGTTACCCAGACACTCTGATGCCTAAAATTTACCATCATGCCTTCCTGAACTGTGGTCCTTGCAAAGTGAGTGGTTCTCTTTCCTGTTTTCCTAAAGGACGGGCCAGTTTTAGGAATTGTGAAGAGACAGGCATCAAACAGAAAGTTTGGCAGCCTTGTCCCTGTCAATGAGATGTGCAAGAAAGGGTAGGGTGACTGTGTGTGTGCACGTGCGTGTGCGCGTGAGCGTGTGCGTGTGAACGTGCGGCCTTTGGTGCTGCTTGCCCTGCTCTCAGCTTCTTGTAGAGGGGCAGGGCCGGCCTCGGGTACCTGAACCAGGTTGCGCTTCCAGCAGTGCCAAGCCTGCTCCTGGCCCCTTAGCACTTCCTGTCTCCTGGCATCATCTTTTCT
This sequence comes from Mustela nigripes, assembly GCF_022355385.1. Taxonomy (NCBI): domain Eukaryota; kingdom Metazoa; phylum Chordata; class Mammalia; order Carnivora; family Mustelidae; genus Mustela; species Mustela nigripes. The sequence continues at coordinate 15,941,567 of NC_081575.1, forward strand.
TGAAGTGCCTTAAATATTTTGCAACCTGCACAGTCACACTAGGGAAATCAAATGCCAGCCCGCCCTGCCGAATCACTGCTCCTTCAGAGAAGGCGCTCACTCACCTCCATGTTGCTGTTCCCATGTCCATCTGCAGCGGTGACTGGAGGATGGCTGTCTCCGCCCCTTCCTCCCCAGTGCTGTCATGGGACCCCACTGCGTCCTGAGGTGACGAACTAGAAGCCTCCCAAGTTGGAAATGTTTGCACAGTTGGACATTCACAATTAATTCAATTAGATGTCTGTAATTCTTCGGCGGTTTTTTCCTTCTCCACTGCACAGTACGCTCTGTGAGGTCACAGACCTGTGCGCTTTGCTCGTGCTGTAATGCAGCGACTTGTACACACGGTAGATACCCAGCCGCTACTCCGTGTGCACAGACTGAGCCTTTCCTAATACAAATGGTGTCCCATGGAATGTTGATTTCCCACAGGGAGAGTTTCCTCCGCAAAATTAATCCACACGAGGTCAAATTATGAGAAAAACAATTGAATATCATCGCTGCTAGTTTGCACATGCCTTTCCTCTCTTTCTCCTTCCCTGTGCTTCTCAGTAACAAGGAAAACCAGAGCCTGCACTGCCCTTCTTACCCTCGCTGCACTGGGGGAAAAGTCGGTGAGAACGCAAACTGCTCGACCAGATGATGAGAATGGTGGGAATGATAACCTCCGATATTTGTAAACCGATTCAGAATTAAAGTGTGATTTCCCAGCCGTAAATGCGATCCTAGAAGCCATCCGCTAAATCAAGCAGAGCACGTGTGACCACCTTAGCTTAGAGAGGCAGAAACTCCGGCTCATCCACAGAATGAGACTTGCTCCAGACCTTGCGGGTCCACAGGAAACGTGGACACCCAGTTCTCTGACCTTTGACTCTTATTCTAGCACCCTTTCCACCTGGTCCCACCACCCCTTAGCACCTCACAGTGGAAGAAGTGGACACAAATGCTAAGATACCCACGTGTCTTCACTGCCGAGGGCTGCCCTGAGGAAGTGCCACTGACCCAGGGCCAGGGAGGGGGTAGTTTAAACAATAGTAAGTGACCATGCGATTCATGATGACAGAGCTGCACACCGAGTCAACACTGGTCTGGCTTCCTAGAGCTCCGAAGCTAGGCCTGCAGGTCTGTGCTGTCCTTATTTGCATCAGACATATAGAGGCTGTGACTTTCTTGCATGGGGACTCTTGATGGCTGATGCCCGCTTAGCTGTCCCTGCCTCTGATCTGGACTCAGGGGAAAAAGGAGCAAGATGGCTCACCTCGTACTGGCTACATGGAGAACATGAGAAGAGTTGGAGTAAGAGGAGAAATGGGAAAATAGGGATCTGAGGAGGAGGCCAAGGTATGTGACAAAAAAGAAAACATTCACGGCCTTATTACAGATCGTTGAGAGCTTGCTCAGAAGAACACGGAGATGTGTGTTTATTTATCCAGCAAACATTCAAATGAGCTCCTTCTGTGAGGCGGGCGTTGGCTGTGGACCAACGAATCAAACGTGATCGTTGCCATCCTGCGGCCTCACAGCAGACTGAGAGGTCCCACCAAACAAGTAGTCAGCGGAGTTCGGTTTCTGTGGCCCATCATCCCTCTTGAATGAGGTAGCAACAAGCAGAAAGTTTCATAAAATTAAATCCAAATAGTACTGGCCCCCACAAACAACTTTGAAAGGAAAAAAGGTACAATTTGTTGTTTGGGTTTAAGGGTGGGGGCCTTGACGAGTGCTGGGTGTTCAGCTCTTTAAAGCATTTTCTGGCTTTCTGCTATAAGCCAGGTCCCGGGCTAAGTGTTGAAGGTGAAAACACTGACTAGCACATATTTTTTCATTATAAGAAAGAATGCAGGGGCACCTGGGTGGCTCAGTCAGTGAATCTTCTGAATCTTAATTTCAGTTCAAGTCATGATCTCAGAGTTGTGGGATCAAGCTCCACCTCTGGCCCCACGCTGGGCATGGAGGCTGCTTAAGATTCTTTCTCTCTTAAAAAAAAAAAAAAAAAAAAAAAAAAGAATCTTTCTGTCTGCGCTGCCGGGAGGGCTCAGTCAGTTGAATGTTCGGCTCTTAGTTTTGGTTCCAGTCAGGACTCAGGGTTGTGGGATCAAGCTCCTTGCTCAGCAAGGAGTCTGCTTCCCCTCCCCCTCTCCCTCTCCTCATCCTCCCCAGCTCTCTCACACCCTCTCTCTAAAATAAATACATCTTTTAAAAAAAGATTTTATTTATTTATTTGATGGAGCAAGACACGGCGAGAGAGGGAGCACAAGCAGGGGGAGTGGGAGAGGGAGAAGCAGGCTTCCCGCAGAGCAGGGCTCCATCCCAGAACCCTGGGATCATGACCTGGGTCCAATGCAGATACTTAACAATTGAGCCACCCAGGCACCCCATAACTAAATCAATCTTTTTAAAAAAAATCTCTCTCTCCATCTGCCCCTTCCCCGTTTTCTCTCTCTCTAAATAAAAAAAGAGAGAGAGAGAGAGAGAGAGAAAGGCCCACAATAAAATGGAGGCAGACATGCATGTAAACTAGAAAACAGATCTTATAAAATGTGCGGTTCCAGAGTGGACCACGGAATGCTACTGGAGCACAAAGGATGTATTTAAAGCAAACTTGGAAGAAGGAAAAGGTTTCCTAAAAGACATGATGACCATTGAACTGAGTTTCAGAGGGTGTGGTGAAAAGGAGTTAGCTCAGTTTTCTAAAAGGCCGTGAAAGATGAGGGGAGACATTTAGAAAAAAAGAACAGTTCTTGGACGAGGCATAGATTTTCCAAATAGTGTATTAACAAGTTTGATATGACTAGAAGTTAGATCACTTGTGGCTAAGCGGACAAAGATGAGGCTAGAGAAGTAGGCAGAGGCCAGATCAGGAAGTATCTTGTGTCCTAAACTAAGGCATTTGAACTTCAAGCTGAAAGCACCAGATATGTCTTGAAGAATTTTCAACAAAGAATGTTTTCAGAACTGTACCCTGTTCTACTCTGAAAAGCGGTGTACAGGAGGCGTTGGAAGGGGCCAGAGCAAAAGTAAGGAAATCAGGAGGCTAAAGTAGACACAAGCTCTTTGTCCAACATCGTGGTCATCAAAATACCAACTCTCTCCCATCCTCATATCCTTCTCAGCCCACGTGACTCAGGTGGGGTTGGAATGCTTTCTTCCAACCTCAGAAGTGGACAGATGACCAGAGGCCTGAACAATCACAATACATCTTTATCAGCTTCAGCCCTGCTCACTCTTTCGCCCCAGTGATTGGGCTGGGGTTGGGCACGTAGCCCAGCCCAAATGATAAAATGGCTTTTGCTGAAGCCATCAAGGAAGATGCTTTGCTCTTTTTTGGAATAGCTAACCAAAATGCTTGTGTAGGTTTAGGGCTGCCAGTGCTCATCTTCCTCTTGATGGAAGGCTGCTGCTGGAGACACAGGGTGGGGAACCGAGTCCTGGCAATGCGATGTGAACCTCTTCATTCAGGAAAGCCTGAGAAAAATTCTACTCTTCTGACTCCTCAATTACACAAGCCAGTAAATTTTTCCTCATCTTCCTCCTCTTTTTTTTTCCCCTTTCTTTTTGTGCTTAAGTTAGTGGGAGTCCAACTTCTTGGACTGGAAACCCAGAGTTCTTATTAATCCAAGGTCCACTACAGTAATCCAGACCAAAAATAGAATTAAAATAGGGCCAAAGTGGGATGAAGAGGGAAAAGAGACACAAGAAAAAAAATAAGGAAGCACAATCTATAGGCTCTGGGGGTCGATTATATAGTGGGTGAGGAGAGGTAAGGGTCTTTGATTATGTCATACTCTGGTTTGGAATGCTGTGTGGACAGTGGTGACGTCAAATGAGAAAGTGAATATAGGTGGCAAAACAGGGTTCAGAGGAAAAACAGCGAGTTAGCTTTTGGGTATGTTTATGCAGATAAGGGTTGGAGACTTAAAGAAATGGTCCAGACGTGGGTTCTAGCTTTAAGAGTGGTCCACGGAGCTATCACTGTAGGCGTGTTCAGCCAGGGTAAGTAAGGAGAGCAAAAACATCACCTTCCAGTGAAAAGACAGCCTCAAGGACAAAGCCCAAGTCAATGACTGTTCCAGGACAGTGAGCAGAGAAAAAGGAGCCACAAAGGAGGCTGAGGAGAAGACACTGGAGAAGCTGTACTAAAACCAGAGCGTGCGTCTCAAGAAGCCTGACAGTAATTGAGGAGTGAGAGTTTTAAGAAGTCCTGAAGATTTATTCAGTAAACTCAGTGTAATAAAACAAAACAAAACAAAAAACAAGTGAGGGGCACCTGGGTGGCTCAGTCAGTTAAAGGTCTGCCTTTGGCTTGGGTCATGATCCCGGGGTTCTGGATCGAGCCCCACATCGGGCTCCCTGCTCAGCGGGGAGCCTGCTTCCCCCTCTGCCCCTCTCCCCTCTCATGCTCTCCCTCCCTCCCTCCCTCTCTCTCTCAAGTAAATAAACAAAATCTTTAAAAATATAAAAAAGAAAGAAAAAGTGTCCTTAATGAGTTTTAAAAAATCAATTATAAACAAAAGAAGGCAGTATTGGAGGAACTGAGGAACAAAAAGATATAAGATATATAGAGAACCATGATAAAATGGCAGAAGTCCTTCCTTACCTTATCATACTGACTTTATTCTTTTTTTCAGTACTGACTTTAAATGTAAATGGATTAAGCTCTCCAATTAAAAGGCAAAGATCAGGAGAATGGGCTTAAAAAACAAACCATGTGGGCACCTGGGTGGCTCAGTGGGTTAAGCCACTGCCTTCGGCTCAGGTCATGATCTCAGGGTCCTGGGATCAAGTCCCGCATCGGACTCTCTGCTCAGCAGGGAGCCTGCTTCCCTTCCTCTCTCTCTCTGCCTGCCTCTCAGCCTACTTGTGATCTCTGTCTGTCAAATAAATAAATAAAATCTTTAAAA
>NC_081575.1:15946603-15977161 GCF_022355385.1 Mustela nigripes
CCGGGTGGCTCAGTGGGTTAAGCCACTGCCTTCGGCTCAGGTCATGATCTCAGGGTCCTGGGATCAAGTCCCGCATCGGACTCTCTGCTCAGCAGGGAGCCTGCTTCCCTTCCTCTCTCTCTCTGCCTGCCTCTCAGCCTACTTGTGATCTCTGTCTGTCAAATAAATAAATAAAATCTTTAAAAAAAAAAACAAACAAACAAACCATGATCCTTCCATTGTCTGTCTACAGGACCCGCATTTTAGACCCAAAGACATAAACAGGTTTAAAGTGAAAGGATCGAAAAGATACTCCAAGCAAACTGAAATCAAGAGACCTGAGGTGGCTATGCTAATATTAGACAAAATAGACTTTAATCAAAACATGTTACAAGAGGCAAAGAATGACCTTACATATTGATAAAAGAGACCATTTATCAAGAATTAATGTAACAATTATAGGCATATGCACACCTTACAAGAGAGTCCCAAAATATATGAAGCAGTATTTGACAAAATCAAAGGGAGAAATAGTTTTACAATAGTCCAAAATTTCACTTCTCACTTTCAGTAATGGATACAACACCCAGACAGATCAATAAGGAAATAAAGGACTTGAACAACACTATAAATCAACTTGACCTAACAGACATATGTCCCACCCCCCAAAAGTACATTTTCATGTGCACATGGACTATTCTCAGGATAGACTATATGTTAGGTCACAAGTCTGTAGCCTGCCCACTTTTTATTAGTTTTTGGTTTTTTTTCTTTTTTTTTTTTTTTGTTTGTTTGTTTTTTGCTGTTAAGTTGTAGGAGTACCTTATACATTTTGGATGCTAACCCCTTATCAGATATATGGTTCACAAATATTTTCTCTCATTCCATAGGCTGCCTTTTAACTCTGTTGTTTCCTTTGCTGCGCAGAAAATTTTTAGTTTGACATAGTCCCACTTGTCTATTTTGGCTTTTGTGGCCTGTGCTTTTAGTGTAATATTTATGAAATCATTGCCAAGACCAATGTTATGAAGCTTTCTCAATATATTTTCTTCTAGGAGTTTTAAGTCTCACATGTAAGTCTTGAGTACACTTTGAGTTGATTGTTGCATAAAAGTGTAAGATAAAGGTCCAGTTTAACTATTTTGCACGTGGATATCCACTTCTGCCAATACCATTTGTTGAAGAGACTTACTTCCCCACAATGAACTCATGCCACCCTTGTCAAAAATCAGTTGACCGTACATACACACATTTATTTCCAGGCTCTCTATTCTGTTCCACTGGTCTATGTGTCTACTTTTATATCTGCACCATACTGTTTTGGTTACTCTAGCTTTGTAATATATTTTCTAATAAGGAAGAATTATGCCTGCACCTTTGTCCTTTTTTCGCAAGACTGACTTCGCTATTCATTGTCTTTTGTTGTCCCATATTAATTTCAGAAGTTTTTTTCGATTTCTGTTTTTTAATTTTTTTATTATTTTTTAAAAGATTTTATTTATTTATTTGCCAGAGAGAGCGAGAGAGAGAGAGAGAGAGAGTGAACACACAGGCAGGTCAAGCGGCAGCAGAGTCAGAGGGAGAAGCAGACTCCCCGCTGAGCAAGAAGCCCGATGTGGAACTCGATCCCAGGACCCTGGGATCATGACCTGAGCCGAAGGCAAACGCTTAACCAACTGAGCCACCCAGGCGTCCCCAATTTCTGTTTTTTAAAGAGCCAGTGGGATTTTGATAGGATGGCACTGTATCTGTAGATTGCTTTGGGAAATATGGACATTTGAACAATAGTAAGCTCAAATGTTCTAATATTAAGTTCAAAAAAGTTCTAATATTAGGTTGAAAAAGTTCTGATCTATGAATATGGTGTGTCTTTCCATTTGTTTGGGTTTTTAATTTATTTCATCAGTGTTTTGTAGAAAATAGGCTAGAACTTGAACAGACATTTCTCCAAAGAAGACATACAAATGGAACAGCAGATATATGAAAAATGCTCAAAATTACTAATCATTGAGAAATGTAAACCAAAACTATAATGAGATACCACATCACACCCATCAGGATAGCTATTATTTTTTTAAAAAAGACAACAAGGATTGGCAAATATGTAAAGAAATTAGAACCCTTGTATACTGTTGGTGGGAATGCAAAATAGTGCAGTCATATGGAAAACAGCATGGAGGTTTCTCAAAAAATTAAAAATAGAATTACCATATGATCCATTAATCCCATTTCTGAGTATTTTTCCACAATTAATGAAGTCAGGGTCTCAAAGAGGTATTAGCACTCCCATATACATAGAAGCACTATTCACAACAGCCAAGATGTGGAAACAACCTCAATGTTCAATGACAGATGAATAAAAAAATGTTGTATATACATGCAAAGGAGTATTAATTGGCATTAAAAAAAGAAGGATACTCATTTCAGCAGTACATACACTAAAATCGGCCCTTTACAGAGAAGATGAGCATGTCCCCTGTTCAAGGAGGGCATGCAAATTTGTGAACTGTTCCAGATTTTTTTAAAAAACACCACATAAAAAAGGAAATTCTGCAGAATATGACTATATGGATGAACCTCAGGACATTCTGCTAAATGAAGTAAGGCAGTCACAGAAAGACAAATACCATGTTATTTCATTTTTAGGAGGTTTCTAAAATAGTCAAATTCACACAGAGTGGAATAGTGGTTGGCTGGAGCTGGGGGGCAGGGTGAAATGGGTAGTTGCTAATCAATGGGCATAAGGTTTCAGTTAAGCAAGATGAGTAAGTTCTAGCTGTACATATATTCAGTGATACTGTATTGTACACTTCACAATTTTTAAGAGGGTAGATCTCATATTCAGCATTTATAAAAATTAAATTGAATTTAACTTAAAAGTCCCCCCAAAAAGTCCCTTAAGTTTTTAAATAACTGATGGGGCGCCTGGTGGCTCAGTGGGTTAAGCTGCTGCCTTCGGCTCAGGTCATGATCTCAGGGTCCTGAGATGGAGCCCCGAATCAGGCTCTCTGCTCAGCAGGGAGCCTGCTTCCCCCTCTCTCTCTGCCTGCCTCTCTGCCTACTTGTGATCTCTCTGTCAAATAAATAAAATATTTTAATAAAATGAGAGAATTCATTGGTAGCAGTCTTGCCTAACAAGAAATACTAAATAAAGGAAGTCCCGCATCGGGCTCTCTGCTCAGCAGGGAGCCTGCTTCCTCCTCTCTCTCTCTCTCTGCCTGCCTCTCTGCCTACTTGTGATCTCTCTCTGTCAAATAAATAAATAAAATCTTTAAAAAAAATTTTTTAAATGACTGAAATCACATAAAATATCTTCTCTGACCACAACAGAATGGAGCTCTAAGTCAAAGCCAGAAGGAAAACTGGAAAATTAACAAATAGGTGGCAATTAAACATGCTCTTAAAAACACTGAGTAAGGGGCGCCTGGGTGGCTCAGTGGGTTAAAGCCTCTGCCTTTGGCTCAGGTCATGATCCCAGATCCTGGGATCAAGCCTCACATCAGGCTCCCTGCTCAGCTGGGAGCCTGCTTCCTCCTTTCTCTCTCTCTGCCTGCCTCTCTGCCTACTTGTGATCTGTCTGTCAAATAAATAAATAAAATCTTAAAAAAAAATTGAGTCAAAGAAGAAACCAGAGGGAAAAGAAATGTATGAAATTAAATCACAACATAACAAAACTTAGATGTACCAAAGGCAGTGCTCAGAGAGAAATTGAGAGGTGTAAAGATACACATTAAAAAAGAAGAAATATCTCAAGTCAGTAACCTGACATTACACTTTAAGAAACCAAGAAAAGAAGCTCTAACTAAATACAAAGCCAGTAGAATGAAAGAATGAAGATTAGAGTAGAGATAAAGAAAAGAGAACAGAAAACTATTACAGCGAATCAACAAAACAAAAAGGTAGTTCTTTGAAAAGACCAAAGTTGACAAACATTTAGCTGAAGTAAGAATAAAAAGGGGAAAGGCTCAAATTACTAAAATCAGAAATGAAAGGGGTGACCTTACATAAATATAAAGGATTATAAGCAAATACTATGAATAACTGAACACCAACAAATCAGGTAACCCAGATAAAATGGACAACACTGTACATACTGGAAGTTCTAGCCAGAGCAATTAGACAAATGAACAAACCAAAAAACCCTCAAATTGGAATGGAAAATGTATACATATATTCATAGATTTCATGATCCTATAGATAGAAAATCCTCAAGAATTCACACACAAACTACTAAAGTTAATAAACAAATTCATCAAAGTTGCAGGATAAAAGAGCAACACACAAAAATCAGTTGTATTCTTTTTTTAAAAGACTTATTTATTCTAGGAGCAGCTCAGTTGTTAAGCAGTTGACTTTGGCTCAGGTCATGATCTCAGGGTCTTGGGATCGAGCCCCACATCAGGCTCCCTACTCAGTGGAGAGGCTGCTTCTCCCTCTCCCTCTGCCTACTGCTCTGCCTACTTGTGCGCTCCATCTCTCTCTGTCAAATAAATTCTTAAAATCTTTTAAAAAATATTTATTTATGCTATTTGAGAGAGAGAGAGAGAACATGAGGGGAGAGGAGCAGAGGGAAAGGAAGAGAATCCCAATCAGGGCTCAATCCCACAACCCTGAGATCATGACATGAGCTGAAATTAAGAATCAGATGCTTAATCAATTGAGCCACCCAGGCACTCCAAATCAGTGGTATTCATATATAGGAGCAATGAACAATCTGAAAAGGAAATTAATGAAATAATTCCATTTATAGTAATAGCAAAAAGAATGAAATACATCAGAATGAATTTAGCCAAGGAGGCTCAAGAGTTGGAACATAAATATTACAAAACACTACTGAAAGAAATTTTAATATACCTAGAAAAATTAAAGGACATCCTATGTTCACAGAGTGAAAGACTTACTGGTAAAATGGTAATACTGGGGGTGGCTAGGTAGCTCAGTCAGTTAAGCAGCTGACTCTTGGTTTCAGCTAAGGTCATGATCTTGGGGTGCTGGGATCAAGCCCTGCATCAGGTTTTGAGCTTAGTGGGAAGTCCGCTTGGTGATTTTCTCTCTCCCTCTCTCTCTGTGCCTACCCTCTTTCACATACTCTCTCTAAACCAATAAACCTTTAAAATAAATAAAATGACAATACTACACAAACAATCCACAAAACTCAATACAATTCCTACCAAACTTCTGATAGCCCTTTTTACAGAAACAAAAGCCAACCCTAAAATTGATATGAAATTGCAAGACAAGTCAAAGAGTCCAAAGAACCTTCAAAAAGAAGAACAATGTTGGAGGCCTCCTACTTTCTTTTTTTTTTTTTAAGATTTTATTTATTTATCAGAGAGAGGGAGAGAGCGAGCACAGGCAGACAGAATGGCAGACAGAGGCAGAGGGAGAAGCAGGCTCCCTGCTGAGCAAGGAGCCCGATGTGGGACTCGATCCCAGGACGCCGGGATCGTGACCTGAGCCGAAGGCAGCTGCTTAACCAACTGAGCCACCCAGGCGTCCCGAGGCCTCCTACTTTCTGATTTCAAAATTTATTATAATCAAAACAGTGTGGTACGGGCATAAGGATATATACAAAGAAAGTGAATAGAACTGTGAGTCTAGAAATAAGCCTGTACACCTACAACTAACTGATTTTTGGCAAAGGTGCAAGTTCATTCAATGAAGAAAAACAGGCTCTTCAAAAAATGATGCTGAGACAATTGGATATGCACATGAAAAAGTATGAAGCTGAATGTCATACTTTACATATATGCCCCAAAATTAATTCAAAATGGACCAAAGACTTAAATGTTCAAAGAGCTAGAACTTTAAAATTCCGAGGAAAACAAAGGTCAAATCTTCATGACTTCGGATTTGGCAGTGATTTTTTTAGATATGACACCTAAAATACAATCAACTAAAGAAAAAATAACTTGGATCTCAGTAAAAGTAAAAAAGTTTTGTGCATCAAGAAAGAGATGCACTTCTCCAGAATGGGAGAAAATATTTATAAATCATACATGTAATAAGGGCCAGCTACTCAGAATATATAAAGAACTATTACTATTCTACTATAAAAAGACAAACTGCCCAATTAAAAAATGGGCAAAGGGCTCAAACAGACATTTGTTCAAAGAATATATACATGTGACCAATAAGCACACGAAAAGATACCTGACATTATTATTAGTCATTGGGGAAATGCAAGTAAAAATCACAAAACCTCACACCCACTAGTATAGCTATAATTAAAAATGAAGGGAAACTAACTAGTCTTGGCGAGGCTGTGGAGAAATTGGAATCCTTGTACTTTCTGGTGGGAACGTAAAATGGTGCAGCTGCTGTGGAAAACCATTTGGAGGTTCCTCAAAAAGGTAAATATAAACATAAACATTTAATTACTTAACTGATTCAGGAATTCTTCTCCTAGGTATATACTGATATAGAATTGGATTCCCAATTACTTTGAAAATTATTTCAATTATTTTGAAAACAGACAGCCAAACAAATACTTGTACACGATTTTTCATACAGCGCTATTCACAAAGCCAAAAGATGAAGGTAAGCTGAACGTTCTTCAGCGGATGAGTGAATAAACAAAATATGGTATATCTATTCAGTGGGATATAATTCAGCCATAAAAAGGAATGAGGAACTGATACATGTTCCAATGCAGATGGACCTCAGGAAAAAGTGTACAATTAAAGTAGCATTTGGTACCTTTGACATGCTGTGTATCCAACACATCTACTTTGAAAACATTCTCATTATCCTGCAAGAGACTCCCACCCACCCGAGCCTCTGGCAACTGCCAACCGGTATTCTGTCTCTATGGATTTACCTATACTGAATGTTTCATATAAATGGAACCACACAGTACGTGACCTTTGGTGTTTGGTTTCTTCTACTTAGCAGATTGTTTTTTGAGGTTCATTCACCTACACATTGTCCACATGTCCTATATCCAGGTGACAATATTACATTCCTTTTTTGGCTATACAATTAGCTACTGCATATACCACACTGTGTTTAAGAAGTCAATTCCAGATGAATTTTAGATCTAAATGTGTAAGGTAAAGTAATATGACTTGTAAATGACAACACAGGAAAATATCTTCATGACCTTGGCATAGGTGATACTTGCTGCACCAAGACTCCAACAGCACTAATGATAAAGGAAAATACTGACAAACTAGAAGACATTACAACTGGGAACTTTCCCTCCTTGGCGAACATCAAGTGAGTAAAACAGCAAGTCATGGAGGGGCAGAAGGTACCCGCAGTACATGCAGCCAACAAAAGACTCAAATTCAGAATCCACCAGATCAGTAAGAAAAAAGAGCCCAATAGAAATACCGGCAAGAGACTTAACAGGCACTTTGGAAAAAAAAAAAAAAGTATACTCAAATGCTCACTAATCACATATTAGACATGGGGAAAGGTGCTCATCTTAATCAACTGAGGAAATGCAGATTAAAACCATAATCCTACTACTCACCAGGGTGGCTGAAATAAAAGCCCATTTCAAATATTGACAAGGACAAAGAGCAACAGAAACCCTCCCATGCTGCTAGTGGGAATGCAGATTGTTACATTTTGAAAAACATTTTGGCAGTATCTAAAGAAGGCGAACATATCTAAACCCTATGGCCACCCATCCCACTCCTAGAGTGCAACTAATGGTCTTTTTCTTGATCTGGGTATTAGTTACAAGGATGTACCCTTAGTGAGATCACTTTTACTTCTTGAGCATTTTCTGTTTGTGTCCAGCTTCAGTAAAGTTTCTTTTAAAATACATATAAATGGGGTGCCTGGGTGGCTCAGTTGTTAAGCAACAAATGCCTTTGGCTCAGGTCATGATTCCAGGGTCCTGGGATGGAGCCCTGCATCGGGCTCCCTGCTCTGCGGGAAGCCTGCTTCTCCCTCTCCCACTCCCTCTGCTTCTGTTCTCTTTCTCTGTCAAACAAATAAATAAAAATCATTAAATAAATAAATAAAATAACATAAATGGAGGGGGGATGTCCTAAGACCATGAGGTTTTAAGTGTCAATGTGTTTCTTTTTATTATTATAAGTATTAAATGCTCTTAATTAAACAACATAAAGTTGGGTGCTTATAAACAAAAAATATGACAAATATATGTATTTATTGAAAATCCCACTCCTAATGATATAGATGACTTCATTGAAATTAGTTCATATCATGAATTAATATTAGTTATTTCCAGAATGAGGCCTGGCTCATCACCAATTATATCCTTATTTCTCATTTTCAGAGAAGATATGTCAATGGGTGTGGACAGAATTTTGTTATAGCGGGGTCACTCAAAATTTTAAATTTCCGTTAGAGTTACCTGGCATCAATCAAGTACTGAGCCATCACCAGTGTCTTCCCCAGTGATCTATCAGCTGGCCTGTTGATGAGTAAGTCCTTCAGTTCTGTCTAAAGGAAACTGTCTGATATGCAGGATTCCCTGCCCGGCATTCGTCAGTCAGTTTCCCAGCCAGGATATCTTTTTTTTTTTTTTTTAAGATTTTATTTATTTATTTGACAGAGAGAAATCACAAGTAGATGGAGAGGCAGGCAGAGAGAGAGAGAGGGAAGCAGGCTCCCTGCCGAGCAGAGAGCCCGATGCGGGACTCGATCCCAGGACCCTGAGATCATGACCTGAGCCGAAGGCAGCGGCTTAACCCACTGAGCCACCCAGGCGCCCCCCAGCCAGGATATCTTAATGGCTGTTCGGCTCCTCAGACATGTTAAACTCTGCGCCATGGGAAGACCAGAGCGGACGAGCGGATGGAGAGCCTCCCTTCGGGCTTTCCTCACATCAGTTTTAGGAAGAACGTATGGAACTAAGGGTTCAGAAATAGATTCCTGTGGAACTATCCAGGCCCAGTCTCCCTTGGATGGTCCTAACGGACCCCTGCCCAGTGTAAGTGAACCTTAGTCACTACAGGGCTCCTCAGAGTCACCTGGGTGACTCAGGTCACGATCCCAGGATTCTGGGATCGAGCCCCGCACTGGGCTCCCTGGTCAGTGGGGACACTGCTTCTCCCTCTCTGGGACCACCATCCCCCCCATCCTACTCATGCTCTCTCACACGCACTCTCTCTCTCTCAGATAAAACAAAATCTTAAAAAAAAAAAAAAAAAAAAGAGGTTACTCAGGCTGCGTCTCCCAAGAGGCTTCTCTGGGTCCTGATCACCCAGGCCGCTGCTGACCTACAGGGGCTGGGGAGCTGCAGGCCACAGCGAGGGTGCAGAGTCTCCCTTACTGCACCAATTGCCGAGTTCACCTCTGGAGCACTGGATGGTTCTTGCCCCCACCTATCTCCAAAATGAGGAAGGCGTTAGGAGCACGCAGAGAAAGGACAATCAGCCTCCCTGGAGACCACCAAGCCCCTGTGCTTCCCTCCTGCATCCTTTTGGGCTGCTCGATGACCTCTGCCAAGGTCAATTCCAGCAAGGACAGCCTGTTGGGCAGGACACTGGAGGAGACACAGCATCAAGACGGAGAAAAACCAGTGTGTGGAGATGCTTCCAAGGTGTTTCGGTCAGAGCCACTCCCAGGGGCCACTGGAGCCCAGAGGTCCTCACAGCGCGACTGGCCATCTTCACGGTGACTGATCCACCAGGGCACAGCCAGCATGGGCCTGTGTCCAGAGAGAGGCAAGGAGGGCCAGCACGCCGGCCATCCCAGAGGCTGAAACAGACGGCAAGATCAGGCAGATGGGAGGGAAGCTGCAGAACTCCGGAAACACCGAGAGCCTGGACAGCCAGGCTTAGCTGTCGTAGTCATTTGCCAATTATAGGAGAGTAAAGTGCAGATTAAAATCCCATTTAGCCCTAAAGTGATCAGCCCCAGGCATTCAGGGAGCTTACATTGACATCTAGCCTGCGCCAGCTGTTGCCAGTGACCGAGGTTCTAAGACCATCCCTGTTCTAAGACTGCGGTTCTCAAACGGGGCGTGCTGGAGCATCAGCGCCACGTGGGGTCTTGTCAGAAACGCCTATTTTCTGGCCCCACCCCAGGCCAACGGAGATAGAAATTCTGGGGCTGAGGCCCAGCAATCAGTGCTTTAAGGAAATCTGGGTTTTAAATGCTGTTCTAAGAGGACAGTTGGTATGGAGTGAGTTTGGGGAGCAGGAGGAGGAAGATGTGGTGTGACATTGGAAGGATTTGGACAGGTCAGGAGGGCCTCCTGAGGGCTCAAAATCAAAGACTAATTGAAAGTGCATTCACAGCGTGGTTCAGCGTTGGGTCTGTGAGCGGGAGGGGTGGGGGGACAGGAGAGAAAGGATGTGGGAACTGGGGGCTGCTGGAATCTTGAATGAATACAGTGCTGGAGGAAAATTCTGGAATATGTAGCACAGAAATAAGGACGTGGGGTGTTCTGAGGAGAGGCTGCGACTCCAGGATGCGTCCCCCATGTCCAGCTCTGCCTACGACTCTCCTACGGGTCCCACACCCCTCTGGGCGGGAGAGCAGGTGGAGGGGGGATGGTTCCTGGTCCTAGTCTATGGACAAGGACAGGATGTGCTTCTGGAGGACTGGCACCTCGTTAACGGGGCAGCTCTTCTGTGAAGAGCTCAGACACGGAACCTCCAACCTGAGGGTTATCTTGAGAGAAGAGGGTTTGGAGTCCTCCGAGAACAAAGCCGACCATCGCTTAAAAGGGATTCCTTGCCCTGCGGGAGAGAGCCAAGAAGCTGAAGAAGGACCCTTCCCAAGAAGCCACTGCTGCGAGCTGAATGTATCCCATCTGGGGAGAGAGAGGCCTGGGCCCACAGAGATCATTTCAATCCTTCCCTCTCCCTCAGAAGGGAAACCCCCTGAGCTCCAGGGGCCTCTTCTGTAAAGTAAGGAGTGGTGGTGTCCTCAGCTTCCAAGGGCCCTTCAGCCACAGTGCACTACGGGACTGGAGGGCATAGGGAACACAGCCCTAAGCAACTGCAGTGGTCACTGCGGAGGGACCTCAACAGGCTCTTGGGTAGCGGCCGTGCCATGGTTTGCTGGGAGAGAGAAGGTCAAGACCTGGGTCCTGCACAAATGGGCCTGGACCCAGACATGCCCTTGGGCCTCAGCCAGAGCAAGTGGTGGCACTGCACTGAGCCCCAGACCTCCCCACTCTGGCCGTCCAGATGAAGACCCGGGCGGCAGAGGGCAGCTGGCCTCTGCTTACCCAGCCCATCTTCCCCGTGACACCCCTCACTTCCCGAGGACAGGAGCACAGACACTGGGGTATGAACCCACAGCCCTCAGCTCGGGCTCAGGCCAGCTTGTGTCTCCTCAGGCCCGTCTCTGCCTGTGGGATCTGAACTTGGAGCCTTCTGCCTCTTTGCTCTGCCCCTTGGATGACTCATCAGCTTGTGTTTTCTGCTCTCCAAGCTTCTGTGCGCTGTCCTCCTGTCTCGTCCTCAGAAAGGCCGCAGAGCTGCCATCGCTTAGCCATACGCTGGGGACGTGGCAGGCCACATAAAGCAGCCTGACGTCTCTCTCCTTTATTCCGTTCTGCCATCTCTCTCCCTAGTGCCTGAGGTCTCACCTCCTTTGTCTGAGACGGTCAGGGCTGACATGAGTGGTCAAGGATGCTTGGGAAATGGCGCCCCGGGAAGCTATGTCAGAGGGCCGAAAAGGAAAAAAAATAGGTACTGAGAGGTCAGCCAGGAGCCTCAGCTTCTAAATCCTGTCCCACAACCGCAGGGACGAGAACGTCCTTTCTTCCCGGAGCCCTTGCCTCCGAAGGGCAGTGGAGTCTGAATTCAGAACCGGGAATCCTTAGTTTTCTTCCTGTTTCTGCCCGTTCGCATCGGAAAGCCTTCCTGCTGCTTGCCTTAAATGACTGGTCTCTACAATAGGCCCCAGATCCCCGGATTCTGACCTCTCCTGGGGATGCCAGTGTAGACGAGGACCTCCAAAGGAGCTTTCAGCCTAACAGGTGTGATAACAGGGTTTGGCAGCTTTATGACAATGGGCATGGCCTTTTGCAGACTCACGCTCGGGCCCTCTATGGAGTCTCTGAAGCGGGCCATACCCACTGGCTCCATCCATGCGGTATCTCCTTCACTTCCCGAATCAGTCTCCTCTTCCTATATGCAACTTGAATGAATGTCCTTTGAATGGTGGTATGACAGCAGCCGCCCAGGGTGGTACAGGACACAGAGCCACACGAAGAGAGTGCCCTCTGAAAGAAGCTGAATGTCCCCTTAATCCCAAGAGCACAGTCACAGATAGTTCTAGAATGGGTGGTGGGGCCATCAGTCTCCAAGCCTTCAGAAATATAATGGGATCCTTTCCTTCCAGGTCACTTCCTCCTCTGGGCTTAGAGCTTGCTTTCTTTTTAGTGGCCATTCTAGTCACCTCTTTCCTCTCCCATCAGTTTGAGGATGGATACACCCAAGAGGGCAAATATTTCCACAAAGTGTCCTGCCCCTCACCATCACCTCCCCGCCACAATGCAGGGATGTCAAGTTGGGGGCTTTGGGTTTATTTTGATCTGTTATCTGCTAGCAGTATACCCAGCTCAACGGGGGACATTAGCTTATTGCTTCACAGTGCCTAGGGAGATTTAGCTCTAGAAAAGACTGGTGTACCAGGCTACCCTTCAGACCACCAGGAAGAGGCTTAAAAAAAAATGGCTGGGAATGATGGAAACACCATTCATTAAGGATGCTCAACTTTTCTGACTAATTGAGCTTCTTTTCAAAAGAGCTGAGGGGGCACCTGGGTGGCTCCGTTGATTATGCATTGCCTTCAGCTCAGGTTACGATCCCAGGGTTCTGGAATGGAGTCCTGCATCAGGCTCCCTGCTCAGCGGGGAGCCTGCTTCTCCCTCTGCCTGCCACTCTCCCTGTGTGCCTGCACCCACTCTGTCTCTGACAAATAAATAAAACTTTTTGAAAAATAGCTTAAAGGGATGCCTGAGTGGCTCAGTTGGTTAAGCGTCTGCCTCCAGCTCAGGTCATGATCCCCAGGTTCTGGGATCAAGTCCCACATCAGGCTCCTCACTCAGTAGGGAGCCTGCTTCTCCCTCTCCCTCTGCCTGCCACTTCCCCTGCTTGTGCTCCCTGACAAATAAATAAAATATTTTTAAAAAATAGCTGAAAGATGAAGGAAGAACGTTCCAAATGCTTATGAACACCTACTGCAGTCCATCAGTGTGAGGCAGGTTCACATCTCATTAGA
Source organism: Mustela nigripes (assembly GCF_022355385.1). Taxonomy (NCBI): domain Eukaryota; kingdom Metazoa; phylum Chordata; class Mammalia; order Carnivora; family Mustelidae; genus Mustela; species Mustela nigripes. Next base: position 15,959,747 of record NC_081575.1, read on the forward strand.
TCCTCACAGCAGCCAAGAGGACGGAGTTATCATTTTGCAAGCCTGAAAACAGACATAGAGCAGTCTCCTGATGGGAAAAAATATCTGGAGAGATCTATGCCAAAAAAGTGACTGTCCTCTCTGGCTGATTCACTAACCATGGAGTTTTGTTTCATGTTTAGTATGAAACAACATTCCGTATCATTAAAAAAGTAAAATTTTATAATAAATATATTGAAGCCTTGGCCAACATCTTAAACTAGGATCTGACATAGCTACAAATCCATGTCCTCCAACTTCCCTGACCTGCCCTTGACCTGACATTGTCTTTTCCAGAGATAGATAATCCCTGAGGCCAATGGGGGAGGAAGAGAAGCTACCCATATCACAACACAGTTTCCACCTGACATCGTTCTCACTGGGGCCATGTCTCTAGGCCTGACTTTGCTCTGACACTTCTGGATGTTCCCTCCTGCTATCCAATGTGTGCTGAGGCCGTAAGGCCACCGGGTTCACCTTGCCATTCTCAGCACCTCCCTTTGCAAAACTTCCAGACTTTCTTGCAGAGCATCCAAAGCATATGGCGTTGTGGCTGAGCAGCCATATAAACAGGCTTCCCTTGAGGCTCTGGAGCAGTGTGGCACCAATCTGAAAGCCTTAGTCCACAGGGTGAAAAGTTAAAAAAAAAAAAAGCCATTTACCACTGTCCTGGGCCTTCTATAAAGAAGTACGTATGTGGATAAGGGCCCGGAGTGCTTCCTTCATCATTTCCTTCTATCAACGTCAGTGTTGAGAGGATCAGGTGAGGTATGAAGCACTTGCAGGGTCCCTAGGTCTGTGGTGGCATTAGAGGGCTTCACCTGCTGCTTCCAACTCCTTGATAGAAACCACGGCGGCAGTGGGCCCTGAGGGGAACGGCCTGGGGACACTTCTCCCAGGCGAACACCAAATGCTCCCTTCCTGCTGGAGAATCAAGTTCCCTCACAGCCCCAGGCTTGGCTGTTCCTGTCGAAAGAATAATAGCCATAGAAACTCTCTCCAGCTTAGTAATTCTCTCTAAGCTCCCTTCGGAGGACCTGAATACTCTTGTTTTCCATCTCTCTGGAGAAAGAATGAGAGTAGGACTCACGGCCATTACGTGTCTGCTGAGCACCTGATACTTGAAGAATTCCGATCACCGAGGGTGGGGAAGCTGAGTAAGCAGACAGATACACAGACAGATAGATGAACAGATAACTATAGATAGATGACAGCTGTATTTCCACTCTTTTATTGATCAAGTACTCATTGCGTATCAGTCTTGTGCTAGGCACTGAAGATACAATGCTGAACAAGAGAGACGGCTTAGATTCCTTTCTGTGAAGTAGGCCATGGACCCTTCCCACATTTCCTGTGGGTGCCAAATTCCTATCATTGGTGCCTCATAGTTTTATATTCTTTCGTCACCTCTAGGGTCAAGATCCGTTTGGTGACTTTCTTCAGACTGGAGACACCGGACAGGATTCCCTTCTCCTGTGGAGTTTCTGGTGTCTAAGAAGGCTGGAGCGCCGGCTGAAGTTTCTCCTGCACACGCTACAAGTATATGGTTGCTCGCCTGTGTGGGTTCTCTGGTGCTTAATAAGGTGGCAGTTCTGAATGAATCTTTTCCCGCATTCATAACATTTAAAGGGCTTCTCTCCTGTGTGAATTCTTAGGTGTGTGTGCAGATTTGTATTGTGACTGAAGCTTTTCCCACACCATGAGCATCTGTACGGTTTTATTCCTTGGTGGGCCATTAAGTGCTTATTAAGATCTGAACTCCATCTAAACCTCTTATCGCACTGTTGACACTTATAGGGCTTCTCTTCAGTGTGAATTCTCTGGTGCTTAATGAGGTCAGAGCTAACTCTGAAACTTTTCTCACATTCCTGACACTTAAAAGGTTTCTCCCCTGCATGGCTTTTCCCTTGGAGATCCTTATGTTTTGGAAGCTCTTGTTTACAAGTTGAAAGTTTCTTTCTTTTCCTGCCTAGAAAAGCTCGGTGCCGTCTCCGTACCCTGCGTGTCCCGCCATGATTTTCTTTGCCTGTTGTTTTCTGGGCAACTTTCATTCTGGCCTTTCTTAACACTCTGCATTCTGATGCTTGTATTTCTAATGCAGAAAGAGATATAGGTTGGTCATTTCCAGTGTCATTTTTGAGCTTTAACCCTGTTGGAATAAACAGAAGAGTCAGCCGTCGGTGTCCCAGAACAAGAAAACTATAGGAATGGGGAGAAAAATCAATGATTGCTTAAAAAAAAAAAAAAAAACACAGAACAAGTGATTTCTGGTCCAATATGGACAAAACGAAACTGATGCATTTCCTCTTGATCCTCCCTGCTGGGCACGACAAGCCAATGAAAGAATGCCAGCCACAACCAACAGAGAGTTCCAAGACACGGTAAGGAGAAAGCAAAATGGTTTGGGACGCCAGGACTAGCAGAATAACACAGCAGGGCGTCCTGTATCCCCAGAGCCCCAGAGGAAGGCAACCCCAGCCAGCATCTTCCAACCCTCAACCCAGTAACACAAAGCTGCCTGGACAGGTTTATCTCTTCAGCAGTTCGAATGGGAACACCTGAACCCCAGTTGGGAGACACTGAAGTGGGCAGGCAGAAGGAGCAAGAGGCACCTAGCCACAGTGGCCTGGCCCCCCAAGCCTCTTCGTCCCTTTCCGACTGAGAGGCACTCTGGGCCTGTGTAAATCCCTTCCTCCCCCTCAGGAGACAGAAGCAGGGACATACAGGAACCCTAGCTGTACAATATAAACCAAGGAAACCACAGTAACACCAGGAAGGCTCTGAACATAAAACTGTCACTGGAGGGGCATCTGGGTGGCTCAGTGGGTTAAAGCCTCTGCCTTCGGCTCAGGTCATGATCCCAGGGTCCTGGGATCGAGCCCCGCATCGGGCTCTCTGCTCAAGCAGGGAGCCTCCTTCTTCCTCTCTCTCTCTCTCTGCCTGCCTCTCTGCCTACTTGTGATCTCTGTCAAATAAATAAAAAAAATAAAAATAAAATAAATAAACTGTCACTGGAAGTGTAACCCCCCAAACTAGGAAAGAACCTCTGTGCTAAAGTAAAACAGGGTGACTGAGGAATTAAAATAGTTAAAAAGGACCCCGACCCTCCTAACCTAATAGACAAAAGGATCAGAATACAAGCAAACAAAAATGGCACCAGACTGGAAATCAAAGACATTAAGACAAGAGGAAAATCTAGAAATATGTGGAAACAAGCAGCGCCTGGGTGGCTCAGTTGGTTAAGCCTCTGCCTTTGGGTCAGGTCATGATCCTGGCGTTGGATTCAGGGATCAAGCCTTGCACTGAGCTCCCTGTTCAGCGGGCGGTCTGTTTCTCCCTCTGACCCTGCCCCCTCTCATGCTCTCTCTTTCACTCTCTCTCAGATAAATAAGTAAAATATTTTTTAAAAAATATGTGGAAACAAAAAAAAATACACTTCTAAAACCTCCACAGTTCAGAGAGAAAGTCACAAAGAAAACTTAAAAATATGTAGCTGAATGAAAATCGAATTCCAGGGCGCCTGGGAGGCTCAGTTGGTTAAGTGTCTGCCTTTAGCTCAGGTCATTACCCCAAAGCCCTGGATCGAGTCCCACATCGGGCTCCTTGCTCAGTGGGGAGCCTGCTTCTTGCCCTGCTTGTGCATGCTCTCTAACAAATAAATAAATAAAATATTTTTTTAAAAAAAGAAAAAAAAAGGAAATAAAATTCCAGGGGCACCTAGCTGGCTCAGTTGGTGCAGCAGAAGACTCTTGACCTCAGGGTCATGAGTTCAAGCCCCACGTTGGGTATAGAGATTACTAAAAAATTAAAAATACAAATAAAGAAAGAAAGAAAGAAAGAAATTACAATGTATCAAAATATGTGGAATGCAGCTAAAGAAGTGCTCAGAGAAAAAGGTATAGCCCCAAGTACATACAAAAGAAAAGGGGAAAGGTCTCAGATCAATAATCTAATTTCTACCTCAATAAACTAGAGAAAAAAGCAAACCCAAAGCAAGTTAAAGAAAGGAACTAATAAAGATCAGAGCAAAAGCCACAACCAAAGAAAAAGCTTGTTCTTCAAGAAAACTAATAAAATTGACAAACCGCTTTCACAACTGACAAAAATAAAAGGAGGGAAAATCCAAATCACTAGTATCAGGAAGGAAACTGGATATATCAGTACACCTTCTGCCATAACTGAAAAGATGGTAAGCGGGGCACCCGGGTGGCTCAGCCTTCGGGCGTCTGACTCTTGACTTTGACTCAGGTCAAGATCTTAGGAACTTGAGATCAAGCCCTGCCTCGGGCTCTGCCCTCAGCAAGCGGTCTGCTTCTCTCCCTCTCTCTCTGCCCCTCCCCCTGCGCTCTCTCTCTCAAATAAATAAATAAATCTTTTAAAAAGATAAATAATAAATAAAAGGATGGTAAGATAATAGTATAAATAACCTTACGTTCATGACATTTTATTTTCTAAAGGTTTTATTTATTTATTTATTTATTTGACAGAGAGAGAGAGAGAGATCACAAGTAGGCAGAGAGACAGGCAGGGGAAGAGGGGGAAGCAGGCTCGATCCCGGGACCCTGAGATCATGACCTGAGATGAAGGCAGAGGCTTAACCCACTGAACCACCCAGGTGCCCCTATTCATAATATTACTAACAGAATTCAACCAACATGAAATAGATTTCTGAATAGGACTATCACCATTAAACACACTGAATTCATAGTTTAAAAGCCTCCCCCCAAAATCCAAGACCACATGGTGTGACTGGAGGATTCTACCAAATATTTAAAGAATTAACACCAATTTTACACAATCTCTTCCAGAAAGGAGGAGGAAATCCTACACAACTCATTTTATAAGGCCGGTATTACCCTGATAGCAAAATCATATAAAGGCAACACAAAAAGTAGAAAACTACTGGGGCGCCTTGGTGGCTCAGGTGGTTAAGCAGCCGACACTGGATTCTGGCTCAGGTCATGGTCCCAAGGTCCTGGGATTGAGCCCAACGTTGGGCTCCATGCTAAGCAGGGAGTCTGCTTGAAGATTCTCTCTCCCTCTGTCCTTCCCCCCCAACCCCGCTCATGCACGCATGTGCACTCTCTCTCTCTCTACAATAAATAAATCTTTTTTTTATTCTTTATTTTTTAAAGATTTTATTTATTTATTTGAGAGAGAGAACAAGCATGAGAGGGGAGGGTCAGAGGGAGAAGCAGACTCCCTGCTGAGCAAGAGCCTGACACACAACTCGATCCCAGGATTTTGAGATCACGACCCAAGCTGAAGGCAGTTGCCCAACTGACTGAGCCATCCAGGTGCCCAATAAATCTTTTTTTTTTTTAAAGAAAACTACAAACATCTCTCATGAACTTAAATGTAGAAATACTCAACAAAATACTGGCAAACAATACAGCAATATGTAAGAATTAGATACCACGATCAAGAAGGATTTACTGCAAGTATGCAAAGCTGATTCAACATTTGAAATCAATCAACATAACATACCATTTCAACAAGGCTTTGAAGATCATACTCTTACCAAAAGACACAGGAAAGTGTTTCACAAATTCCATATCCATTCACAGCAAAATACTAAGTTAGGAATTATATTGACTTGATAAAAGAGTATCAACAATAAAAAAAATTCATACTAACATAAATAGGTAATGGTGAAAAACTTAATGTTTTCATGATAAAACTGGGACAAGACAAGGATGTTTGCTCTTTCCACTCTTATTCAACATAGCAAGAGGTTGGAGCTACTACAGTTATGGCATTAAAAGGCACTGCAGAAGTGATTATCTATGTGTAAAAATCTCAAGGAATCTACAAAAAAGAACCTCTTAGAAATAATAAGTGAGTGAGCAGGATCACAGAATGCAAGATCAAAATACAAAATCAGTGCCATTCCTATATAAAAATAATGAACACACAGAAACCAAAATTAAAAATAATACCATTTACAAATGTTCCAATGAAAATGAAATGCTTTGGCCTCTATTTAACAAAACAGAGGATCTATACACTGAAAATTACAAAAAGTTGACAAAAGAAATTTGAGAAGACCTAAATAAATAGACACACGCTATGTTCACTGAGCAAAAAATAAAAAATCAACATTGTAAAGACATCAATCCTCCTCAAACTAATACATACGTTTAATGTAGTATCTAGCAAAATCCCAATAAAGTTCCTTGTAGACATAGATAAGAGTACTCTAAAATTTACATGGAAAGGCACAGGCCCCAGAAGCGTTAAAATAAGATTTTATTTTACAAAAAAGAATAAAGTGGGAAGCATCAGTCTACTTGACAGACATTATGGCCTTGATACTACAGAGCTACAGCAATCAAGACAGTGTAACATTGGCAGCAGCACAAACACAGAGCCCAGTGGAACAGAACAGATGCACAGAAATACACTCAACTGCTCTTTGACAAAAGTGCAAAAACGATTCAATAGAGGGGAGGCCTGGGTGGCTCAGTCGGTTAGGCGTCTGTCTGCCTTCGGCTCAGGTCAGGATCCCAGGGTCCTGGGATCCAGTCCCACATTGGACTCCTTGCTCAGTGGGGAGCCTGATTCTCCCTCTGCCTGCCTCTTCCCCTGCTTGTGTGCTCCCTCTCTCTCTCTCTGACAAATAAATAAATAAAATATTTTATAAACAATTCAGTGGAGGAAAGACAGCCTTTTTGAGAAACGGAGCTGAAGCAACTGGCCCTCCATAGGCCAAAAAATGAGTCTCATCCTAAACTTCGTACCTCATATAATAAATAACCCAAAATGGATCAGGGACTTACATATAATACTATAAAACTTTTAGGAAAAAATGGCAGAAAATTTTAGGGATCTAGGGTTAGCCTGAGTTCTAACTTTGACACTAAAAACACAATGTATAAAAGGAAAAAAACTGAAAAATTGGTCCTCATCGAAATGAGAACCTTTTCCTCTGTGGAAGCCCATGGGAAGAGGATTAAAATGACAATATACAGACTTGGAGAAACTATTTGCAATCTACATATTCAACAAAGAGCTAGAATCTGGAATACAGAAACTCTCAATACTCAAGGGTTAAAAAACAATCCAATTAAAATATGGGTAAAAGATACTTCACTGACGGAAAACAGAGATGGCCAATAAGCACAGGAAAAGCTATAGAACATCACTGGCCATTAGGGAAATGTAAATCCAAATCACCACAAGGTAACTCCACAGGCCGATCAGAATGGCGAACATAAAATGGAGGTAATATAAACACTGGCAAGGACGTGGAAAAATGGGACCACTCGTCCTCTGCTGCTGGGATTGGGGAATGGTACAGTCATTGCAGAGGACAGTTTGGCAAGTGCTTAGGAAATTAAACATGTTACCATATGAGCTAGCAATTGCACTCTTAAGGGATTTACTCCGGAGAAATAAAAACGTATCTCTAAAAAAAAAAATTCTGCACACAAACGCTTAGGACAGCTTTACTCATGCTAGCCCAAAACTGAAGACAGCAAAGATCTTTCAGTGGTTCATGGGTATACAAACTGGTCTCTCCGTATCATGCCATGCTACTCAGTATTAAAAAAACAAACAAACAAACAAACAAATCAACTTTTGGTACACAACAATTCAGATCAATTTCCAGGGACTTATTCTGAATGAAAAAAGTTAATGCCAAAGGATTACACATTTTATGGTTTTATTCATGTAACACTTTTGAAATGGCAAGATTTCAGAAATGTAAAACAGATCAGTGGTTGACATGGGCCAGTGATGGGGTGAGGTACAGAGGACAAGCGTGTGATGATAAAAGGGCAAAACAAAGGTCCCTGCGGTCAAGTAACTATCCAGTATCTTTTTTTTTAATTTTTTTAAAAGATTTTATTTATTTATTTGACAGACAGAGATCACAAGTAGGCAGAGAGGCAGACAGACAGAGAGAGAGGAGGAAGCAGGCCCTCCGCGGAGCAGACAGCCTGATGCAGGGCTCGATCCCAGGACCCTGGGATCATGACCTGAGCCAAAGGCAGAGGCTTTAACCCACTGAGCCACCCAGGCGCCGCAACTATCTAGTATCTTGACTGCAGAGGTGCATATGCAAACCTACACTTGCAATGAAACTTTACAGAACTAGGAGCCCTGGGAGAGCTGTCAGTTAAGCCTCTGACTCTTGATTTCACCTCAGGTCATGATCTCATGGTCATGAGACTGAGCCCAGTGTCGTAGGCCCCACTCAGTGGGAAGTCTGCTGGACAATCTGTCCCTCTGCCCCTTCCCCTGCACGCACACACTCTCTCCCTCCTTAGAATAAATAAATAGATCGTTCAAAAAAAAACTTTATAGAACTAATTACACAGACAGAAAAATAAAATGGAAAATATAAAGGTCACAAGACCATCAGTATCAACAGCCTGGTTGTGACATTATATGATACTTTTCACAGAAGTTATCATTGAGGGGAGCTGGGTGAAATGTATACAGGTGCTCTTTGTATTTATTTTAAATCTGCATGTGAATCTACAGTTATCTCAGTAAGAAGTTCGGTAAGAAAAACATAGGAAAAACATAGGAATAGAATCCTGGAGTGTCAATCCTCTGTAACAGCTCTCATCAAGGAACATTTCTCTTCTCCCTGTGTACATACGTACCTGTAGGAGACTCTCCAAGGCTGTCCTCGAACTCTTGGGGACCTTGGATCTATTGTTCTCCTCCTAGTTCTAAGCAGATTACTTCAGGGTTGGGGGTAACAAAGATGCTCTGGGGTCATGGCTGCCATCTTAATTCCAGACTCTTTGCAGGAAGAGGGAATGAGTCTTTCATACTTTCATTTACTCCGAATGTCTAAATGGGCAGAATCTTAAGGCACCTTCTTTCTAGTCTGTGCTCGTGGGCGGAGATGCAAGGACCAAGCGGAGAAGGAAGCCTCAGGAGGGCAGGAGGAACGGGGTGGGAAATGGGGATCCGCCTGCGGAAGCAGACTGGGTCAGGGATGGCGGCGGCTTGGACGAGGGTGGTCAGAGCAGAAGACGGGGAGACACGCTGGTGGTGAGGATCTATCCTGAATCACCTGGATATGCCTCGCCTTCCCCCCACGCCATCAAGGTCAGACCCAAACAGCTACTGGAACCCAGGGACTCTCCCACAGGAGACGGTTTTCCATAAACTGTGGCCAGATTACTCAACTTCTACCCAAAGCAAAGGAAGACTCTTTACCTAGAGAGACGACAGTCTCGTAGTTCTCCTGCATTACGTCATTGTAAAGGCTCTTCTGAGTAGGGTCCAGTAACCGCCATTCTTCCTCAGAGAAAGACACCGCCACATCCTCAAATGTCAACAGGCTCTGAAGAAGAGAACAGGTTTCGGTTCAGTACAGGCCACCACAGCAGCTGTCCTCTCCCTCATCTCTGAACTACGCAGCAGGCCAGCCACCGAAGACAGTATTAAGATTCGGGGCGGGGGAAGGAAGACGGCAGAAAAGGAAAAAAGCCAGAGATCAGTGAACAGCGTGGGAGAGGCCTGGTCCCCACCGTGCCAAGCCTACTTGCCTCAAGGTGAACATCCGGGGCTCACACGCCTCAGAGCGCCTGCTGAGCACTGTGGGATGCGGGCAGCAGAGAAAAGCACAGACAAGGCCAGGTGCGGGCTGCCTGAAAAAGCTGCAAAGTACGGCTCACCTGGAACTCAGGCAAGATGAGCTCAGACGCCATCTTCCAGTTTGGGGTGCTTTTCTGCTCAGAAAAGGCTAGAATCTGTTGAGCAGGCCCAGCTGTGGATGGAAAAGAGCCAGAGAAAATGTCTCTCTTTTGGGCTGACAAATATCCTCAGCTGATTTCTAGAACACAGAACCTCAGGAGTCCTTCAATAAGGGTGGCTCACATTCACAAGTGTGTGTGTGCTGCCAGAGGAAAATAAGAACCAACTACCCATCACTCCAAAGAACCGGTTCCCCAGATTTGGTGAGAGAAATTAATAGGAGATCCATTATTTTTTTTTCCTCTCGTAAAATAAATTATTTACCGAGCCAGGCACGAATTAGAGGGGACTGAAAAATCAAAGACTCGGGTCCTGCAGTGTAGCCGGTTTCTGTCTTTTATCATTTTTTTTTTCCTCGTGCACAACTCTCTCCCCATTCTGCCACGATGACCCACTTCCGAGCCCAGTTTCTTCTCTATCACAGAAGGGTAAGATGACCCCACCTGTCCCTAGTCCATCCATTTTCTCTCAAACTTCTGAGGAGTGAGGTCCGCAGTGTGAATACCAGGGTCCTCTGGTTTGGACATTTCTGCACCCCAGGCTGACCCTGACCTTCACCCACCCACTGGCCTACTGTCCTGGCACTTGAGACACATCCTAACAGCTGGCAAGGCTGGGCACCTGGAAAATTCCCGTGACATTCCGGCAGAACCGATTCCTAGGACAGTGCCCAGGAGAAGAGAATGATGATGAAACTCCTCACCTCTTTCACATACAGGCTGGGTTTCTTTGTGAGTTTTCCAGCCCAGCTCTTCCTGTAGTACCCGGTATGTATTCCAACATTCTTTCTGGAACATACCCATTGGTTGGGGCTCTGCGGGCTTCCACTTAAAGCCTGGGGCCACTGCTGTTCCTCCCAAGGGCACTGCCTCCTTTCCCAGCTCATGGGCTGTGACCTAGAAATAATCCCCATCCTCATTAGCACAGAACTTACTTTTCGTTTGGGGGTAGTGGTGGAGGGATGGGCAAGAGGAGAGCCCAGATTCAGGAAGCTGTGACATTCCAGGAAGTCATTTAAAAAAAAAAGGCAAAAAGAAAAACTAAAGAGATACTGCGCCACCGTTTCCTCGCGAAGAACCATATACATCATCTGAGGAAAGTGGGATCCGATGAAGCAAGCGTACCAGGCCAGCCACAGCTCAGGCCCCTCTCAGCGTGGACGCTGCCTTTTACTGTCCCTTCACCGGCTTGCTTTCTTGCCTGGGACCCTTGCCTAAAGGCATTTTTAATGTGTCAGTTTTCTCTAAAACAGAAGGAGTTGAATAAAAAAAGATCCCCAGTGGACTCCTGAATGGCTCAGTCAGTGAAGTGCCTACCTTTGGCTCAGGCCCTGATCCCAGGGTCCCAGGATGGAGTCCCGCATGAGGGGGGGCTGCCCAGTGGGGAGTCAGCTTCTCCCTCTGCCTGCCACTCCCCCTGCTTGTGCTCTCTCTCTGACAAATAAATAACATCTTTTTAAAAAATAAAAATAAAAAAAGATCCCCAGCCAGTCAGATTTTCCAATCCTTCCACAGCCAGGGAAGGATTTCATGGAGAAAGGGGATACAGGGAAGGAAAAATGAGAAGGAAGTTTGGACTCTCACTTCCCTCCAAATGATTCCATTGTAGTAAAACGCCAAAAATACACCCTGCCCTGTGTTCCTCAAAGTGAACACTTCCTCCGGCTCCCAAGGAAAGGAAGGGTGCTGCCATCTCCCAAGGGCATACGCTGGTTCCCCACTTCCCAGGAAGGCCAAGGGCACACCACCAAGGGAGGACAATGGAGGCTCTTTTCTCCAGGCCCAGAGACAGGCGCTCCCACTAGAGAGGGCGCTACCCCTCTGCACCTGATTCTGTCCACTCCTCTCTTGGCAGTTTTCTTCTTTCTGTATGTTTGCTTCCCTTTTATCTTCCCATTTCTTCTCTTCCTTTATAGTCTTCCCAGAATTCTTTGATTTATACTTCTGTTTGCCGCCCTCTCTCTCCTTTGATCTCTAAGTGCTCTGCTTTTTTTTTTTTTTTCTCAGATTTCCCCCCTTTCCCAACTCTGCCTTGCCTTTTATTTTTCTGAGAACTCAAGTCCTCTCTCCTTGGCCACACCAGCCAAGGCCCACCACCCCTAGTTCACCCTGGCCAGAAAGAGGGCAAAATGCATTTCTTTTTTCCAAGGCCAAGAACTCTGAAACCTGTCATCTACTACTCCCACGCATCTGTGGTTTCAGATCCTGCTTGGCTGTCCTCAAGGAATGACAGAAGAGTCACCTACTCCTCCTTGTTCCTCCACTGCTCCCCCCAACACCCAACCTGGACAATTTCACCTTCACACTATTTCAGTGTCCACATAAGGGAGCTTCTCACCTCATCACTTATTCCACTAGGCTCTCTCTGAAAGCGCTCTACCAGGGCCACAGCCTCTCTGACGCTCTGTGGACGATACTTCTGCACCCAGTTCTGGGTGTCCCTGGGCAGAATAGTCAGGAACTGCTCAAGCACCAGCAGTTCCAAGATCTGCTCTTTCGAGTGGATCTCGGGCCTCAGCCACTGCTGGCATAATTCCTGAAGTTGACTGACAGCCTCCAGAGGTCCAGGTGCTTCGTGATAATAGAAGCTCCGAAAGTGCTGTCGAGCGCTCTCAGGACCAAGACTGTCGGTTCGCGGGCTGGATTTCTTACTCTCACCGGAGCTCTCTTTCGCCGACCCCTTAGTCCCCCACAAAGCCTCCATGTGTGGGTACAAGCATGCATTCACTTCCAGATGTCTCATCATCATTTGCTCTAGGAATAGTTTTACTCCTATGTGTGACATCCTCCTGGTGCCACCTTTGACAACCGAGGCTTTGTCAGGTTTGGTATAAAACCAATGAGTGGATCTTCTCCCCAAGGGCACTGAGGGAGGGGAGAAAAAAAGCACATGTCAAGAAGATAGCCACATGACACATATTTCCTTGCTATTATAGTTATCAGAGAAGAATGAACAGAAAAGGACCTGTCCAGTCCACCCTTTAAAAGCAACTGCCAGGTATCAGGAAACTCACGATGACAGATTACTTCAGGACATGTATTTCTCTCTGTCACTCAGCTGTGAAACAAAGCACAGCAAGACAAATGTCAACTGATAACTTGTTTTTTTTTAAGGTCGAGGAAAAGCTGGTGGATGAAAAAACTGGCACCCATTCATTAAAAGGAACTTTGAGAATATACAATATTTAATCTGTGTGCCTCCTGTCTCATCTTCACAAATAGGGCATATCTGAGTGTGTCGCAATTTTAACAGATCATCCCCGACTTTGGTCTTTAGTTAGAGGAAGATGATTACTATGCCCCTTCATCCTCTTAGGAAGACATAAACCTTTACTTCATGGAACATCTGATAGTCTCCTTTCCGTTGTATTAATACCAACAGGAGAACTGAGACAACCAGATCAGAGAAGAAGTAAAGCAATTAGGGAAAAAAGTAAACTTATCCCTCTCAGCAAATATCCCCCAACTGGGCAACCAGATGTCAATTTTTTTTTTCTTTGCTACTTTTTGGGAAGACTATCAAGGGCATGGTGCAGATTTGTACCTGAGTATTAACTTTTTGCTTACTTTACTGAAAACACGAGTTGGCCTCGTTTACCAAATACAACGTCAGCTTGTAAAAAATGAAAGAGAAAGGGTGATCACTGAGGTTCTTCTGAGACAGGAGGGGTCCTAGTAAAGGTAACCCTTCTCCTGACTTTACATTTCCTCAGGGGCACACAGATCTTTAAGTAAGGCTAAGGGTGGCCTTAAGAGGCTGATTTTCCCTGAGGTATCCCAGCAACAACAGCAACAAAGTTCTTTTGAGGATGCCACGGGTATTCAGAGAAACGCTTGGTTCCTTGCTGCCTATCCAGGTGCACAAGGTATAGCGGCGCCTCCTCTATTTCTATGCCAGCAGAAACTAACGTCTTTGGGAATGAAAGGCCCCTTTCTCTGGCGACCTATCAGCCAGAGGAAACCGGGGAGTGTCGTCGGGTGCAGAGCGAGTCACTGCGCCCCCACCCCCACCCCGCGAATCCGCGACGCCCTCGCTCCCGACCACCAGCGCGCCCCAGAGCACTGGCCGGTCCCCCAGCGTGCCCGGGGAGCATCCCTGGGCTGCACGTGCCCCTGGGGGACAAAGACGTTGCTCGCCCAGGCTGGACAGGGCGCTCGGAGCCCGGGTACCCGCCGGGCCGCGCAGCGGCGGGGCTGGGACCGCCCGGCGCGCCGCGGGAAGCTGCCGGCTCCGCCCCCCACCCCCCGGGGCCTGCCAGTGGCACGTGCGGCCCGCAGCGCTGGGGGCGCGCGCCACCAAATTCCAGGGGCGACGCGGCTTCTCCATTACCTCCGCCCAGTCCGGGCTTCCGCGGGCGCCACTTCCCTCTTCCTCGACTGGGGCCGCGACGTCGCCACGCCTCCCCGCCGCGCTGGGGAGGAAGCGCCCGCTTCCCGCGCCCCTGCGGGCCTGGCGAGGGCGGCTCCGAGCTCCGGAGCGCGGGGGGGCTTGGAGGACCAGTCCCCCAGTCGATCGCTCTAGCTCCCCGAGACCGTACCCCGACTCGCCATTTTGGGGTCGAGGTCTGTGGACCTGGCCCGACCGGAAAAGAAAGAATGCGCTTCCGGCGGCTTCGTGACAGCCACGCCCAGCCATCGCCCTGTCTCTACCTGTGGCGCCTCGGCGCAGCCGGGCGGGAACCGTGCCGCGGCTCCTTCCCGTCCCGGGGGCGCGGCCTCCTGCTCCGGCTCAGGCCGGGAAGCGAACACGCCTTCCCCAGGCGCGGGGCGGGCCCAGGGCAACCCGGGAAGCCTCTGGTCGCCTCGGAGGCTTGTAGCCCTCCGGCTCAAGGTGCCGCGATCTTGTGGCCGTGACTTGGTCAAGTGCAAGTCGTTCAGGTTGCCTTCTGGAGGCCGCAGCCCTTCCTACTGGGAACAGCAGCCCCCCCCGCCACACACACACACACACACATCCGCCAAGGGAGGAACGCCACCCCTGAAAGTCGTCACTAGACTTGTCCCGAGCCTCCCCAGTTGTAGGACATGACGTCCTCAGGGTCACATGGATTGCCAGTGGCAGTTTTTAGACAAGAATTGGGGTCTTTTAGTGCTATATCCCTTGCTTTTTCTACTGCATTATGCCTCCCGGTGAGACAGGAACCTTGTTTCATCACGTAACTCCTGTAATGCTCAGCGTAGTCTTCTGGATAAGTCCTCTTTCTAGGAACCTGAGTAACTTGGGTTGTCAGAGTCTTCAAAGTATCAGTGTTTACTTAGTGTTGAGTCATTTGAATGGAAACTGTCCCTATGAATCCAAAGAGGAGAAACTATGTAGCCCAGCAGGGCCATGGGGATAAAACGGAAGTCTTTTTTGGAAGTCCGTGCAAGAAACTCCCCAGGCAAGCAGAAAAGAGACCTACAGGCCTAGGAGAAAAATCAACAAAGAGTGCCTATCTGACTTTTTACATGCAAAAGCGGAGGAGACTCAAGCTAAGGTCAGATCTTCATTTGAAAGACCCGGCTGCCCAAAAGCTGCAGGAAGATGATGAGGGAGCAGAAGGCTAGCGGAAGACAAAGCAGAAGCTGACAGCCTGCAACCTCCCCCACCCGCCGCTCCTGGGTGGGACACGTGAGACGTTCTTCCAGGGATCCAGCTACTATCTTAATGGGTTTTTTTGAGATGTTATTTATTTATTTGACAGAGAGATCACAAGTAGGCAGAGAGGCAGGCAGAGAAAGAGAGGAGGAAGCAGGCTCCCTGCAGAGCAGAGAGCCCCGATGCGGGGCTCAATCCCGGGACCCTGAGATCATGACTCCAGCCCAAGGCAGAGGCTTTAACCCACGGAGCCACCCAGGCGCCCCTACTACTTTAATGTTACTACCTTGCTAGAGGGGAAAACAACCTTCATTTGACAATAGCAAGACTTCTGGCATCTCGTAGATACCTTGTAGGTCGGTCCGCTTTAGCATATGAATGTTCTTTTGAGACGCTCCCTTGTCCTTACTTTCCCCCCAGCTCTGGAGTATCTAAGCGCAGGTGCTGTCGTGTACTTAAACCACCATTTTGCCCCAAAGACATCTCAAGAATTCTTTCTTGTTGGCTGGCTCCGGACCTCACGCCACGGAACCCCACCTGTAATCCAAAATGCCATCAAAGACACGGTGCACTATCCGTGATATATCATCCTAGTAAAGATGTTTGCCTCACCAGAGAAACATTTTCAGAATCATCCTCTCAAAGCTCTGTTCCTGAGGTCAGGCATTTTTCGACCTAATGTTTTTTTGATGATGAAGAAATCAGGGCACTGTTACTTCTGAACAATTCCTGGGCTCATCCCTCAGTTGAATCACTCAACTAACCAACCGGGTAGTTAGATAAAAGTCATTTTCTTTTTCTTTCTTTGTTTCTTTTTTTTTTTAGTCTTAAGGTTTTTACACTATGAGAAATTTATATATTAATCTGCATAAAGTTATTCCTCATAATTGTCTTCAATAGAAATTATCTGTAGATTAAACAGTTAAGCATTTAGAGTGAATATAGAATTAAGTATAATGGTCTCTTCAACCTACTACAGTTTATAAATTTGACACGGAGCGGGGGGAGAGCAAATGCGAGCAGGGGGAGCAGCAGACAGACAGAGAAGCAGATTCCCCACTGAGCAGGTAGCCTGACATGGGGCTCCATCCCAAAACCCTAGGATCATGACCTGAGTTGAAGGCAGCCACTTAACCGACTGAGCCACCCAGGTCCCCCCAAGAGAAAAATCTTTCAAAGGACTATAGACTCCAGGAAGACAAATTGTAATTTACTTAACAACAAATTTCATTATGTGTTGTTAATACGGTTAATAGTAAAACCAAACACTGAAGTGTCTGCAAAATTGAAGGTTTCTAATTAAACGCATACTGCCCAGATGCCACTTATAGTTAAATTTTGGCTAATATGGGGGCGCCTGGGTGGCTCAGTGGGTTAAAGCCTCTGCCTTCAGCTCAGGTCATGATCTCAGGGTCCTGGGATCAAGCCCCGCATCGGGCTCTCTGCTCAGCCAGGAGCCTGCTTCCTCCTCTCTCTCTGCCTGCCTCTCTGCCTACTTGTGATTTCTGTCAAATAAATAAATAAAATCTTTAAAAAATTTTTTGGCTAATATGTTTTAAACAGCAGAAGGAGAAGTATGTAAAATCTATAGGGCATTTTCCTCCCTTCAAATACTTCAACCTTTATTCAACCAAGGAATCAAGGTATGATCCTGAGCTACAAATGACTCTATAGGTGGAAACAACTTGAAGAAAATCATAATTCTGAATAAGGTTACAATGAGCATGACAAGGAAAAAGAGTTTCCAGAATTAAAATCCACAACACAAAAAAGTTGTGAATTTTTAAGTGGGTCAAGAGCTGGGATGGAGTAAAACACAGTACTATAGCAGCTTCCTAGGAAATCTTTACAGAAAGGAACCTGACTATGATCTGAAAGCCTTAGAAGAGGGCAATTGTAGATAAATTCTTAAGAAACATTGGGCGTCTGGGTGGCTCAGTGGGTTAAGCCGCTGCCTTCGGCTCAGGTCATGATCTCAGGGTCCTGGGGCTGCCTTCGGCTCAGGTCATGATCTCAGGGTCCTGGGATCGAGTCTTGTATCAGGATCTCTGCTCAGCAGGGAGCCTGCTTCTCTCTCTCTCTCTGCCTGCCTCTCCATCTACT